>NC_090725.1:49383803-49617087 GCF_036898095.1 Palaemon carinicauda | reverse complement strand
AGGGATCTTACGTTCCTTAGATGTAACAGGAAGTCAGCAATCTGGGTTACATTGGTACTGGTTGAGGAAAACTGCATTGGCCTTGCACCAGCTTCGGAAGACTTCCCATTAAGACTGATAGACTCTGAGAGTGGATGTCGTCCTTGCTCTGGCAATCGCTCTGGCTGCCTCCTTCGAAAAGCCTCTAGCTCTTGAGAGTCTTTCGATAGTCTGAAGGCAGTCAGACGAAGAGCGTGGAGGTTGGGTGTACCTTCTTCACGTGAGGTTGACGCAGAAGGTCCACTCTAGGAGGAAGAGTCCTGGGAACGTCGACCAGCCATTGCAGTACCTCAGTGAACCATTCTCTCGCGGGCCAGAGGGGAGCAACCAACGTCAGCCGTGTCCCTTTGTGAGAGGCGAACTTCTGAAGTACCCTGTTGACAATCTTGAACGGCGGGAATGCATACAGGTTGAGATGGGACCAATCCAGCAGAAAGGCATCCACGCGAACTGCTGCTGGTTCTGGAATCGGAGAACAATACAAGAGGAGCCTCTTGGTCATCGAGGTAGCGAATAGATCTATGGTTGGCTGACCCCACAGGGCCCAAAGTCTGCTGCAAACATTCTTGTGAAGGGTCCACTCTGTGGGGAAGACCTGACCCTTCCGGCTGAGGCGATCTGCCATGACATTCATATCGCCCTGAATGAGCCTCGTTACCAGCGTGAGCTTTCGATCTTTTGACCAAATGAGGAGGTCCCTTGCGATCTCGAACAACTTCCTCGAATGAGTCCCTCCCTGCTTGGAGATGTAAGCCAAGGCTGTGGTGTAGTCGGAGTTCACCTCCACCACCTTGTTAAGCTGGAGGGACTTGAAGTTTATCAAGGCCAATGAACTGCCAACAACTCCTTGCAATAGATGTGAAGTGTCCTTTGCTCCTGATTCCATGTTCCCGAGCATTCCTGTCCGTCCAGTGTCGCACCCCAGCCCGTGTCCGATGCGTCCGAGAAGAGACGGTGGTCGGAGGTCTGAACAGCCAAAGGTAGACCTTCCTTGAGAAGAATGCTGTTCTTCCACCACGTTAGAGTAGACCTCATCTCTTCGGAAACAGGAACTGAGCCCGTCTCTAGCGTCATGTCCTTTATCCAGTGAGCAGCTAGATGATATTGAAGGGGGCGGAGGTGGAGTCTCCCTAACTCGATGAACAGGGCCAGCGATGAAAGTGTCCCTGTTAGACTCATCCACTGCCTGACTAAGCATCGGTTCCTTCTCAGCATGCTCTGGATGCATTCTAGGGCTTGGAAGATCCTTGGGGCCGACGGACAAGTCCGAAAAGCTCGACTCTGAAGATCCATACCCAAGGAGACAATGGTCTGGGATGGAACGAGCTGAGACTCCTCAAATTTGACCAGGAGGCCCAGTTCCTTGGTC
The DNA here is from genome assembly GCF_036898095.1 of Palaemon carinicauda. NCBI lineage: Eukaryota > Metazoa > Arthropoda > Malacostraca > Decapoda > Palaemonidae > Palaemon > Palaemon carinicauda. Next base: position 49,615,679 of record NC_090725.1, on the reverse strand, counting down.
AGATCCATAGTCCATTTGAAAATCTCCAGACAGCGACGACTTGAGGGAGCTCTTAAAAGCCAGTCGTCTGACGGAGCCGGACACAAGATCATGATACTGCTGCACAGTCTGTAAACTGTCAATCATGGGCAAGCGAGGAAGTACAGTGACAACCCGAATCTGTCTAGACTGTCTGGGTCGTACAGACAACTCCTTAACGGGTTGCTGAGGTTGCCGCACTGCGTCACAACAAGTCCCTTTTGTTGGTTGTTGAACGTCTTCCCCGTGACACATTGACTCCGTAAACAAAAAATCCTCTAACAAGGACTAAGCTTGGACTGCATGTCATGCAACACAGCTCAAGGTCTATGGGAGCAGGTGTGGTAACAGACGGGATTAGCGGCTGAAGTGTAACCATTACCTTCCCTGTAAGCATGTTATGCTTAAATAAAAGTCCATAAGAGGTTATGCAGCTAAAGGCTCCCTCCAAATGACAGAGTCCTCAAGGGAATATCAGAAGGAGGGAGAAAAGAACTTTCTCATCTACAGGGACCTTATCCTAGAAAAGCTAAGTTCTCTGAGTGAGGGTTCACTGGTGCAAAGCAGCAGACTAGAAGGCAACGTTATGAAACTGCTTGACAGTCTAGTGAGTTGGCAACAACCCAAGATGTGTTGAGAAGCATGCGGTAAGGTATGCAGAGCATGATGTATGCAGAGTATGCTGTATGCAGAGCATGCTGTATGTAGAGCATGTTGTATGCAGAGCATGCTGAATGCAGAGCATGCTGTATGCAGAGCATGTTGTATGCAGAGCATGCTGAATGCAGAGCATGCTGAATGCTGAGCATGAAGTAAGCAGAGCCTGCTGTAAGCAGAGCCTGCTGAAAGGAAAGCAGAGCGTGTGCATGGCGTTTAACATTTCTCAGAAATTCCATGACCAGTGCTAGAGTGCTTTATGCATGCTTGCATGGGGTTTAAACCATGGTATGCTGAACAGCAGAGTCAGAACGAGCTGGAACAACAATAGTGTGGTTTCCTCTTCAAGACTCCGATGAGGGAACACCTGAGGCTCAGTCTGCAAAGGCTGAATAAAAGACAAGCAGAAGGAAGGCGCATGGGTGGAGGAGGCTGACTCCTAGCATGAGTGGTTGAACCCAAGGGTTGCGCTTGCTGAGCGGTTGGCGGAAGCGGAGTAGCAAGTTCCAGTTCCTGTGGTGTGAGCGGAGCGCGATGAGGAAGAGGCTGCGCAGAACAAGGTAAATGTCTCGCAAGCTGAGGCTCCTGAGGCGCAAGGCTAAGGTGTTGTGGTGCTTGCCTTATGGAGGGTTGAGCTCGCTGCAGCAAGAGCTGAGGAAACTGACTCATGGACGGGAGAGGTTGTTGTACCTCAACCGAGTGTTGCATCACTGGTGGAGCAGCAAGGGGAGGAGGAGGAAGAGTGTAACTCTCCTGATCCCAAAGCAAGGGTTGCCTTAAAGAAGGCTGAGGCTGAACAACACTGTGAACAGCAAACTCCGAAAGTGGTTCAACATCGTACGCCTGGCAGATGGTGCTGCGACCAGGCGGAGCAGGTGCAGGCTGGGTGAGCACAGGCGGAGCAGGTGCAGGCTGGGCGAGCACAGGCGGAGCGAGAACAGGTGGAGGGAGTGCAGGCGGTGCAACACTCTCAGCCCGACACTCACTCATCAAGTCCGAAAGCTGTGCTTGCATGGACTGTAGTAGAGTCCACAACATCGTACGCCTGGCAGATGGTACTGTGATCAGGCGGAGCGAGTGTAGGAGAAGGGAGTGTAGGCGGAGGCGGAGGAGCAACACTCTCAGCCCGACACTCACTCATCAAGTCCGAAAGCTGTGCTTGCATGGACTGTAGTAGAGTTCACAACATCGTACGCCTGGCAGATGGTGCTGCGACCAGGCGGAGCAGGTGCAGGCTGGGCGAGCACAGGCGGAGCAGGTGCAGGCTGGGCGAGCACAGACGGAGCGAGAACAGGTGGAGGGAGTGTAGGCGGAGGAGGAGGTGCAGTAGTGCATTCGGGTTGTGAACTTTAACTTCGTACGTCTGGCATAGGTCTGGACTTAACGTTTAAGAAGTCTTGAGACCTGAGACCAGCGTTACTCTGCCTTTATTTTCTCCCCTAATCTCTTCTGCAGACGAGCAAAATAAGGGCTCAATCGTCTGCGGGTGGGAGTGACGGTCTCGGTAAGACACGCCCACAACCACCGAGAATACTTCTGTGCGCCGATCAAGGCCTGCTGAACCCTTATGCCCTTCGACATTGCTTCTCCCCTGGGCTTGGGAGCTTGCAAGAGGTCCCGGACTGGGAGGACGACTGGCGCGCACAAAAGTACCCTCACGCACTAATCACTTATCACTTTGATTTCTGTTTGCACTTATTTCACTGAACTCGAAACTTTAAGTGGTTTGTACCTGAAATACGCAATTCTATCCTTTCTCAAAGTTAGAAATTGCGAAAACAGAATTACAATGTAACAGAAAAATCTAATGAAAGATAATTCAGTGGTTGGGAAGAGACTAAACACTAGATCACTCTAGAAACGTTTAGTTTCTTCCCCTAAAGAGACTAGGGAGAAGAGCAAAAAACGATAACGACGTTACTCGTACGCCTGGCAGGCTTGAATGAAACGTTTATCCTCTTTCTCCCTCCGTCTCTATCTCTCTCTCTCTCTCTCTCTCTCTCTTGACTTAGAACCTGAGAGAAGAGCCCAATCATATATATCGTTAAAACATATTATTGTTAAAGGAAAAAAACTGAAAAGTTACTTTATTAGGATCAAAACCATTAAGTTAAGAAAGAATGAACAAAACGCTAGACACGGTTACTCTTACTGCAACGTGAAACCGTGAACATTCTTTCTCTATCGTAACGATAGAGTGCAAGTTGAACGTTCTGAACGTCAACAACTGCAGAGACAAAACAAAACGTTAGTTCAGCTTTGAAAACAGTACGAGACTGTCAAAGAAAATCTTTCAAACTCTGTGGCGGAAATAGCATAATATGTTAACAGGTAAAACCGAAATGACGGGCTCAAAGTTTATTAACTTCGGTAAAAGACCGCCTAATATTAGGAAGGTCGAATATAAACAAATATAAAAATTAATTTTAATGAGTTTATAATAAAAGGAAGTTAATCGAAGAGGCCTATAAGAGGCGGAGAGATATAAAATAAATCTATAACTTTTGTTAAGCAAAATTAAGAAAGAGAGTCTATACTCTCTTAGACACCAACACTTCCGTCTAAGGGAAGGGTCGGCCATTGAAAGGTGAACGAGAGTTCATACTCTCTCGTCACCATAATTAATCAAATTAATTCCAAAAGCTAACTAAGCTAATATAGAAGTTTCCAGTAAAGCGACAGCCGAAATCAAAGAGAAATACTTCACCAAAGTCGTGAAAATACTCCAAGAACATAAGCGTATCCCAGAACGTCTTGCCGGAAGCACGACAGAGGAATAATTGAGGAGGTGTCAACAAGAAGTACTTGAGTACCTGGCCACAGGTGGCGCTGGTAAATACACCCCCTTCTAGTATTGTGATAGCTGGCGTATCCCTCCATAGAATTCTGTCGGGCAACGGAGTTGACAGCTACATGATTATCGGGTAAGTTTAATATTGAAAATTAGTTGTAGCAAAAGAGTGGGGGAATAGAGTAGGTGGATGTAAAAGGGAGCTAGTGAGGGTTGAAGAGCTAATAAAACCGGGGGTAAAAAGTAAATATCAGGAAAGGTTGAAAATGGCATATGACGAGGTGAGAGTAAGAGAAACTGGTAATTTAGAGGAGGAGTGGAAGTTAGCAAAAGAAAATTTTGTTAGGATTGCAAGTGATGTATGTGGGAAGAAGGTTGTTGGAGGCAGCATGAGGAAGGGCAGTGAATGGTGGAATGAAGGAGTGAAGGTAAAAGTGGAAGAGAAAAAGAGGGCTTTTGAAGAATGGCTGCAGAGTAATAGTATAGAGAAGTATGAAAAATATAGAGAGAAAAAGGTGGAAGTAAAGCGCAAGGTACGTGAGTCAAAGAGGGCAGCTGACCTGAGGTGGGGTCAGGGACTGGGTCAGTCATATGAAGAGAATAAGAAGAAGTTTTGGAAAGAAGTGAAGAGAGTAAGGAAGGCCGGCGCAAGAATTGAAGAGACAGTGAAAGATGGAAATGGAAGGTTGTTAAAAGGAGAGGAGGCAAGGAAAAAGTGGGCGGAATATTTTGAAAGTTTGCTGAATGTTGAGGATAATAGGGAGGCAGCTATAATTGCTGTTCCAGGTGTTGAGGTGCCAGTGATGGGAGATGAGAATGAGAGAAAGATTACAATAGATGAAGTGAGGAGAGCACTAGATGAAACGAGAGTAGGAAAAGCATCTGGTATGGATGGTGTGAAAGCTGAGATGTTGAAGGAAGGGGGTGTGACTGTACTTGAATGGTTGGTGAGATTGTTTAATGTGTGTTTTGTGTTGTCAATGGTACCAGTAGATTGGGTCTGTGCATGTAATGTACCACTATATAAGGGTAAGGGAGATGTGCATGAGTGTTGTAATTCAAGAGGTATTAGTTTGTTGAGTGTAGTTGGAAAAGTGTATGGTAGAGTACTGATTAATAGGATTAAGGATAAAACAGAGAATGCAATCTTGGAAGTACAGGGTGGTTTTAGAAGAGGTAGGGGTTGTATGAATCAGATTTTTACAGTTAGGCAGATATGCGAGAAATATTTAGCAAAAGGTAAGGAGGTGTATGTTGCGTTTATGGATCTGGAGAAAGCATATGACAGAGTTGATAGGGAAGCAATGTGGAATGTGATGAGGTTATATGGAGTTGGTGGAAGGTTGTTGCAAGCAGTGAAAAGTTTCTACAAAGGTAGTAAAGCATGTGTTAGAATAGGAAATGAAGTGAGCGATTGGTTTCCGGTGAGAGTGGGGCTGAGACAGGGATGTGTGATGTCGCCGTGGTTGTTTAACTTGTATGTTGATGGAGTGGTGAGAGAGGTGAATGCTCGAGAGCTTGGACGAGGATTAAAACTGGTAGGCGAGAATGATCATGAATGGGAGGTAAATCAGTTGTTGTTTGCGGATGATACTGTACTGGTAGCAGACACAGAAGAGAAGCTTGACCGACTAGTGACAGAATTTGGAAGGGTGTGTGAGAGAAGGAAGTTGAGAGTTAATGTGGGTAAGAGTAAGGTTATGAGATGTACGAGAAGGGAAGGTGGTGCAAGGTTGAATGTCATGTTGAATGGAGAGTTACTTGAGGAGGTGGATCAGTTTAAGTACTTGGGGTCTGTTGTTGCAGCAAATGGTGGAGTGGAAGCAGATGTACGTCAGAGAGTCAATGAAGGTTGCAAAGTGTTGGGGGCAGTTAAGGGAGTAGTAAAAAATAGAGGGTTGGGCATGAATGTAAAGAGAGTTCTATATGAGAAAGTGATTGTACCAACTGTGATGTATGGATCGGAGTTGTGGGGAATGAAAGTGATGGAGAGACAGAAATTGAATGTGTTTGAGATGAAGTGTCTGAGGAGTATGGCTGGTGTAGAAGTACAAGAGGAAGGCCAAGGTTTGGGTGGATGGATGGTGTGAAGAAAGCTCTGGGTGATAGGAGGATAGATGTGAGAGAGGCAAGAGAGCGTGCTAGAAATATGTTATTTTTATTAATAAAATAAATTTTTGAATATACTTACCCGATAATCATGTAGCTGTCAACTCCGTTGCCCGACAGAATTCTATGGAGGGATACGCCAGCTATCACAATACTAGAAGGGGGTGTATTTACCAGCGCCACCTGTGGCCAGGTACTCAAGTACTTCTTGTTGACACCTCCTCAATTATTCCTCGGTCCACTGGTTCTCTATGGGGAGGAAGGGAGGGTCGATTAAATCATGATTATCGGGTAAGTATATTCAAAAATTTATTTTATTAATAAAAATAACATTTTTCAATATTAAACTTACCCGATAATCATGTAGCTGATTCACACCCAGGGGGGTGGGTGAAAACCAGTGTACAAGATTAAAGGATAGCTAAGTATCCCATATTTCATATAATCAGTTATCCACAATAACAATGAAATAATAAGTACCTGGTAAGGAAGTCGACTTGAACCGTTACTCTGCCTTTAATAAGATCGTCTTCCTTACTGAGCGCAGCGTTCCTCTTGGGAGGCTGAATCAACTCAAAGGTGCTAAAGTATACAGGGCTGCAACCCATACTAAAGGACCTCATCACAACCTTTAACCTTGGCGCTTCTCAAGAAAGAATTGACCACCCGCCAAATCAACAAGGATGTGGAAGGCTTCTTAGCCGACCGTACAACCCATAAAAAGTATTCAAGAGAAAGGTTAAAAAGTTATGGGATTATGGGAATGTAGTGGCTGAGCCCTCGCCTACTACTGCATTCGTTGCTACGAATGGACCCAGGGTGTAGCAGTACTCGTAAAGAGACTGGACATCTTTGAGATAGAATGATGCGAACACTGACTTGTTTCTCCAATAGGTTGCATCCATAACACTCTGCAGAGAACGGTTCTGTTTGAAGGCCACTGAAGTAGCCACAGCTCTCACTTCATGTGTCCTTACCTTCAGCAAAGCAAGGTCTTCTTCCTTCAGATGAGAATTTGCTTCTCTAATCAGAAGCCTGATGTAGTAAGAAACTGAGTTCTTAGACATTGGTAGAGAAGGCTTCTTGATAGCACACCATAAGGCTTCTGATTGTCCTCGTAATGGTTTTGACCTTCTTAGATAGTACTAAAGAGCTCTAACTGGGCAAAGTACTCTCTCCAGTTCGTTCCCCACCATGTTGGACAGGCTTGGGATCTCGAACGACTTAGGCCAAGGACGGGAAGGAAGCTCGTTTTTAGCCAAAAAACCGAGCTGCAAGGAACATGTAGCCGTTTCAGATGTGAAACCTATGTTCCTGCTGAAGGCGTGGATCTCACTTACTCTTTTACCTGTTGCTAAGCACACGAGGAAAAAAGTTTTTAATGTGAGGTCCTTAAAAGAGGCTGATTGGAGCGGTTCAAATCCTGATGACATTAGGAACCTTAGGACCACGTCTAGATTCCAGCCTGGAGTGGACAACCGACGTTCCTTTGAGGTCTCAAAAGACCTAAGGAGGTCCTGTAGATCTTTGTTGGAGGAAAGATCCAAGCCTCTGTGGCGGAAAACCGCTGCCAACAAACTTCTGTAACCCTTGATCGTAGGAGCTGATAGGGATCTTACGTTCCTTAGATGTAACAGGAAGTCAGCAATCTGGGTTACATTGGTACTGGTTGAGGAAAACTGCATTGGCCTTGCACCAGCTTCGGAAGACTTCCCATTAAGACTGATAGACTCTGAGAGTGGATGTCATCCTTGCTCTGGCAATCGCTCTGGCTGCCTCCTTCGAAAAGCCTCTAGCTCTTGAGAGTCTTTCGATAGTCTGAAGGCAGTCAGACGAAGAGCGTGGAGGTTGGGTGTACCTTCTTCACGTGAGGTTGACGCAGAAGGTCCACTCTAGGAGGAAGAGTCCTGGGAACGTCGACCAGCCATTGCAGTACCTCAGTGAACCATTCTCTCGCGGGCCAGAGGGGAGCAACCAACGTCAGCCGTGTCCCTTTGTGAGAGGCGAACTTCTGAAGTACCCTGTTGACAATCTTGAACGGCGGGAATGCATACAGGTTGAGATGGGACCAATCCAGCAGAAAGGCATCCACGCGAACTGCTGCTGGTTCTGGAATCGGAGAACAATACAAGAGGAGCCTCTTGGTCATCGAGGTAGCGAATAGATCTATGGTTGGCTGACCCCACAGGGCCCAAAGTCTGCTGCAAACATTCTTGTGAAGGGTCCACTCTGTGGGGAAGACCTGACCCTTCCGGCTGAGGCGATCTGCCATGACATTCATATCGCCCTGAATGAGCCTCGTTACCAGCGTGAGCTTTCGATCTTTTGACCAAATGAGGAGGTCCCTTGCGATCTCGAACAACTTCCTCGAATGAGTCCCTCCCTGCTTGGAGATGTAAGCCAAGGCTGTGGTGTAGTCGGAGTTCACCTCCACCACCTTGTTAAGCTGGAGGGACTTGAAGTTTATCAAGGCCAATGAACTGCCAACAACTCCTTGCAATAGATGTGAAGTGTCCTTTGCTCCTGATTCCATGTTCCCGAGCATTCCTGTCCGTCCAGTGTCGCACCCCAGCCCGTGTCCGATGCGTCCGAGAAGAGACGGTGGTCGGAGGTCTGAACAGCCAAAGGTAGACCTTCCTTGAGAAGAATGCTGTTCTTCCACCACGTTAGAGTAGACCTCATCTCTTCGGAAACAGGAACTGAGCCCGTCTCTAGCGTCATGTCCTTTATCCAGTGAGCAGCTAGATGATATTGAAGGGGGCGGAGGTGGAGTCTCCCTAACTCGATGAACAGGGCCAGCGATGAAAGTGTCCCTGTTAGACTCATCCACTGCCTGACTAAGCATCGGTTCCTTCTCAGCATGCTCTGGATGCATTCTAGGGCTTGGAAGATCCTTGGGGCCGACGGACAAGTCCGAAAAGCTCGACTCTGAAGATCCATACCCAAGGAGACAATGGTCTGGGATGGAACGAGCTGAGACTCCTCAAATTTGACCAGGAGGCCCAGTTCCTTGGTCAGATCCATAGTCCATTTGAAAATCTCCAGACAGCGACGACTTGAGGGAGCTCTTAAAAGCCAGTCGTCTGACGGAGCCGGACACAAGATCATGATACTGCTGCACAGTCTGTAAACTGTCAATCATGGGCAAGCGAGGAAGTACAGTGACAACCCGAATCTGTCTAGACTGTCTGGGTCGTACAGACAACTCCTTAACGGGTTGCTGAGGTTGCCGCACTGCGTCACAACAAGTCCCTTTTGTTGGTTGTTGAACGTCTTCCCCGTGACACATTGACTCCGTAAACAAAAAATCCTCTAACAAGGACTAAGCTTGGACTGCATGTCATGCAACACAGCTCAAGGTCTATGGGAGCAGGTGTGGTAACAGACGGGATTAGCGGCTGAAGTGTAACCATTACCTTCCCTGTAAGCATGTTATGCTTAAATAAAAGTCCATAAGAGGTTATGCAGCTAAAGGCTCCCTCCAAATGACAGAGTCCTCAAGGGAATATCAGAAGGAGGGAGAAAAGAACTTTCTCATCTACAGGGACCTTATCCTAGAAAAGCTAAGTTCTCTGAGTGAGGGTTCACTGGTGCAAAGCAGCAGACTAGAAGGCAACGTTATGAAACTGCTTGACAGTCTAGTGAGTTGGCAACAACCCAAGATGTGTTGAGAAGCATGCGGTAAGGTATGCAGAGCATGATGTATGCAGAGTATGCTGTATGCAGAGCATGCTGTATGTAGAGCATGTTGTATGCAGAGCATGCTGAATGCAGAGCATGCTGTATGCAGAGCATGTTGTATGCAGAGCATGCTGAATGCAGAGCATGCTGAATGCTGAGCATGAAGTAAGCAGAGCCTGCTGTAAGCAGAGCCTGCTGAAAGGAAAGCAGAGCGTGTGCATGGCGTTTAACATTTCTCAGAAATTCCATGACCAGTGCTAGAGTGCTTTATGCATGCTTGCATGGGGTTTAAACCATGGTATGCTGAACAGCAGAGTCAGAACGAGCTGGAACAACAATAGTGTGGTTTCCTCTTCAAGACTCCGATGAGGGAACACCTGAGGCTCAGTCTGCAAAGGCTGAATAAAAGACAAGCAGAAGGAAGGCGCATGGGTGGAGGAGGCTGACTCCTAGCATGAGTGGTTGAACCCAAGGGTTGCGCTTGCTGAGCGGTTGGCGGAAGCGGAGTAGCAAGTTCCAGTTCCTGTGGTGTGAGCGGAGCGCGATGAGGATGAGGCTGCGCAGAACAAGGTAAATGTCTCGCAAGCTGAGGCTCCTGAGGCGCAAGGCTAAGGTGTTGTGGTGCTTGCCTTATGGAGGGTTGAGCTCGCTGCAGCAAGAGCTGAGGAAACTGACTCATGGACGGGAGAGGTTGTTGTACCTCAACCGAGTGTTGCATCACTGGTGGAGCAGCAAGGGGAGGAGGAGGAAGAGTGTAACTCTCCTGATCCCAAAGCAAGGGTTGCCTTAAAGAAGGCTGAGGCTGAACAACACTGTGAACAGCAAACTCCGAAAGTGGTTCAACATCGTACGCCTGGCAGATGGTGCTGCGACCAGGCGGAGCAGGTGCAGGCTGGGTGAGCACAGGCGGAGCAGGTGCAGGCTGGGCGAGCACAGGCGGAGCGAGAACAGGTGGAGGGAGTGCAGGCGGTGCAACACTCTCAGCCCGACACTCACTCATCAAGTCCGAAAGCTGTGCTTGCATGGACTGTAGTAGAGTCCACAACATCGTACGCCTGGCAGATGGTACTGTGATCAGGCGGAGCGAGTGTAGGAGAAGGGAGTGTAGGCGGAGGCGGAGGAGCAACACTCTCAGCCCGACACTCACTCATCAAGTCCGAAAGCTGTGCTTGCATGGACTGTAGTAGAGTTCACAACATCGTACGCCTGGCAGATGGTGCTGCGACCAGGCGGAGCAGGTGCAGGCTGGGCGAGCACAGGCGGAGCAGGTGCAGGCTGGGCGAGCACAGGCGGAGCGAGAACAGGTGGAGGGAGTGTAGGCGGAGGAGGAGGTGCAGTAGTGCATTCGGGTTGTGAACTTTAACTTCGTACGTCTGGCATAGGTCTGGACTTAACGTTTAAGAAGTCTTGAGACCTGAGACCAGCGTTACTCTGCCTTTATTTTCTCCCCTAATCTCTTCTGCAGACGAGCAAAATAAGGGCTCAATCGTCTGCGGGTGGGAGTGACGGTCTCGGTAAGACACGCCCACAACCACCGAGAATACTTCTGTGCGCCGATCAAGGCCTGCTGAACCCTTATGCCCTTCGACATTGCTTCTCCCCTGGGCTTGGGAGCTTGCAAGAGGTCCCGGACTGGGAGGACGACTGGCGCGCACAAAAGTACCCTCACGCACTAATCACTTATCACTTTGATTTCTGTTTGCACTTATTTCACTGAACTCGAAACTTTAAGTGGTTTGTACCTGAAATACGCAATTCTATCCTTTCTCAAAGTTAGAAATTGCGAAAACAGAATTACAATGTAACAGAAAAATCTAATGAAAGATAATTCAGTGGTTGGGAAGAGACTAAACACTAGATCACTCTAGAAACGTTTAGTTTCTTCCCCTAAAGAGACTAGGGAGAAGAGCAAAAAACGATAACGACGTTACTCGTACGCCTGGCAGGCTTGAATGAAACGTTTATCCTCTTTCTCCCTCCGTCTCTATCTCTCTCTCTCTCTCTCTCTCTTGACTTAGAACCTGAGAGAAGAGCCCAATCATATATATCGTTAAAACATATTATTGTTAAAGGAAAAAAACTGAAAAGTTACTTTATTAGGATCAAAACCATTAAGTTAAGAAAGAATGAACAAAACGCTAGACACGGTTACTCTTACTGCAACGTGAAACCGTGAACATTCTTTCTCTATCGTAACGATAGAGTGCAAGTTGAACGTTCTGAACGTCAACAACTGCAGAGACAAAACAAAACGTTAGTTCAGCTTTGAAAACAGTACGAGACTGTCAAAGAAAATCTTTCAAACTCTGTGGCGGAAATAGCATAATATGTTAACAGGTAAAACCGAAATGACGGGCTCAAAGTTTATTAACTTCGGTAAAAGACCGCCTAATATTAGGAAGGTCGAATATAAACAAATATAAAAATTAATTTTAATGAGTTTATAATAAAAGGAAGTTAATCGAAGAGGCCTATAAGAGGCGGAGAGATATAAAATAAATCTATAACTTTTGTTAAGCAAAATTAAGAAAGAGAGTCTATACTCTCTTAGACACCAACACTTCCGTCTAAGGGAAGGGTCGGCCATTGAAAGGTGAACGAGAGTTCATACTCTCTCGTCACCATAATTAATCAAATTAATTCCAAAAGCTAACTAAGCTAATATAGAAGTTTCCAGTAAAGCGACAGCCGAAATCAAAGAGAAATACTTCACCAAAGTCGTGAAAATACTCCAAGAACATAAGCGTATCCCAGAACGTCTTGCCGGAAGCACGACAGAGGAATAATTGAGGAGGTGTCAACAAGAAGTACTTGAGTACCTGGCCACAGGTGGCGCTGGTAAATACACCCCCTTCTAGTATTGTGATAGCTGGCGTATCCCTCCATAGAATTCTGTCGGGCAACGGAGTTGACAGCTACATGATTATCGGGTAAGTTTAATATTGAAAAAGGAATGCATGGCGAGTGATTGTGACGCAGTTCCGGTAGGCCCTGCTGCTTCCTCCGGTGCCTTAGATGACCGCGGAGGTAGCAGCAGTAGGGGACTCAGCAGTATGAAGCTTCATCTGTGGTGGAAATGTGGGAGGTTGGGCTGTGGCACCCTAGCAGTACCAGCTGAACTCGGCTGAGTCCCTGGTTAGGCTGGAGGAACGTAGAGAGTAGAGGTCCCCTTTTTTGTTTTGTTTCTTGTTGATTTCGGCTACCCCCCAAAATTGGGGGAAGTGCCTTTGGTATATGGATGGATGGTTCTCACCCTCACCACTTCGTTCCTAACCCTATCTACTCGAAATACACCAGCCATACTCCTTAGACACTTCATCTCAAACACATTCAATTTCTGTCTCTCCGTCACTTTCATTCCCCACAACTCCGATCCATACATCACAGTTGGTACAATCACTTTCTCATATAAAACTCTCTTTACATTCATGCCCAACCCTCTATTTTTTACTACTCCCTTAACTGCCCCCAACACTTTGCAACCTTCATTCACTCTCTGACGTACATCTGCTTCCACTTCACCATTTGCTGCAACAACAGACCCCAAGACATATGATGATAAATCAGGACAACAAAATACATTACATTTATATCCTAATACTTAAAGATATTGTATAATAGACTGAATAAAACAACTGATATATAAGCTTAACAAAGGGGTGAGTTATAGCTTAGTGCTTCAGCCACTGTTCAAACATGGACTTGGCTTCCATTTCCCATTATCAGACTAAATGTATCAAACACACATTTCTAAACTAACCTTTCATTATTAATTGACAAATAAAATGAGAGGTATAATTAGAATGCATATTCTGATACTGAAAACAAATAACCAAGAGGTTTAGAATATAAAATGTTGGGCCATTTATAGCTTGAACAAGTACCTCTGACAGAAGCACCACCTATCAGTTTTTTTTTTTTTTGTTTTTTTTTAACTACTGGAATATTTTTTTTTTAAATCTGTAACTTTGTTAATAGAGGTTTCAGACAGTAGTATATGGGATTCAAAATACTGCATTTGCAAAGATCTATTCAATTATGAAAATTGCAATGGCCAAAGCCTTTGTATATCAGCGGCCAGTTCCTCCCATTTGCATTAAAAATTGACTACAACTATCCTAAATTTTCCTTCCTAACCTAACCTACAAGCTGTGTCCTTACCTACTTACCTAATGTGCGACACCCCTTCCACTGCCGTATTCTAAGTTAGCCATAATCATACATAGAGGTCGCCGCTATTATACATACACCCCTTATATTTTTCCAACTAGATATTTAATGATTTTTATGCATTACTGACCATTACTTTAAGGGCAAAAAAAAAAAACCTGTTTAGGGTGTTTTCCCACCCCACAGAGATTTCCCACGTGTGGTCGCCCCAGTACTCTTATTTAGAAATGGATAAAACACAAAAGTGGTGTATGTAGGATAGCAGCCACTTATGTGTATTAATATGGCTAACTTGGAATACAGCAATATGGGGGGGGGTCGCAGGGTGGCTTTAGGTATGTAGGTAAGGACACGGCTTGTAGGTTAGGTTAGAGGGAAAAGTTTAGGTTAGTTGATGTCCATTAATCAACGCACAAGGAACTGGCCACTGATATACAAAGGCTCCACACAAAATAACCAATTGATGAAATATATGGTTCATAAATTTGGCTATAAATAATAAATCAATAGTCATATGATTAGCCCTTTATATATACCAGTCTACAAAATATCGAAAGTTAATCAATGGTTCGGGGAAAGGAGGGTAAGACAATGACTCCCTATGTTGGGTTAGGTTAAGGTAGGTGAAGTTTTAATTTGCTAAGGGAGCATCCCTAACAAATTAAATAATTAACATATAATAAAAAACGAAAATGTTAAATAAGCCTAAGTATAGACCCTGCCACAATAAAAAAAAAAACGAAATCCGTTTTCTATGCATAGGCCTCCCTACAGCCTACCCTGGTCTATTCTACCTTATTTCTTTTAAAACTTATCTGTTTGAAAAAGTGTTTTTAGCGAAAAATATTAAAATATAAGTTCCAAATCAGCTAAACTTGATATACTATAATAAAATACAATAATACTTAAAATAAAAAGAATTATTACAGATTGGTTTGATATAACCTTGATAACAAGGATAATAGGATTAATAAGTGAAGAGATAATTACCTCGACAGCAAACAATGATTAAAAACTGACGATCAAGTAATTGACTATCAGTAATTAATAACAATTGTCTTATCTTTACACTGATACTGGGCAAGTATATGCCTAAATGAGCGATATTATGACACCTTGCACGTAGTAGTAATACCTCTCAAATATTATATAGATTTGTAACTGTTTAATCTTTTACATTACAGTTAATTGATTAATCTTTTACAATACAGTTAATTGATTAATCTTTTACATTACAGTTAACTGTTTAATCACTTACATTATAGTTTTTTTTAAAGAAATCGGTTAAATTTATCATCTAATATTTCACCCTTTACACAAGATACTGAATATGAAGATAACTATGGATATGTATAATTCTAAATAACCCAACGCATTTATTTCATTATTTTCAAGTATACGCGAATCTAATAATTATTCTAATATTACTGTTCTTAAAATATTTTATTTTTCCTTGGTTCCTTTCCTCACTGGGCTATTTTCTCTGTTGGGGCCCCTGGGCTTATAGCATTCTGCTTTTCCAACTAGACTTGTAGCTTAGCAATTAATAATAATAATAATAATAATAATAATAATAATAATAATAATAATAATACCAAATCCTAGACTATTAATTCTAGCTCTTTACACACACACACACACACACACTCATATATATATATATATATATATATATATATATATATATATATATATATATATATATATATATATATATATATATATATATATGAGTGTGTGTGTGTGTGTAAAATCCTCATAATTTAGTTTTTGAGTACTTTGCCCACTTTAAGATATATTGATCTTACAGTGCTGATTAAAATTTACAATTTCTAATTGTTCTTGTAAATTCTTAAATAAAAAACACCCTACAATGTATCAACTGAACAGCTGATTCCGTGCATATTTTGTGCATTCTGTTGTGTTTAATGTCTTTCTATATATCAAAAAAAAAAAAAAAAAAAAAACGCTAAGCATAGATTGGCGGACAGATCTACAATTTATAAAATTTGGTTAAATGTTAGGATGGCTAGAAATTTGTTTTATTTGGTGGCAGATAAATAAAACGATGACTCCATCTTTTACTACACTACATATCGTTAATCTTATCTGTGTATCTGATACACCATAAATCTGATATGGAATATCTGTAAAAGACCTTGTTATATTTTCTATTACTTTTCAAAGAATTCTTGACATTTATTAATACTAAGAAGTTTTTCTTAAGTTATATTCTCCACTTTGGAACCAGACACTGTCCTCGCAAATACATTATTTCGTGAAGTTGTCAATTCTAACTTACAATCTATGAAATTTCTTCATATGATTGTGTATCTATAATAATCAGTAACCCAGGGCATTTTTTTGTCACCAACTGGTCATTCCTGCATAATCTATAAGCATAGTAAATTTTTATATTTGATTTCCCAGATTTTTTTTCTTTTGGGTGCCATGTAGAAAATCACTTTTCGTACCACTGATCACATTTACATATCTTTTCTTTCAACCATAATATAGGTTACAAGTCTACAATTGTAAAAAACTTTACTCAATTTTCCTAGAGCAACACTTATTGTTACTATCAAAATGAAAGAGCACTCGGCTAAAACTAAGATATAATCATTAGTTTAATTCATTATATGGTTTTATTTGCAACATGATCAAAAGTTGCACGTATGTTCAATTAGTTCTATGTGCATGCTGCATAAGATTATTCATAATCTAACCATCCTGTGCATTCAGATCTTCCCAGACAGTACCATCATGTTAATAATACCAGATACGCAATTAATTCTAATAGTCATGCCTTCTTCCTCATGAGGCCCAATATTACCAGTATTCTATAGGTTTTATTCCAGCTGTGACTAAGTTGTGGAATTATTTTCATAATCAGGTAGTTGAATCGGTAAAATTTCAAACTTGCAGCAAATATGTTTTATGTTGAACAAGCTAACATAAGTATCTTTTTATATTCTATATGTGAAAGGTCTATTTTAACGTTGTTACTGTTCTTAGAATATTTAATTTTAATTGTTCGTTACTTCCTATATAGTTATATGTTTTCTTATTTCCTTTCCTTGCTGGGCTACTTTTTTTCCCTGTTGGAGCCCTTGTGATTATAGCATCTTGGTTTTCTAACTAGGGTTGTAGCTTAACTAATAATAATAATAATAATAATAATAATAATAATAATAATAATAATAATAATAATAATAATAATAATAATGATGATAATAATAATGATAATAATAATAATAATAATAATAATAATTGTAAGTAGTAAATTAACACCATCAAAGGCTGCAATGTGGAATCTGCCAAGAGAACCAATACTAAAGACCAATGTCGTCTTACCCCATTCGGTAGAAACATCATTAACTTGTCATGACTGTTCTGTTTGTTTGTGTTTTAATATTGTGTTTCCCATCGACTTGGAAGAACTATTAACTCCACGAAACTGAAAATTGACACAAGATTTCGTTATGGCAACCATTTTATCCCAGTATAGTACCACAGGATTTTGTAAGTCGAATTCTTATCGTAGAGCTATAATGTTATAAGGATAGATTTGAGCATCATTGGGAAATAGGAAGTGGTTGTAGGGGCTTAAGGTACCGAATGAGGGGCTACCGGCAGGCTAGTCCTGGCAAACTGTAAGCTTAAATTAGGCAATTTAGCGATTTATTTACTTCTGAGGCTATGCAAACCTGTAAGGCAACACTTGCAAACCTTACGGCAGTAACCTTTATCAATAAAAATCTGAGGTTCTGGTAGTCCTTCAAGGCAATGCATGCAAATATTACGGCAGTAACCTTTAGGTTTGTCAAGAAGAAAAGAAGGCTATGGCAATCCTGTAAGGCAATACTTGCAAACCTCGTGGCAGTAATCTTTACTTGTATCAAGGAAAACCTGAGGCTCTGGCAACCTGCACGGCAATGCATACTAACCTTACGGCAATAACCTTTACCTCTTAAGAAAAACTGAAGCTAAGTTAACTCTGTAAGGCAATGCAAGCATATCTTAATGCATTAATCTTTACTTTGTCAAGAAAACTGAGGCTATGGCAACTCTGTAAGGCAATACTTGCAAACCTTACGGCAGTGACCTTTACTTTTATCAAGAAAAATTGGTATTATTTTACTGTATTACAGGGCAATGTAACCTAGGAAATAAACTACTTTATTCTATAGAAAAATTCCGCTCTCTTTGAAAATGACATTCGTTCTTGTCGCAAATGAATAGTTTCAGAAATATATATATATATTTATATCCAACGATAATGGGGGACCCCCAGTGGCAACTCAGGGTTCTGGGTGGGGAAACGGTATATAATGGTAAAACAAGCCTTTTCTTCCCTATACATTACCTTCTTGGATAAACCGATGAAAAAATACGGTAATATTGAGCCCCGCAATCTAACAGTAGCAATGTCATCGTAACATGCTAACATTAGCAATGTTTTTCATTTATTTTTTGTCATTCTACGGTTCGCTTGTAGTCGCTCTCGTTCGATCGTTTGTACATAGCAGGTTTCAACCTTCTGCGCATAATCTTCTCCCCCTGCGCATAGACTCCACCTTCACCAATAGGATTTCTTCTCTACTCACAAAATTTAATTATTCGACTTCATCTGCTTTATTCAAGTACAGGTATTTGACTTGATTCAGTAAAACTATCTAAAACTTTACCTACAAGTTTGTGACCTGGGAAAGGGGTCCGGGGGCTTGCCCCCGGCTAGCGGTTGTGACCTGGGAAGGGGGTCCGGGGGCTTGCCCTTGGTTAGGGGTTGTGAGGGAACTAGGTTAGGTTAGGTGGGTTTGTTAGGTTCTGTACCCTTTTGTACCTTCTTATATATTGTGTAAAGGGTATATGGAAAAATGCTGTAAAATACACATGCTAATATTATCGTAGCATTGCTAACGTTAGCAATGTCATCGTACATCGTAACGTTGGTAATGTTGCGTAACATTGCTAATGTTAGCATTCGCAGGTCATACGTGAGTGAAGTGACACAGAATTTGAACAAGTCATTATATTTAAACATTTTAACAGAATATGTATAACAAAAGACATATTTAAACATTTTAAACGATAATATATATATGTTTTCCTGTAGAAAATAACGTGAATTAACCGGTTTTCACCTTCATTTCATCCATAATAACAGCAACCAGTTCGGCTACTTAAAGTTAGTCGGATTGGTTGTTCTGTTTGTTTGCAGTTGAAATGAAGGTCAAATTTGGTCAAATCACATTATATACTACAGGAAAACATATTTTCTGTTAGAAATGAGAATCTGTAATACAGTAAAACTTTACTGAAAAATTGAGGATATGGCAACCCTTGTGATGCAATAGATGCAAACCTTACGGACTTTATCAAGAAAAACCTGATAGGTTGTAAAATTTGTCTAGTTTTTTAATAATGTAGTTTAGTTGTACTCGAGGTTTAGCTTTAAGGTTTTTTAAAATTTATATGTAAAAATTCTATCTATGGATGATTATTGGGTAAACAGCAGGCTTTACTTTGGAATTGAAGTTTACTTTGACATAATTCATCCCAGTTTTGTCATCCCTACCTGGAAAGGTAGGATGCTATAAGCTCAAGGACTCCAATAGGGAGAAAGAAGCCCAGTGAGGAAAGGAAATAAACTTCCAAAGAAGTAAAGAACAATTTAAGTAAAATATCTTAAGAGTAACTATATTAAAACATATCGTGTATATATAAACTACTGTATTGTATAGTATGAGATTTATGTCAGCCTGTTCAACATAAAAACATTTGATTTTAATGGTCAAGGTACAGGATTGATTTGAGGTTTTTCTGGCATCCTGACATCTAAGGTCATTGACGCTGAATTAAGGTACAAGTGTGGCAGACCTGGCAAAAATGTGCAATCGTACGTCCACGATTTGAGGAGATGTTGAAAGTCTTAAACATCTCGTAAACATTTTTTGTTCCGTAACCGAAATACAAACCACGCTATTTACATAGGGTTTACTTTCGGTGTAGCTGAAATGACGAGCCATTAGATTTTAACAAGGGTTAAACTACCCCCGCGCTAGTTAGCACGGGGGTTGGGGAGGGGTAGCTAGCTACCCCTCCTCCCCCACACTGGTGAGCTGCCTCACTTCACTTTTGGCTCGGACGATGTATAGACGTCTCTGTCCCGTCCTCGCATTGCAGCCATTTATTTTTTGTCTTTAACTTAATTACTTACTTTTCTTATACTTAATATATGTAAACATTCTTATGTTTATGTATATATTTGACTATAGAAATACAGTAAGTTTCCTTTTCAGTGTTTGTGCTGTGTGTGTGTAGGAAGTCCACTCAATTGTACGACAACATCTCCGTGTGGTCCCAGGCCCCCACAGTGACATTTCACGGGTCGCGATCTCTCCCTTGGCCCTTCGGTCTTCCCTTCGGCGGGCGCCGTGGGGAATCGTCATCGCTGGACTTTATTTATTTATCTGTTTCTCCGCTGTTCCTCCTTCCCTACGGGGAACTTGGTATATCAGCGTATGGAACATGGGAGTTTAGTTGACTACGGTCTCTCTCTCTCTCTCTCTTGAGGTCGTTCACCCTTTTATTACTACTTCCTATTACAGTAGCTTCCTTCCCGTTGCGGGTTGAGTTGCTACTCCGTTTATTTTGTCTCAATTATTTTAACTTTTCAGCTTCTGTGTAGAACGCCTCCCTTCGGGGTTCATTCGTTCTTACTATTAGTGAACATTCTTAGATGAATTACATAATTATAATTGTTATAATTCTGTTTTTGTTACAGTTCGCCTTCCCCCCCTTCCCTGAGTGTCAGTGGAGGAGGAGGGCGCATTCCTGGTGCGTAATTCTTATGTTCTTTTCCCTCGGGGTTCCCCTTCAGAGTTCCCCCGGGGGAATAAATGTTAACTAATTATTTTATTTTCACAGTTAACTGTCTAGTTTTTTCGTTTGCCTAATGTGCCAACGAAGCAGAGCTGTCCTGTTTGGGCCTGGGGAGTCTGCTGTTGCCGCCTCCTGTACGACTTCGTCATGGGCGTGTTCCCTTCTCCTAGAAGTTCTCCCGTGACAACTGTCAGCTCCTTAGTTCATTTAGAACGCTCAGGAGGTTCGCCTCCATGGGTGGGTAACTTCCCTTCCGAGGGAGGTTCCCTTCCCAGGTATGAGTTTTTTCCCCTTCAGGAGGGGCAACTTCTCTTACCTTACTAATTACCTGGTTGGTTTTTTCCTGGTCCTCGGGCGGTTATGCTCTTGGTGCTGAGCGACCGCTTTTGTAACCATGCTCTTGGGGCTGAGCGGTTGCAAGGCCGGAACATGAAATTCGTGCGATTATGCTCTTGGTGCTGAGCGGTCGTACTTGCAGCTATGCTCAAGGGGCTGGGCAGCAGCAGGAGCTCCTCTTCGGAGGGTTTCTCTTTATGGTCAGCTTGCTGATCCAATGGCCCTAAGGGGCGCCTTCATCAGTTCTTCTGGTCTCTTCTACGAAGTGTTCTCCTCTCTCGTTCGCGAGGAGGACACTCTTAGAGACTCCTCTTCAGAGGACTCCCCTGCTGTTGTTGCTGATGTTGCTGAAGGCTCAGTTCCCCCCTCCGAACATCTTTCGAGGGGGCAGCTGAGTCCAACGGTCTCTCCTTTGAGTGTCTCTCCCTCTCGGGGGAGTTCACTAACAGAGACTCCTCTTCGGAGGACTGATGATGGTGCTCCTGTTCGTGGTCGTCTTCATCTTCAGCCGCAGAGGATCCTCTTCGATGAGAACAGACCATTACAGCTGCTTCGCTAGACCTTTCGGCAGATCGTTCGCGATCTCCGACACCTGCCAGACCTTCTTGTCTCCCATCTCCGTTCCTGGACGCAGATGCGCAGTGACACCCCGTTTTCCGACGGGCACTGGTCCCTTCGGGGCTAAGGGCTTATCTCACAATGTGAGTAAGTCCCTTAGTGCCAGGTTTTTACCTGTGCAACCTCATTCTCCTGTGCGCTCACGCGTAGTAGTTCGCAAATACTCTCCTGCTGTGGACCAGTCTTCTGCTGAATCAACACTCTAGCGATCTCCTGTAGCTGAGTCTCGCCATAGATCTCCTGATCGCCAACGTCTGGGACCTTCTGTGCGGCTACGCGCCTTGTGCGCCTACGGCCTGAACGCCCACGATCGCCTGCTCGCCGGCGCACATCTGATCGCCCTTTTCTGATGTGCGCAATGTGCGCCAACGTTCGCCCTCGCGCCCACGATCTCCGGATCTGGGCGCAAGCAGGGAGATTATTTTTTCACTGAACTTCACGTTCACCTGCTCGCCAGTGCACATCTGTGCCCCCTTTCCTGATGTGCGCAATACGCGCCGACGTTCGCCCACGATCTTCGGATCTGGGCGTCGCCTCCTCGACGACGATCTCTCTGGTTCTGCTCCCTCGCTGATATCTTCTGGCCACGCAACTACGCGCCTACGATCTCCCGGTTCCTGCCTCGTCGCGCGCAGTTCAAGAAGTTCCTACGCTAGCGCACAGGCGCTCACAGGTTCTTCTGGACTCGCAGCACCCTTCTGGAGTTTCGCGCCCACGCGCGGTTCTAGTTCCAGCGCGCCAACGCACCAGCACGCTTCCACTTCACACCGCGCCGCCCAGGAGACACCTAAGCTAGCATAGCACACGGGCGCTCACAGACGCCCCTGGGCTCTCCTTGCGCGCCAGCGATCTCCTAAGCGCCCGCGCGATTCTTCGCCTGCGCACAAGCGTTTTCAACACGCCAACGCTTCAATCGTCGTAGGTTTCCTACGTGCCCACGCGTTAACTCTCCTTTACGCGATCCGTCGCTACGCGCCACCGCTCACCAACGCGCCATCGCTTGCCAACGTGCCATTGCTTGCCAACGCACCTTCGCCCGCCTACAAGCCATCGCTCGCCAAGACGCGCCATTGGTCTCCTGGCCGCGCGCCCGCGCACATGCGCACCCATGTTCGCCCGCGCGCGAACCAACGGTCTTCCATTGCGCGAGCGCCAGTTCCGGCCGCCTGCGCTCGCCCTTCCGTATGACCGCGCGCCCACGCGCGTGCGTGTCCGCGCACATGCACACCCATGTTCGCCCATGCGCGAACCAACGGTTTTCCATCGCGCAAGCGCCAGTCCCGGCCGCCTGCGCTCGCCCTTACGACCGTGCGCACCCATGTTCGCCCGCGCGCGAACCAACCGCTTCCATCGCGCGAGCGCCATCGCGATTTCGTCCGCGATTCCCGTCGGGTTTCGCAACCTGGCGAGTCTTCTGGGCGTGTACTTCCAGATCATTGTCGGCATGATCTCTCACCTGTAGACGCAAAGCAGCGCACGTACGAGAGCAGGAAGAAGCTTCAGAGAGGTCTGGGCAACATTCTTCTCCTTCTTTTCAGGCAGGCCCCATCATCTCTACTCCTCAATATCGTCCGATCCCCTTCCCTACAGCGGGAGTCGCTGACACTGCGTCTGTCAGCCGTCAGCAGAGGAGGTACTTCGAGATCATGGGGGAACCTGGTTTAGCCCTTCCTCTTCACCATTCCGTGGAAGGGGCTTACCAGGGAATTTTTCTCTTGAGAAATTCTCCGCCCGGCAGGTGACATTCTCGACTTCGGAGATCTTAAGCCAGGAGAAAGCCGCAAAGTGTGTCATGCAGGCCACTTCGTGGCTGGTCGTCTGGCTTGGATCTGTGGGCATCCTGTTGCGATCCGAGAATTTGTCCAAGGAGAGCTCCAGGAAGGTCATTTGAACTTTCCTCCTCTCGGGCACGAGCACCATCGTTTCCCGGCTCACCAAGTTTTGAACTTGTGGACAAACTCGGAAGCATTGAGATGCACTGACCGAGAGGCTCCTCTCGGAAGTCCCAACCATGGATGTCGGCAAGCTCAAACACTTCCATCCTTGGAAAGACCTTGTTTTGAGCCCAAGGACAGGGAACGGACAGCTGAGAGGTGGAGAAAGTCGAATCACGATTCGCTCCTCCAAAGGCGCTTACATCCGGACCCTACAAGCCTCCAGCGCCTCAACAACAACAGCCTCGTCAGCCTAGGACATCGGAACCGGCCCCGGCAGCTAAGACAAGGTGTCTAAACAGCAGCCCCCTCCTGTCAGAGACAAGAAGGGCGGGAAGTCCTCCTGGGGAGGCAATAATCCTAGAGGGAGCGGCCGAGGCCGCAAATGCTAGGATTGGCAACCCCCCTGCATGGTCCCCAGTAGGGGGATGCCTAAGGTTGCGCGTTCAGGTGGCAGCAACTCGGGGCTGATTCCTGCACGATCTCCGTGATCAGCCAAGGATATCGCGTCCCGTTCTTTACATCTCTACCTCCACTGACAGCGAATCCAGTGTCGCTGAGCGCGTATGCCATGGGATCGGCAAAGGGGCTAGCCCTTCGGGCAGAAGTCGAGACCATGCTCTAGAAGGATGCTCTCCAAAAGGTCATCGACGGCCCCCCCCCCCCCCCCCCCGGCTTCATCAGTCGACTTTTTCTTGTAAATTCTTATATAACCAGCGGGTAAGTATATTCAAAAATTTATTTTATTATGAAAATATAATTTTTCTGTTGTATCTGCATACAAAAGAGAAGCTAGCTGTGCCTTTCATCAAGGGTTACCGCAGCATACTAACCTCCGTCTTTCGTAACCGACACATTGGCGTGTCAGGTAACAAGGATCTCTCAGATCTCTTTAGATCTTTTGAGACGACTAAGAGGAAGGACAATCCAACCTCCTCGTGGAACCTGGATGTAGTCCTGGCCTTTTTAACCCCAAGTAGGTTTGTACAGTTGGACAAGGCGTCTAGGAAGTATCTTACCAAGAAGACTCTTTTCCTAATATCATTGGCTACAGTCAAAAGATTAGGAGAGTTAAAAGCCATCAGCAAGAAGATGGGCTTTAATGGAGACAATGCAATTTGCTCCCTTCAGCTAGGCTTTCTCTTCAAAGATGAGACAGACAGCCTCTGATGCTCAGTTAAAAAGCCCTCTTTGCCTTTATCAAAGAATACCCTGGCTTTTTTCATTAAGGATTTAATAAGGGAAACTCTCCAGGATGGTGAGTAAGAAGTTTTCCCTATCCTTAAGGTAAAACCACACGAGGTTAGAGCTGTAGCAATTTCTATGGATTACAAACACAATAGGTCAATGAAGTCAATTTTGAAGCTTACTTTCTGACGAAGTAAATCAATCTTCACAGACTGCTATCTCAAAGATGTCCAGACCCAGTATGAGGATTGCTGTTCCCTGGGTCCGTACGTTACCTCCGGCTTTGTAGTTGGAGAAGGGTCTACTGCCTCTTCCCGATAATTTATTAAATACCCTTGCCTTTTCTCTTGTACAGTACAGTGATACCTCTGGATACGAAAGTTTCTGCTTACGAAAAATTCAGGATACGAAAAGGGATACAAAGATTTTCATGCCCCAGTATACGAAAAAATTTTCAGGGTACGAAAAGCTTACGAGATCCCAACTCAACGCCGAGAGTACAGTACCTTTTTTTTCAGGGTATCAACCCTTAATTTAGGTGTACAGGTAACAATACACCTTCACTGATCCAAATGCTTTACATACAGTACCGTAACTTTTATACAGTAGTAAAGAAAATGGACAGTTTTCTTAGGACTTGGAGGGGATAACTAGGCTATAACTACATTATTGAATAATCTCATGGTGGTTTCTGGAATGGATTAGGCTGTTTTTAACGGTTGGGTTAATTATTGAATGATAGAAATGGCTGCATTGCATGTTTATTACTACAGTTTAGCGTGTTTATGAAAGAAAAGGCGACTTTTTGTAAGGCTTGGAACGGATTAGGCTATTTACATGTAAAACGCGACTCAGGATACGAAACCGTATCCTGAACGGATTACTTTCGTATCCTGAGGCATCACTGTACTTGTGGTCACAGGTTGTCTGTGAGGGTTGTCGCAGCCTTCTGTCAGTCTGGGATGCAAGTTAAGTTAGTTTCAATGTGTTCACAGGTTGTCTGTGAAGGTTGTCACAGCCTTCAGTCAATCTGGGATGTAAATCAAATTAGTTTTAATATGTTCACAGGTTGTCTGTGAAGGTTGTCGCACCCTTCCGTCAATCTGGGATGCAACTCAAGTTGTTGTTGTTGTTGTTGTTTTTTTGTTTTTTTTTGAGTAGGTGGTCAGAATCAGTATCCTTGGCTATGCCAGGTTTGCAAGGATGGTGGTCTAACCACTCTAAGGTCGCGGACCTTGTGGTAGCCCCAAGAGACTTTTCAGCCCCCTGAATGGATCGCTGAGTCTCTTAAGGAATGCAGGCGAAATGAGGCAGTATCATTGTGAAGCCAGCTTCCTTATCAGGTTGGAACGCCAGAATCAGTATCCTTGGCCATGCCAGGTTTGCAAGGGGATGAGGTTTTCAACCCACCACCAATGGTGTGAATCAGCTATATATATGTAACTACCTGGGAAGTTACATATTTAAAAGTGGTATTTTTATTATAAAATAAATTTTTAAATACACTTACCTGGCAGTTACATATATAAAAGGGCCCTCCCTCCTCCCCTCTGAAAACAGAGACATGGAATTTCTGAAGAAAGTTGGGAATGGTTCTGATAACCTACGAGTGATGGCGCTTATGTATGACCACCTACTGTCATGGCGGCGATCGCCACAAATTTGAATTTTCTGTCGTGCCGCGTCGAAACGTGAGATTTAAGCTATATACTGTATATGTAACTACCAGGTAAGTATATTCAAAAATTTATTTTATAATAAAAATACCATATTTACCAAAAGAAGGTTTCAAATCAATTGATGCTGTTAAAGGGGTGCTTACATTGTCGAAACAACGGCCAGGTGTTCTTGATATCGTTGAAAACTTGCTTCTCATCTTGATCAATGAGAAACAGTTTAAAGCAATACAATTACCAAGAACATTATACTGTATGTGAAAAATCAAAGTATTGTATGCTGACTTTGTTAAAAAGGAGTCAGGTACATAGGCAGACAAAGAAAAGGAAACATTCAAGGTGAGCCATGGCTGGTTTGAAAATTTCAAAAGAAAAATTGGCATCCATAGAGTTGTGAGATTGTGAGTTCCGATGTCAAGGCAGCAGTGTCTGGGACTGTTGGCTTCTTAGACTCGCCCGAAGATCTTTCAGACCTCGAGAAGCGTGGGGTTTTCAGTAGTCTCGTCCTTATTGGTGTAAGGCCTATGAAATTACTTACTTTTCAATATTAAACTTACCCGATAATCATGTAGCTGTCAACTCCGTTGCCCGACAGAAATCTAAGGAGGGATACGCCAGCTATCACAATACTAGAAGGGGGTGTACTAACAGCGCCACCTGTGGCCAGGTACTCAAGTACTTCTTGTTGACACCTCCTCAATTATTCCTCTGTCGTGCCTCCGGCTAGACGTTCTGGGATACGCTCATGGTCTTCGAGTTTATTCTCGCTTATTTGGTGATGTATTCTCTTTGATTTACGGCTGTCGCATTACTGGAAACCTTCTGATATTAGCTAGATAGCTTTTATTTAATTCAGTTTAACGGTTAACGAATTTTTGCTTGTTTTTTGGATCTCCCTTTGACTTCTCTTGAAAACAAAATGTCTGACATTTCGCAAGCCCCCTCCCATAGACGTTGTAGGTCTTGCAATAGACGTATTCCGAAGGTCTCGGTAGATCCTCACACCGCTTGTTCTGACTGTAGGGACATACCCTGTCAGTTAGAAAATCGATGTGAGGAATGCGCCGGTCTTTCGGAATTGGATTTTGTCCGACTTTTAAAGTATTCTTCTAAGTTAGAGAGAATTAGAGCTAGGAGGAGTTCTTCTCACTCTTCTTTATTTTCCTCATCTCATGATCCTCTTCCTGATCCTACCCCTGTAGTGGCTACCCCCGAACCTACTGTGTGCCCTCCGCCTGATATGTCAGTGGTTTTACGTGCTATTCAGGCTTTAGGCGATAAGGTAGAGTCAGTGGTAAGTGACCATAAGTCTCTGATGGCCGAAGTGAAAGAGTTGAAGGCCAAGAGTGCAGTGGGTGAAGTTAGTGCCAGTGCTGTGACGAGTGCTAGTGTCGGTGCAGTGCCTTGTACTAGTGTTAGTGCCAGTGTGGTGCGTGGGGATTTTTCTGTGCGAGCCAGTCGTTCTCCCAGTCCGGGACCTCTTGCAAGCTCCCAAGCCCAGGGGAGAAGCAATGTCGAAGGGCATAAGGGTTCGGCAGGCCTTGTTAGGCGCACAGAATCATCCTCAGTGGTTGCGGGCGTGTCTACCACAGACCGTCACTCCCACTTGCAGACGATTGAGCCCGTCTTCCGCTCGTCCGCTGATCTTCCCTCGGGGAAGAAACGTTGGTCTCAGGTCTCTAGACCGCTTAAACGCAGAGTCCAACCCTCGAGTGCTCAGCCAGGTTGCAGTCGTTGGCTCAGCTCTGACTCGCCTCAGTCTTCTAGCGAGTGTACTCCGCCCAAGAGGAGTAAGGTACAACAGAGCTGCACCGGTGGTGCAACCACTGTTATGGCTTTGCCTCAGTCTGCTTCTGTCTCTTCTGATCCCAAGTGGTCTATGCTTCAGTCCATGCAAGCTCAGCTTTCAGACCTGATGCGTGAGTGTCGTGCTGAGAGTGCTGTACCTCCTGCACCTGTGGTACACCTTTCTCCTGCACCGGTTCAGCCTGTGCTGCACCCGCCTGCACCGGTGGTGCACCAACCTCCTGCACCCGTTCAGCCTGTGCTGCACCCGCCTGCACCAGTGGTGCACCTACCTCCTGCACCGGTTCAGCCTGTGCTGCACCCGCCTGCACCGGTGGTGCACCAACCTCCTGCACCCGTTCAGCCTTTGCTGCACCCGCCTGCACCGGTGGTGCACCAACCTCCTGCACCGGTTCAGCCTGTGCTGCACCCGCCTGCACTCGCTGCACCCAGTCGCAGCTCCATCTGCCAGGCGTACGATGTTGTACCAGTGAGTCAGTCTGCTCAGCTGCTGCACCGAGCTCTACCCGTGCACCCTGATCCTGCTCCTCAGACATCTCTGCTTGCGGGAACTTTACCTTGTTCTACACAGCCTCGATCTATTCACGCTCCACTTATACCACAGGAACAGGAACTTGCTGCACCTCCTCCTTCCACCTCTGTTGTTGTTCCTGCTCGTTCTGACTCTGCGGTTCAGCATTCGTTTCCGATCCCGTCGCCTCATTCTGGGGTTGAGATTTCGGATGATGAGGAAGCACACCTTGATCCCTCTTCGGACGTGGACGAATCCAGACCCTCTCCACAGTCTCTTGATTTTCGCAAGGTCTTGGTTCTTCTCAGGGAGGTTTATCCAGACCATTTTGTCTCAGCTATACCCCGCTCTCCACCATCTGAGTTTTCGCTGGGAGTGCAACAAGCTCAGTCTTCCTATACCAAGCTTGTCTTAGCTAGATCCTCCAAGAGGGCTTTTAGGATCTTAGGGGAATGGCTGCAGTCTAAGCAACTTCTTGGCAAGACTTCCTTCATGTTCCCTCCAACGAAGCTCACTTCGAAAGCGAGCGTTTGGTATGCCACAGGGGAAGCACCAGGCTTGGGAATACCTGCCTCTGCCCAGGCTGACTTCTCAAGTCTGGTAGACTCGCCTCGAAGATCTGCTATGAGACGCTCAAAAGTGTGTTGGACCTTCTCGGACTTGGATCACTTGCTTAAAGGAGTGTTTAGAGCTTTTGAAATGTTTAATTTTCTCGACTGGTGCCTGGGGGCCCTCAGCAAGAAAACCTCCCATACGGACAAAGATTCTGCCATGCTGTTAATGTCCTGTATGGATAAGGCCATCAGAGATGGATCGGGCGAGCTAGCGTCCTTGTTTGTATCAGGGGTTTTGAAGAAAAGGGAACAGCTGTGTTCTTTCCTTTCTGCCAGCATTACCCCTTGCCAACGTTCACAACTTCTGTTTGCTCCTCTTTCGAAGTTTATTTTTCCCGAAGAGCTCATTAAAGATTTGTCGGCTGCTTTGATACAGAAGGACACGCACGATCTTGTAGCTTCTTCGGCTCGTAAGTCTAAGGCTACCACCTCAGCCCCTAAGACTTACCGCCCCCCAGTGGCTGATACCCCTGCGACTAGATTCATACCGCCCTTTCGTGGTAGAGCCCCCAGCCGAGGAAGCTCCCGTCCAGACTCTTACAGAGGCAAGTCCAGGAAAGGATCCAAGCCATCCAAAGGAAAACACTGACTCTCCGATTCTCCAGACGACAGTAGGAGCCAGACTCAAGACCTTCTGGCGAGCTTGGGAGATGAGAGGTGCAGACGCACAGTCTGTCAGTTGGCTGAGGTTCGGTTACAGGATTCCATTCTTCCTTCAACCACCTCTGACCACTTCGCCCATCAACCTCTCTCCCAACTACAAAGAGGAGGACAAGAGGCTAGCTTTGCACCAGGAGGTGTCGCTTCTTGTGCAGAAGAAGGCTGTGGTTGTAGTCCGGGACCATCAATCCCCGGGCTTCTACAACCGCCTCTTTCTTGTGGCCAAGAAGACAGGAGGTTGGAGACCTGTGCTGGACGTCAGCGCTCTCAACGAGTATGTCACCAAGCTGACGTTCACGATGGAGACAACCAAGTCGGTCTTGGCAGCGGTCAGACAGGAGGACTGGATGGTCTCATTGGACTTGAAAGATGCTTATTTTCACGTTCCGATTCATCCAGACTCCCAACCTTTCCTAAGATTCGTTTTCGGAAAGGTCGTCTACCAATTCCAAGCCCTGTGTTTTGGCCTAAGCACAGCTCCTATGGTCTTTACCCTTCTGATGAGGAATGTAGCCAAATTCCTTCACTTGTCAAACATCAGAGCCTCCCTCTACCTAGACGACTGGCTGTTGAGAGCCTCCTCGAGTCGTCGTTGTCTGGAGAATCTTCATTGGACTTTAGACCTTATCAGAGACCTGGGTCTATTAGTCAATTTGGAAAAATCTCAACTCATTCCCTCACAATCCATCGTGTATCTGGGAATGGAAATTCAGAGTCAGAGTTTTCGGGCTTTTCCATCGGCACCCAGGATAAGCCAAGCCCTAGAGTGCATCATGAGCATGCTGAAGAGGAACAGTTGCTCAGTGAGGCAGTGGATGAGTCTCACAGGGACTCTCTCGTCCCTAGCCCTGTTTGTCGAGCTGGGCAGACTCCACCTCCGCCCTCTTCAATTCCACCTTGCAGCTCATTGGGACAAGAGTTCTACCCTGGAAGCAATCTCTATCCCTATCAACCAAGAGATGAAGACCACTCTCCTGTGGTGGAAGCACAACCTCCTTCTCAAGGAGGGTCTATCATTGGCCATCCAGACCCCCCAACTTCATCTCTTCTCAGATGCATCGGACTCGGGCTGGGGTGCAACCTTGGACGGAAAGGAATGCTCCGGAATGTGGAACGAGGAACAACGTTCTCTCCACATCAACTGCAAGGAACTGCTGGCAGTTCATCTAGCCCTGTTGAACTTCAAGTCCCTCCTGCTAGGCAAAGTGGTGGAGGTGAACTCGGACAACACCACAGCCTTGGCTTACATCTCCAAGCAGGGGGGGACCCATTCGAGGAGCCTTTACGAGATCGCAAGGGACCTCCTCATTTGGTCAAGAAGTCTAAACCTCTCTCTAGTCACGAGGTTCATCCAGGGCAATATGAACGTGTCAGCAGATCGTCTGAGCAGAAGGAATCAGGTCATTCCCACGGAATGGACCCTCCACAAGAGTGTGTGCAACAGACTTTGGACCTTGTGGGGTCAACCTACCATAGATCTGTTTGCCACCTCCATGACCAAGAGACTTCCTCTGTTTTGTTCTCCTGTTCCAGACCCTGCAGCAGTTCATGTGGATGCTTTTCTACTGAACTGGTCCCATCTCGACCTGTACGCATTCCCTCCGTTCAAGATAATCAACAAGGTTCTGCAGAAATTCGTCTCGCACGAAGGGACACGGCTGACGCTGGTTGCTCCCCTTTGGCCTGCAAGAGAATGGTTCACAGAGGTACTACAATGGCTAGTAGACTTCCCCAGGACTCTACCTCTAAGAGTGGACCTTCTACGTCAACCTCACGTAGACAGGTTACATCCAAACCTCCACGCTCTTCAACTGACTGCCTTCAGACTGTCGAAAGATTCGCTAGAGCTCGAGGCTTTTCGAAGGAGGCAGCCAGGGCTATTGCCAGAGCAAGAAGGGTTTCCACTCGTAGGGTCTACCAGTCTAAGTGGGAGGTCTTCCGAAGCTGGTGTAGAGCCAATTCAATATCCTCTACCAATACCTCTGTGACCCAAATAGCTGACTTCCTGCTTCATCTTAGGAATGAGAGATCCCTTTCAGCTCCTACGATTAAGGGATATAGGAGTATGTTGGCCTCAGTTCTCCGCCATAGAGGTTTGGACCTGTCTTCCAACAAGGACCTTCAAGACATTCTTAAGTCTTTTGAGACGTCTAAAGATCGTCGTCTTTCCACTCCAGGCTGGAATTTAGACGTAGTCTTAAGGTTCCTTATGACATCTAGGTTCGAACCTCTCCAGTCAGCTTCATTCAAGGACCTTACCCTCAAGACTCTTTTTCTCGTTTGCCTGGCAACAGCTAAGAGAGTCAGTGAGGTTCATGCCTTCAGCAAGAACATTGGTTTTACGACCGAGTCTGCTACATGTTCTTTCCAGCTTGGATTCCTAGCAAAGAACGAACTTCCTTCACGTCCTTGGCCTAGATCGTTCGAGATACCTAGCCTTTCCAACATGGTAGGTAACGAACTTGAGAGAGTTCTTTGCCCTGTCAGAGCTCTCAAATATTATCTCAAGAGGTCTAAACCTCTCCGAGGACAGTCAGAAGCCTTATGGTGTGCCATCAGGAAACCCTCGAGACCCATGTCCAAGAATGGGCTTTCGTATTATATAAGGCTTCTGATTAGAGAAGCACATTCTCACTTAAAGGAGGAAGACCTTGCATTGCTGAAGGTAAGGACCCACGAAGTAAGAGCCGTAGCTACTTCGATGGCCTTTAATAAAAACCGTTCTCTGCAGAGTGTAATGGATGCAACCTATTGGAGGAGCAAGTCAGTGTTTGCATCATTTTATCTGAAAGATGTCCAGTCTCTTTACGAGAACTGCTACACCCTGGGACCATTCGTAGCAGCGAGTGCAGTAGTAGGTGAGGGCTCAGCCACTACATTCCCTTAATCCCATAACCTTTTTAACTTTTCTCTTGAATTCTTTTTGTTGTTTTTATGGTTGTTACGGTAGGCTAAGAAGCCTTCCGCATCCTTTTGATTTGGCGGGTGGTCAATTCATTCTTGAGAAGCGCCTAGGTTAAAGGTTGTGTAGAGGTCCTTTAGTAGGGGTTGCAACCCTATATACTTTAGCACCTTGGGTTGATTCAGCCTCCAAGAGGAACGCTGCGCTCAGTAAGGAAGACGAACTTAAAAAAGAGGCAGAGTAACGGTTCAATTCGACTTCCTTACCAGGTACTTATTATTTCATTTGTTATTAGAGATAACTGTTATATGAAATTTGGGGATACTTGGCTATCCTTTAATCTTGTTCACTGGTTTTCACCCACCCCCCTGGGTGCGAATCAGCTACATGATTATCGGGTAAGTTTAATATTGAAAAATGTTATTTTCATTAGTAAAATAAATTTTTGAATATACTTACCCGATAATCATGATTTAATTGACCCTCCCTTCCTCCCCATAAAGAACCAGTGGGATCGAGGAATAATTGAGGAGGTGTCAACAAGAAGTACTTGAGTACCTGGCCACAGGTGGCGCTGTTAGTACACCCCCTTCTAGTATTGTGATAGCTGGCGTATCCCTCCTTAGATTTCTGTCGGGCAACGGAGTTGACAGCTACATGATTATCGGGTAAGTATATTCAAAAATTTATTTTACTAATGAAAATAACATATTTACACTCAATGCAGTGAATCAGTGGGACAGCTGGATACTGAAGAGATGCGATGCCATCATCTCCAGGTTCCAAAAGCAGATGACCAGGAGGGAAGTTCTCCACCTTCACAATGCCTTGGTTAATACCTCGTCCTTGTTCCCATTAGGGGGCGTGGAGGCAGTGGTGGAAAAGTGGAGGCAGGTGAGCCAGGACTCTCCTTTACTGTGCCGTAACATCCTGGCAACCTACAGCTCAAGCACTGGCTTTGCAAAGGGCTTCTCCTGTTGTGAGGCAGGCGCATAAGCCCTTTGAGGAAGGTTCACGTCCGGCACAGTCCATCACCAAAAGACGGAACCCTTGGAGACCGCCCTTTCCAGGGTAAAAGTCCGAAAGATGAGGGGTTAGAGGAGGCAGACGAGAGCAATATCCCCACTAGGGGGCATTCCCCCTGCAATACCACCGTGGGGGGAAATGTATGAAGCTCAGGTGGCAGAGATGGCAGTGCCACGGGGCAGAGCCCTGGACCGTAAGTGGGCTTTGGTCAGGTTACATTGTCCCGTCCACCAACTCTCCCCCACTCCTGATTTGTCCTCGAACAAGTTCAATGTCCTTTGCTCAGGGATTGACAGAGGACATAGGCCTTCGGGATGAAGTCGAGACTATGGTAGCTACGGGTGCTCTCCAGGAGGTCCTCGATGAGTCTCTAGGCTTTTACAGTCAACTCTTTGTTGTAGAGAAAGTATCTGGAGGCTGGAGACCTGTCATAGATCTCTTGGTTTTGAATGAGTTTATTCTTCAGACTCCGTTCGTTCAAGATGGCGACTACAGACATGGTCAGACAGTTAGTACATTAAGACCGCTAGACTTCACAATCAAGTTGGATCTAAAGGATGCGTACTTTCAGATCTCAATCCATCCTTCTGGCAGGAAGTACCTCCAGTTTGTAATATACGACAAGGTACAGGTACCAGTTCAGGGTGCTTTGTTTTGGCCTGGGCCCATTCCAACGGTATTTTGCTCCTCTGATATCTGGATGACTGGCTGATATTGGTGGTCTCGATGGAGACCCTTCTCCACTGAGAAAGACTTCTCGAGTTTTGCTATGATGTGGGGATCGTGGTAAACCTTGAGAAGTCAAATCTTGAGCCCAAACAAATTCTGGTATACCTGGCTATGCGAATAAATACCTCTTTGAGAAAGGTTTTTCATCGCAGGATCAAATTGTAAGATTCAAGAGTGGTGCAACCATTCCTAAAGCAAAGCTCGCTGTAGGCACATGAGTGGCAGTGTCTGCTGGGGCACCTGAACTCGTTAGAATGTTTGGTGAATGCTCTGTCTCCAGTGGTAGCTGAAGTCCTTCATGTCTTAGTGCAGGGATCCTTCTGGAATGCTTATTCTGGTGGTGGAAGAGCGGAGGATAGATTTACCTGGTGAGTGGCCTACCCTTCACCTGCCAGTAACAATAACTACCTCGTTGAAAGTTTAAACAGTCATTCCGGCTTCGCTGAAATCATACTTTTATTGAAAGACTCATTAACTACAAATTAATTGAAAATATTGTTCTAAAGTTATAAATCTAATTGTTATTATTCTAGTGTTTTTATGCTTATTTTGGGTTTAAATCATAGATTCTCTTAATGAAACTGGTGATTTGTAGCTATGATGAATATGTAGAAATTGTTTGAAGGGACCATAATATGATATTTGTAACATAAAATCATGTTCCAGATAATGCTCCAGTAAGTAAGGGATTAATGGGCTGTATGTTCATGACGTGTACAGCGTTAAACGTTCCCTTGTTTGCTCACTTGAGGAAATATTTAATCTGCAAGCTACCAGATGTCTTCTTAAAAGGAGAGGTAAGTTATTCTCAGAACATTTGTTTAATTTTTCAATTCAAGGGGGCCTTAATATTTTCTCTTCTATTGTTAAAATTTGCTGATTTAATGAATAGGGGTGTTTAAAGTAAAATCTTATTTCATTTAGGTACAGTTAGGCTATACTACTGTACTAAGTTTATTGAATAAATATTGATATTTGTTCTGTCATTAAATACAAACTATTTAGCTCTTTATAAGGAATATACTTTTGGCAAAGCTGGAAGACTAGCCATAAGACTTTTAGCAAGGTATAACTAACCACCGCTAATTAGCGAGGGGGTGGAGTAGGGAGTAGTACCGGCTATCTCGCTCGCACACACACACACCTGTGTTCTATTGTTACTTTTATTTGTTCCGTAACCGAAATACAAACCACGCTATTTACAAAGGGTTTACTTTTAGCGCAGCTGAAATGACGAGCCAATAGTTTTTAACGAGGGTTAATTACCCCCGCGCTAGTTAGCGGGGGGTGGGGAAGGGTAGCTTGCTACCCCTCCCCCCTCCACACACCAGTGACTTGCTTCACTTCACTTTTGGCTCGGCGGTGATCAGACGTGTCTGTTCATCGCCTTCGTGACAGCCTTTAATTTTCTTCTTTTTCTTTTCAGCTTGTGTGATTGGTTGGAAGTTGACCTTCAGTTGTTTTCTTTTATTTAATATGCGGACATGCCCTGGAGTTGCCGGCCGTCCTTGTGGGACTTTCATGTCGGACGTGATAACGGATCCTCACACCCTCTGCCCTCAATGTCGGGGCCGACGGTGCGACCAGGATAACATGTGCCGTGAGTGCAGGGAGTGGTCTGCCTCCCAGTGGGAGAGGTTTGGCCGTCGGCGTAAGAAGAAGTCCAAGAGAGACCGTTCTCCTCCGGGGTTAGCCTTGAAGGAGGAAGGTTCTCGGGACTCTTCTTCCGCCGCCCAAACCTCCTCCGAAGCTCCCCCTCGTCCGCCTCCTAAGGAGAGTCGTCCGAGTGGGAGCGCAGGCCCTTGTTCTGTTTCCCTACCTTCGGTGGGGGGAGAGGGCGTCGCCTCCCATAGCGAGGCGGTTCCCCCTCCTCCTCCGGGGGAGGTTATTGATAATAATGCTTTATCCAGTGATGATCTGTTACAGATTTGGTCGTCCCTGGGGCTTAAGGGCTTGCCCTCCAGGGTCGCTCTTATTGACCTTGTCTCGTTGGGGGCCGCTGTTAAACAGTCGCCGGTGGTAGCGGAGGTAGACCCTCTGTCTATTGTCGACGTCGTGGTGACAGAGGCCTCCGACGTGGCTGGGCCTCCCGACGCAGGTGCTGTTGCTGGTGATGGTGCTCTAGGCTCTCCTCCTCCTTCCGTGCATCCTTCGAAGGGGGAAGTGAGTCCTTCGGTCTCGACTGCTGCCCAGCTTCCTTCTGAGGGAAGTGTTTTGAAGGAGACTCCCCTTCGGAGGACCGATGGTCCCGACGATCTCCCCCGATGCCGCCTCCGCCGTAAGGCTCACCGCCCTCTACGCCACAAGGGCCTCCCTTCCCCTTACAGGGGGACTAAGAGGCGCCTTTTTGGGTCTTCGTCCTCCGGGGGGGACTCTCCTCGTCAGCCTCAACCGTCTGCTCCGCCCTCCTTGAACCTCTCTGCAGACCGCTCACCATCTCCTGCCGGATCTTCGCCTTCTG
Organism: Palaemon carinicauda; assembly: GCF_036898095.1. Taxonomy (NCBI): domain Eukaryota; kingdom Metazoa; phylum Arthropoda; class Malacostraca; order Decapoda; family Palaemonidae; genus Palaemon; species Palaemon carinicauda. The sequence goes on along the minus strand of NC_090725.1, from coordinate 49,578,907 downwards.
GAGAACTCGTCACCCGACGGGCAACGGTCCCTTCGGGGCTAAGGGATTCTTCCCTTACGCGAGCAGGGCCAGCGCACAAGCGCTCTCCTGCTCGCCAGCGATCTCCTGCTCGCCAGCGATCTCCTGCTCGCCAGCGATCTCCTGCTCGTCGACGATCTCCTGCTCGCCAAGACCCTCCTGCTCGCCGACGCTCACCTGCTCGTCGGCTCTCTCCTGAGGTTCGCCCCCCTCGCCAGCGCTCTCCTGCTCGTCAGCGCTCATTTGAGGACCATCGCCCTGCGGTCTCTGACCACCCTTTAGTTCCTGCTGAACTCCCTGCTCACCATCCACCTGGTCCTGTGGCTACGCAACATCGTGCTGCGCGTGTGTCAGGAACACATGTTCGCCAACGCGCCAGCGATCTTCCCGTTCCTGCTCGTGAACCTATCCTCTCACAGGACACGCGTCGACCTTCTGCTCGCCAGCGATCACCAGCTCGCCAGCGATCACCAGTTCGCCAGCGATCACCTTCACATGCTGCCCGCCATCGCACGAACCTGCATGATCGCCCGCTTACGCATGCTGCTCCTCATCGCAATACCCTGAACGATCGCCCTCCTGCGGATGCTGATCACCATCGCACCCTTTCTCGCGATCATTCACCTGCGCATGCTGCTCGCCATCGCACAACCCTACACGATCGCCCGCTTACGCATGCTGCTCCTCATCGCACAACCCTGAACGATCGCCTTCCTGCGGATGCTGATCACCATCGCACCCTTTCACGCGATCATTCACCTGCGCATGCTGCTCGCCATCGCACAACCCTGAACGATCGCCCGCTTACGCATGCTGCTCCTCATCGCACAACCCTGAACGATCGCCTTCCTGCGGATGCTGATCACCATCGCACCCTTTCACGCGATCATTCACCTGCGCATGCTGCTCGCCATCGCACAACCCTGAACGATCGCCCGCTTACGCATGCTGCTCCTCATCGCACAACCCTGAACGATCGCCTTCCTGCGGATGCTGATCACCATCGCACCCTTTCACGCGATCATTCACCTGCGCATGCTGCTCGCCATCGCACAACCCTGCACGATCGCCCGCTTACGCATGCTGCTCCTCATCGCACAACACTGAACGATCGCCTTCCTGCGGATGCTGATCACCATCGCACCCTTTCACGCGATCATTCACCTGCGCATGCTGCTCGCCATCGCACAACCCTGCACGATCGCCCGCTTACGCATGCTGCTCCTCATCGCACAGCCCTGAACGATCGCCTTCCTGCGGATGCTGATCACCATCGCACCCTTTCACGCGATCATTCACCTGCGCATGCTGCTCGCCATCGCACAACCCTGAACGATCGCCCGCTTACGCATGCTGCTCCTCATCGCGCAACCCTGAACGACCGCCCTCTTGCGCGCGATCATTCACCTACACATGCTGCTCGCCATCGCTTACCATCACGTGGTCATTATCGCCAGCGATCTTCTTCACCTACGCGGCAGCACGATCCCTCGGACACGTGTTCATTTACCTGCCCACCCTCACGCCCACTCGCCTGCGCGCCCGCGCGATCGCTCGCCTGCGCGCCCTTGCGACCGCTCGCCTGCGCGCCCGCGCGACCGCTCGCCTGCGCGCCCGCGCGACCGCTCGCCTGTGCGCCCGCGCGACCGCTCGCCTGTGCGCCCGCGCGATCACCCGCGCAACCATTCGCCTTTGCGCGACCGTTCACCCTCGCGCGACCGTTCACCCTCGCGCGACCATAGTTCGCGGCGAATTCCACAGCCGGTGGTAGCAGCAGGGACGCGTGCTCCTAGACGGCACTCGGGATCACCTCCATCCAAGCACAGGTTGGTATTGCAGGACGAGGACAGGTCATTACAGCATTCTTCCCCACCTTCTTTTCAGGCAGGTACCGTCGTGTCCACTCCAAAGGATCGCCCGATCCCTTTCACCTTAGCGAGGATTTCGGACTCTGTGTCCTTTGAGCAGCAGACTTGGTTTGGTCCGCTGGCACGGGCGTTAGTGAGGGTTATGAAACCAGCAATCGCCGGCCAGGGTAACAAACCAGCGGCTGTCTCTCCTACGCTGAAGAGAAAGAGAGGAGTGGACTTCGTGGTGACTTCCCCCAGGGCGAAGTTGGTTCCCAAGAGGTCGGTCTCGAGGGTCCCCTCTCCTGCACGAGTACTCTCTCCTTCTCCCGTGGACGAGGCCTTTCCGTCCTCAGGTGAGTCCAGTGGACCGGTAGTCTTCCCCTCGGCACCAGGGGGGGAGACTTCGCTTCAGGCAGGAGAATCGTCTCGTGAGGAAGGGGCCCCTCGAACCTCGTTGTTGGGATCCTGTATCCCTCCTAGGAGGGAGCCCAAGGATTCCAAGACCATCCCTAAATCCTCTGCAAGGATTCGACAGGAACCCACGACTACCCAGGGGAATGTCCACGTATCACCCCAGGAAGAGATTCCTGGGGCAGGAGACTTAGCTGCCAGCCCGCAGGGAGGAGAACAGCAGGAGTCCGAACATGCCTTCTGGCAGGTCCTAAGCCTGATAAGGCAACTTAACAGTCTTACGGATCCAGTCATCCCCCCCCGTGAAGGCAAAGACACGATTCTGGATGAAGTGTTCGACGTTCGGAAGGCCCCTAAGACCAGTGCAGCTCTGCCCTGGTCTCGGGGGCTGAAGAGTGCCAGAGCTAGGGCCAATGCTCAGCTCGCACTTCTTGCCTCCTCCAGTCGTTCCACTGCCGGGAACAAACTCATCCCTCCTCCTCGCCTTCAGCAGAGGAGGTATTTCGAGATCCTGGGTGAGCACAACCTCGCTCTTCCTCTCCATCACTCTGTGGAGGAGCTGGCGAAGGGAGTTCCCTTGGAGAAACTCTCTGCCCGGCAGGTGTCGTTCTCGGCGGCAGAGATCCTTAACCACGAGAAGGTCGCTAAGTGTGCCATGCAGGCCACTTCGTGGCTGGACTTCTGGTTAGGATCTCTGGGCATCCTATTGTGATCTGAGGACTTGTCCAAGGAGACCAATAGGAAGGCCCTAGAGACCTTCTTGCTCTCGGGCACCCGCTCCATCGAGTTCTTGGCGCACCAGGTTACCACCCTGTGGGCCAACTCGGTGTTGAAGCGTCGCGATGCTGTGTCCGAGAGATTCCATCCGAAGGTCCCCGCCGTAGATGTGTGTAGGCTCCGACATGCCTCCCTCCTGGGGGAGAGCCTGTTTGAGCCTCAAGACTTGGAGCGAACGGCTGAGAGGTGGAGGAAATCCAGCACGGACTCCCTCCTCCACAGGGCCCTTACAACTCGGCCCTATAAGCCTCCAGCCCCGCCACAACAGCAGCAACAGCCTCGTAAGGCTCCAAAACAGGCACCGGCAGCTAAGAAAGTGGTGTCTAAGCCCCAGCCCTTTCCAGCCAAGGTCAAGAGGGGTGGTAAGTCCTCCAGGGGAGGCAAGACTTCTAGGGGTGGCGGCCGCGGCCGCAAGCCCTAGGGGTGGCAGTCCCCCTGCGTGTCCACCTGTGGGGGGATGCCTTCAGCGTTGCGTCCGCAGGTGGCAACATCTCGGGGCCGATGCTTGGACGATCTCAATGATCGGCCAAGGTTATCGCGTCCCGTTCACGTCATCTCAACCTCCCCTGACAGCGAATCTAGTATCGTTGAGCTCCTATGCCATGGGATCGGCAAAGGGGCTGGCCCTTCAGGCCGAAGTCAAGACCATGTTCGAGAAGGGTGCTCTCCAGGAGGTCGTGGACGGCTCTCCAGGCTTCTTCAGTCGACTCTTTCTTGTAAAGAAGGCTACTGGAGGCTGGAGACCCGTCATCGATCTCTCGGCTCTGAACAGGTTTGTCAAACAAACCCGGTTCAGCATGGAGACAGCAGACACGGTCAGACTTGCGGTGAGACCACAAGACTTCATGTGTACACTGGATCTAAAGGATGCGTACTTCCAGATCCCAATCCATCCGTCTTCCAGGAAGTACCTGAGATTCTGCCTAGACAACAAGATCTACCAGTTCAAGGTGCTGTGTTTCGGTCTCTCCACAGCTCCTCAGGTGTTCACCAGAGTGTTCACCCTGATTTCGACTTGGGCGCACAGGAACGGCATTCGTCTCCTTCGTTACCTAGACGATTGGCTGATCCTAGCAGACTCGGAGTCGACCCTTCTTCGACACCGAGACAGGCTTCTAGATCTTTGCCAGGATCTGGGGATCGTGGTAAACCTCGAGAAGTCCTCTCTGCAGCCGTCCCAACGACTGGTTTATCTAGGCATGCTAATAGACACCAATCTCCACAAAGCCTTTCCATCAGACGACCGGATAGCAAGGCTGAGGAGGGTGGCGGAACCTTTCCTCAGGCGAAAAGAACTCCCCGCCCAATCGTGGTTGCGTCTCTTGGGCCACCTATCCTCCCTGGCCCGTCTGGTTCCAAACAGCCGCCTCAGGATGAGATCCCTTCAATGGCGGCTCAAGTCCCGGTGGAATCAAGGATCCGATTCCCCGGACACTCTGATCCCAATGGGGTCTCTGGAACAGACGGACTTGCGGTGGTGGCTGGCCGACGAGAACCTGCGAAAGGGAGTGAGTCTTCTCGTCCTTCCCCCGGAATTGACTCTGTTTTCGGACGCGTCAAAAGAAGGGTGGGGGGCGCACGTTCTGAACCAGAGGGCCTCAGGCCTTTGGTCAGAATCAGAAAAGTGCCTACACATCAACCTGCTAGAATTGAAGGCCGTCTTTCTGGCCCTTCAACAGTTCCAACGGTTCCTGGCGGGTCACTCCGTGGTGGTGATGAGCGACAACACCACGGTAGTGGCTTATATCAACAAGCAGGGAGGCACTTTTTCGCAACAGCTATCCCATCTTGCAGTAGAGACTCTGAGGTGGACCGAAACCCACTCGATAACACTATCAGCTCGCTTCATTCCTGGCAAGAGGAATGTGCTCGCCGACAGTCTGAGCAGGGCTTCGCAGATAGTGAGTACCGAGTGGTCTTTGGATCCTCAGATAGCCAACAAAGTCCTGACTTTGTGGGGTTCCCCGACGGTGGACTTGTTCGCGACAGCCTTGAACTTCAAGCTGCCCCTGTACTGCTCACCAGTCCCGGACCCCAAGGCACTCTGGCAAGATGCTTTCCAGCAACGGTGGGACAACATCGACGTGTACGCCTTCCCACCATTCTGTCTGATGAGAAGGGTGCTCAACAGGACCAGACTATCGGTCAACTGTTCCATGACTCTAGTAGCTCCGCTATGGCATCACGCGGAATGGTTTCCGGACCTTCTGCAACTCCTGACGGAACTCCCAAGGGAGCTTCCTCCACGACACGAGCTTCTCAGACAACCCCACTCCGGTGTCCCTCACAGGGCCGTAGCCTCGCTTCGGCTTCACGCCTGGAGACTATCCAGCGTCTCCTCGCGGAGAGAGGCTTTTCGCAACAGGTTGCGGAGAGAATGTCTCGGCACCTGCGAAGGTCCTCTGAGGGAGTCTACCAAGCGAAGTGGAGAGTCTTTTGTGGTTGGTGTCGTGGAAGGGGTATCTCTCCACTCGATGCCACTATTCCAGCAATAGCGGACTTCCTTGTGTATCTGCGAGAAGAAATGCGCCTTTCTGTCTCGGCAGTGAAAGGCTATCGCTCAGCCTTAAGCTTGGCCTTCAGATTGAAGGGCGTGGATATTTCTGCATCGCTAGAACTCTCTTTACTCATACGTAGCTATGAGCTTACCTGCCCCCAGTCGGAAGTGAGACCCCCTCCTTGGAACGTGGTTCGAGTTCTCAGGTCTCTCAAGAGACCTCCCTTCGAGCCATTACGCCAGGCCTCCGATCGCCACCTGTCTTGGAAGACGGCTTTCCTACTCGCCTTGGCCTCGGCCAAGCGAGTTAGTGAACTTCATGGTCTCTCGTACGACATCGCCCATTCAAGGGGATGGGGGGAGGTAACGTTCAGGTTCGTCCCTGAGTTTGTGGCCAAGACTCAGAATCCTGGAGTGCCGGATCCTCGGTTCGACTCTTTCAGGATCGCGAGTCTCCGTTCTGTAACAAACGACCCAGACCAGCTGCTACTATGCCCAGTGAGGTGTCTGAGGTACTACTTGAAGAGAACGGCTGCAGTCCGTCCTCATGTGCGAGCTTTGTTTGTGAGCACAGGCAGGACAAAGAGGAGGGTCACAAGGAACACCATCTCTGCTTGGATTCGAAGGGTTATCCACCATGCCCTGAATCCTGACCCTCCTCCGTCACGTCGCCCTCGGGCCCACGATGTCAGGGGTATTGCTACATCCCTGGCCTTCAAGAGAAACTTCTCTGTGACGCAGGTACTTCAAGCGGGGGTCTGGAAGCGTCAAACGACCTTCACAGCCCACTACCTGCAAGACGTGACCCACAGGAGCCTCGATACGTTCTCTATCGGCCCTGTGGTGGCTGCACAACAGCTGGTCTAACCTCAGGCTCCTTTTTGGACAAGTAGCAGTAGGTTGAGGGCGTTGTTACCCGGTCTTAGTCTGTGTGAATGAAAGAGTATGTCTGACCCTTACTTCTTTCTTCATTCTCCCCTCTCTTGGGGAAGCAGCATCCTGGTCCTCGCATAGCTGACCTCGACCTCTGCAGGTAACCCATGCTTCTTTGTGCTCCTAGTATTAAGCTTAATACTGTTGCGTCTCCCATACCCTGACGAGGTGGTATGGGGAACGTCCTATCCTAGAATTCCTATCTGAAGGTCTCAAGGTCAACTTCATAGGACGAGTCACACTCTCCTCCTCACACTACTTATGTAGGCCACTCGTTCCTAGCGATGCTAGGAACCTGTGAGGTACAGGGGCTCCCTCTCTCTAGTGCTGCTCACTAAGGGATCGAGCCCCCGGGCAAGCCGAAGTCAGTAAGGCTGGGGACTTTCCACCCTTCCTAAGGGGTAAGTCACCCTTTGTAAATAGCGTGGTTTGTATTTCGGTTACGGAACAAATGACAAATTCGAAGATAATTTGTATTTTTCCTAACCATACAAACCTTAGCTATTTACACATATGTGCCCGCCATCCCTGACCCCCAAGTCAAGTCCTACCTCTAAGTGAAGTGAAGCAAGTCACCGGTGTGTGGAGGGGGGAGGGGTAGCAAGCTACCCTTCCCCACCCCCCGCTAACTAGCGCGGGGGTAATTAACCCTCGTTAAAAACTATTGCCTCGTCATTTCAGCTGCGCTAAAAGTAAACCCTTTGTAAATAGCTAAGGTTTGTATGGTTAGGAAAAATACAAATTATCTTCAAATTTGTCATTTTTGGCTCGTGGGAGTGAGGACGTTCTGTTCTCTCTCCCCTTTTAACAAGACGGCTTTATGATTTTTCTCATTTTGGAGTTCTTGGGTTTTGCGGTTCCTGTCTTGCGGGCTTGTGGCACCTTCTTTCGGGTATTGAGGCAGTTCCCCATTCCCTTCGTCCTGCTTGCAGAGTCTCTTTGCTCGTAGGACTCTCCTCGTAGTAAGTGTCGGGAGTAACCATCCTCGCAGTGGGGGAGATTGGTAGGCGACAGAAGAGGAAGTCCAGAAGGGATTCTTCTCCTTCGTGGCCTTCCTCGAAGGTGAAGAAACCCCGACTTCCTTCTCTGTCGGCTCAATCCCTCCACTCTGACTGCTTGCTTTTTCTCCTCTGGAGGACAGTCAGGTAAGAGTGATGGTAGCCTTAGAGGTAATGCACCTTTGTTCCAACACAGAGACTTACTGTACCTCGAAACACTTTCTTAGGAGTTACCTGGAACCTCCTCTCAATCAACCAGAGTTTAGTGTAGTTTACCCTACTCCCATTTTCTATAGTGGTAGGCCTAGCGAGGAAAAACGTGCCCTGAGGGCAAACCAAGGTAGGCCACATGTTTCCCAGGTCGTAGCCCTTCAGTAAGTTTTCTGGTCGAGTCGCGGTATCACACGACGCTCCTCTGTTCTCAGTGCGACCCTTTGTGTCTCGAGGCCACGTGGTTACCACATGGTCTTTAGTGCCTTACCCGCGCGCTTAGTGCTTTAGCAGTGTACTTTCACTTTCATTCCTTTGTGCTTTCGTTGGTGTTTAGTGATCTTTTTCCGTTTTTGTGCTTGTGTCTAGCGGTCTTTGTGATTGTATGCAATGGAGCATGCTCGCCGTTGTCCTGGGCCTGGAGCCGGGAAATCGTGTGGGGCTTTTTTGTCAAAGCCCGATGTTGATCCTCATACGTTGTGTTCCTCGTGTAGGGGTAGAGTGTGTTCTCCTTCGGACACGTGTCCGGAATGTGCTGACTGGAGTGAGGTCCAATGGGTCAGGTTTGGGACCAAGAAGAAGAAGGCTACGAAGAGGTCTCCCAGGAAAACCAGTTTGTCCTCTCCTGCGACTTCTGCGGGTGAGGGATCGAGTAGAGTTCCTTCTTCTTCCCTTACCCAGAGTAGGGGATGAGGTAAGTCTGTGAAAGGGAAAAAGTTGGTGCCTCTTCCCCAGGAGACCCTCTTAATGAGAGAATGCCTTGATGAAGTCATTAAGTTTCAGCACGGCATTTAATTCCCGTGCTGAAACTTGGTGACGGGCAAGAGGGCTCTCGAACTTGGGGAAATTGCTCCCCCAGTTCGAATCTAAATTTCTCTCTTTTACCTTTTTCTTTTTCTCAATACTACTTCAACCTTATCCTAATTTCACAAACTTTCTTTAGTCTTGCTTTCCAAACTCTATGAGAAAAATTTCCCTCATTATATGTGTGTATATATTATGTACATATATATTTATTTATTTATTTTTTTTTCTCTTTTCTCCTATGGCTTGGATGTTTTCACATCCATTGTAGCCCCGGCGGGGATGTTCATACATCCTTTATTGCTGCCTGCTTTGATGAGTGGGAGGAGGTATCGCGGTTGGGAGGTGTTTGCATTCAAAGCTATATATGAGAGTATTGGATGATTTCAGCCATCCCGAAGATGGTTTGGACCTTTTTGGCGGAACTATTCTCAAGTGTTGGGTCTTCGGAATCCAGGGGGATCCAATGCTTGGGGTAGGACTCTCGGCTTTTGGCCGGAAGCCCGTCATTATAGATATGGGGAGGATGATTCCATAATTTCTTGGTCTCAGTCCTAACAGGCGGGTTCAGCTTACACCTGTGCCTCTATATCTGTTTTGATGCTATCCTTCGGGTAGGGTATGGAGTGGACCATCTGGGAAGTATACTCTCATTGTGCCGATAGTAGAGAGTGCAAATTTCCTTTCCGACGCGTGATGGCCTAACATTCTCGAGCAGGTACATCAAACTAACTCTTTTCCCTCTCTTTACTATTATGGATTCTTTAAGGAACGAACCCCCATCCCCTGGATACGCTGACTCTCCCCCGGCACTGTTGACGACCTCTGCTAATGTGATAAGGGATAGCTCTGTTGATGACCTCGGAACAGGAAAGGACCATTCTACTGATATTTCTAAATCGAGTAATTTGGGTAACACGAGGAAACTTCGAATCCTCCATGTTACACAAATTTCAATAGAAACAAATTATGATGATCTATGTAAAGCATTTGAATGCTATGGATGCATAAAAGAAATAAGGATGAAACTTGAAGCTGAAACTTGGGATTCATGGATATCTTATAGTAGTTATGACGAAGCATTTAGTGCAATAAGTAATTTGAATAATATTAAAATTAATAACTTGAATGTCGCGGCTGCTCTCTGCGATAAGGTACCAAAAGATTTAGATGTGTACAGGCCTGCCGATTGGTTGGAAAAAAGCACAGATTTAGTCATGCCCTCCCAGAGAAATCCAAAACCACCGATGTGGCTTATAGCTGAATCAAAGGGGGTTACAGGGAATTATTTTAAAATATGCAAATTGATTCAGAAAAAAGTAGGAACTATTGCACCAGGCGATATATCCCGTTTCGGAAAAAATAGTTTCCTTATCCATGCCAAATCCAGTACACAGTCGGTAATATTGTCCAATATGAAAATAAATAATGATGACATTAAGTTAGATGTCAAACCCCACCTAAATTTTAGCTACGGAAGGGGCGTAGTTTTTAACAGAGACCTATATGATTTTACAGAGGAGGAGATACTGGCCATGTGTCCATTAAATGTTTGGAAAGTTCATAAAGTCCCAGGTACATCAATGATAATCCTTACGTTCCAGGATGCTGATGTACCTTTTCATATTATTATCGAGAACGAAAGGATTAAAGTAAGACCCTTCAAGCAGAAGCCATTGCAATGCTTTAATTGTTTTAAATTTGGGCACCCGTCCAAAGTTTGCAAAAATGAGAAGATGTGTGGTATTTGCTCCAAATCTTACCATGGAGAGTGTGCACTTGGAGCCAGGTGTTTAAATTGCAGCTCGAATCACAAATCCACAGACAAGATTTGCGAGCTATATAAGTTGGAGGAAGCTGCCCTCAACAAATCAAACTTAGAACACATAAGTGTGACCCATGCCAAAAGACTATTAAATAAATCAAATACATATGCTAAGGCATTAAAATCAAACCAACCTAGCACTGCCAATAGCTCAAAAAAAAGTATACTATCTGACAAAATGTCAAATAACGAGGTAACCTTATCACCTCCTGAGGCTTTACCACGGTGTATTAACACTAGGTCATTGCCCATTGCTGTACAGCCTTCAGCCGCCATTACAAAAAGTAATACAAACCTCTCTCAGGCCATGTCCTTGCCTGATCTGATGGAGGTTCCACTTAAGACTAACTTACCTGATGCACCTGTTGTGGGAAAGGTGCAAAAACCTCGAATCCCACCATCTATTAATCGCAAAAGAGAGAGACCTCCATCTCTCTCTCCACCCTCCATTAGAAACGTTAAGGTTATGACATCAAATAAATTTGATGTTTTGTCTGTTGATGTTTCTAATGAACCAGAAGATGGACTGAATAAATCAGAAATTCAAGTTGAGGTCCACCATCCACCTCAACAAATAGATAAAAAGAATACAAAGAAAAACACCAACGTTAAACCCAACATAACAAGACCACCTCTGAAGAAACCTACTGGTAATAATGTTACATTAAAAACTGCTAATGGGAAGACCTCATCCAAGATGTCTTCCAGAAATAATCCATAGTTTTCTCCTCCATTTTGCAATGGAACTGTCAGGGTTTGAGGGCGAAATATGAAGAACTTAAGCTCCTAATTCATGAGCATTCCCCCATAATTGTATGTCTACAGGAAAGTATGCTTGATTCTAACACTCCTAGTCCTCGAGAGTATGTTAGCTATAGAACACTTTATAATCAACAAGCAGGGAGCCATGGCGGAAGTCTCATGTACATTCGTCGAGATGTTCCCCAAATACCCATGTCTATACGTACAACCCTGCAGGCAGTTGTTGTACAAATTGATATAGGGAGAAAATATACAATATGCTCTCTGTACTTACCTCCAAATGATAATATTTTATATGATGATTTAGCAGAGGTCATTCAACAACTCCCTCAACCTTTTCTCTTACTGGGAGATATGAATGGTAGACATCCTTTATGGGGTGATGTTTTGGCCAACACAAGGGGCAATATTATCTCATCAATTGTGGAGAATGAGGATGTGGGGCTCCTTAATACAGGAGAGCCCACACACTTTCATGTTCAGACAGGTACTTTGTCATGCATTGACCTTTCAATTGCAAGCTCTAACTGCCTTCTTGATTTTGATTGGAGGACATTAGATGATTGGCATACTAGTGATCATGCACCAATCATTATAAACACCAACAAGGGTCCGCCTTTGCAAAGATCGCCACGTTGGAATCTAGACAAGGCAGACTGGGTTAAATTTTGTGAGCTAAGTGAAATCGAAGGGAGAGCAGAACAGTTTGAAAGTGTTGATGATGCCATGGACCTACTGAATGGAACTCTTCATACAGCAGGAGTCAATTCAATTCCCAAAACAACAGGGTTATTCAAACGACGACCAGTCTCGTGGTGGTCTTCAGAACTAACTGCACTCCACAGAGCCACAAGAAGATCTCTAACACGATTGCGTAGACGCAGAAGTGATGAGAATTTAATAATGTACAAGAAATGTAGAGCACAGTTCCGTCGTGCCATGAAAGAAGCAAGGCGCCAGTCATGGATGTCTTTTGTTTCCTCTATTAACAGTAGAACACCACCATCTTCTGTGTGGAGGAAAGTAAAAAAGATAGCTGGCAAATTCACCCCCAACCCACCACCAGTGTTGAAGGTGAATGGCCAGTATGTAACTGAAGCAAATGAAGTTAGCAATGCCCTGGCTAATCATTTTTCAAATGTATCCAGCAAGTGTGAAGGAGCCCCTGGTCACCAGTATAGGAGCACTGAAGAAAAGAAAATTTTAAATTTTGCAACAAGAAGGGAAGAGTCGTATAATTCTCCTTTCACTGAAAGAGAATTTGATTCCGCACTTGCTCATTGCAACGATACAGCCCCTGGACCCGATGGAATTCCATATGCAATGATTAAACATGTACATTTTAATACAAAGCTATTTATTTTAAGCATTATTAATAGAATATGGCATGATCATAGCTACCCAAGTGTTTGGGAACTAGCCATTATTTTAGCCTTTTTAAAACCCGGTAAAGACAAGTTTTTAGCAGCAAACTATCGTCCTATTGCATTGACATCTTGTTTATGTAAAATCATGGAGAAGATGGTCAATGCAAGGCTGATATGGTACCTTGAAAAGAAAGGTATTTTATCACCGATTCAATGTGGATTCCGAAAAATGCACTCAACGACTGATGTGTTGATACGACTTGAGTCATCTATTTGTGAAGCCTTTGCTTCCAAACAGCACCATGTTACAGTATTTTTTGACCTTGAAAAGGCATATGATACCACATGGAGATATGGTATTCTTAAAACCATTCATGAATTGGGATTGAGAGGAGAGCTGCCACTATTTATTCAGGCATTTCTTTCACGTAGAGTTTTTCAAGTGAGAGTGGGGGAAACTCTATCAGAGAGTAAGTGCCAGGAAGAAGGAGTTCCTCAGGGTAGTGTGCTGAGTGTAACCCTTTTTGCACTAGCAATTAATGGGATATCCTCAGCCATTCCCCAGGATGTTCTCTCAACACTATTTGTGGATGATCTCTCAATATCATTTGCTGGCACTAGAATGGCAATGGTTGAGAGAAAAATCCAACTCTCTATTGATAAAATTATCCAGTGGGCTGACATGAATGGATTTAAGTTCTCGACAAGTAAAACTACCATTGTCCATTTTTGTCGTATCCGGGGAGTACATCCAGACCCGGATATATACATTAAAGGTGAACGGATACCATGTGTATCGGAAACCAAATTTTTAGGTTTGATATTTGACTGTAGACTTACATGGGTTTCTCACCTAAAAGCGCTAAAAGCTAAATGTGTTGAAGCTCTGAATATCTTAAAAGTATTGTCCCATACATCATGGGGGGCAGACCGCAATACTATTTTAAAATTATACAAGGCCTTGATTTTTTCCAAAATTAGTTATGGTTGTGAGGTATATTCTTCAGCCACCCCAAGCCGGTTAAAAATATTAGACTCGATACATCATGCAGGTATTAGATTATCTACTGGAGCTTTTAAAACCTCGCCTATCCCAAGTCTCCTTGTTGATGCTGGAGAGTTACCTCTAGACCTTTACCGAATGTCTTCCATTCTTCGGTATTGGTTTAGATTGCAAAGACTCCCTAGCTCTCTAGCCTTTCAGACTGCAAGCCTTGCAAGACACGCATCATACTTTGAGTTGCACCCAAAATCTCCTCAACCTTATGGCTTTCGGGTGAAACGTTTTTTAAATAGTCTGGATATAATTAGAAATAAGGTACTTCCATTCAAGGTATCATCAACGCCTCCATGGAAATTACCTGACATATCTTTTTGTAAATACTTTATTGGAGTTAAGAAGAATATGACTGACTTAGAATCCAGGTCTCTTTTTATGGAACATGTCGAAGAACATAGGGGATCGACTTTTATATATACTGATGGCTCCAAATCTGATGCTGGCGTTGGATTTGGAGTACATAGTAATGATTTTAATTGTAGAGGTGCACTTCCTCTAACAGCTTCCATATTTACTGCCGAACTGTATGGCATATTAACCGCTATTGAGAAAATAGCTTTGGAAAAGGAGGGTAATTTTACAATTTTTAGTGATGCAAGGAGTGTTCTTCAAGCTTTAGAAGTTTTTAATTCTAGTAACCCTCTAGTTTTAAAGATTTTAGAATGGCTTTTTATTATTGGATGGAAAGGTATAACTGTTCGATTCTGTTGGGTTCCAGCACATGTAGGTGTGTCTGGGAATGAGAAGGCAGATTTACTGGCGAAGAATGCGGCATCCGAGTTGCTACCAAGGAGGTATCCCATTCCATGTAACGATCTCCTACCTTACATCAAGAAATTGGTTTGTGATAAATGGCAACAGCACTGGGACAGTCAAGACGGCAATAAAATGAGGGAAGTAACTAATATCATATCACCTTGGAGGTATAACATGATTCCCCGAAAATGGGAGACGACTCTTTGTCGTCTCCGTATTGGTCACACACGGTTGACACACGAGTTTCTGCTGAAGGGCCAACACCAACCGTATTGCGAGGACTGCTTAGTACCTTTAACAGTGAGGCATTTGTTGACCGAATGCCCTAATTTTACTAACTTAAGAAATAGATATCTGTTTGAGGCTCGAGATGAGGATGGCAGGTTTATCCTTGCCAAGATTCTTGGACATGATGTGTCTTACTATGCGAGCGGAATTTTTAGATTTATTTCAGAAGCAGGTCTTCTGAAAACTATTTAACTATTTTAATGACTTCTTAATTTTTATGGTTTTAATCGAATTCTCTTTTAATTTTCATATACAGTAAATGGTATCGGCGTCAATGACCTTAGATGTCAGGATGCCAGAAAACTTTCAATCAATCAATCAATCAATCCCCAGGAGAATGTTGTTGCGGGAGTTTCGTCTTCTTTTACGGCGAACCAGGCGCCTGTAAGTATGTGTAGTGGGGGTCCACGGGATGTTGCTCTTGTGCAAGGGGAGCGCGTCTCGGGGGAGGACCCCATGTGGAATAAAGATGTCCCATTTTCTTCACCAGGTTCTTGGGTTGATGTCTCGGGCGCTTCGGCTGCGGAAGATGCCGTCGATAAAGAAGATTCCCCGCAGGAAGATCCCCTGGGATGGGGTTTGCCAAGGACCCCGTTAAGGTCTCCGTTGGACATGGAGGAGGGCTTGAGCGAGTCCTTCCCTTTCATGGATCGTCCGTCGTCGTTTCTGGCTCCTTCATCAGCAATCCCGGAGGATTTCTTGCAGCCGTCTACGTCTGGAGCTCAACACGTGTCCAGGGAGGCTCCTCTGTTGCGAGGTCGAGGTTTCCGGGGAGGTCAGACTCGTCGGATGAGGAACGCCGCAAGAGGCGTAGAAGGAGGAAAGAATGATCCATGAGGAGGAGATCCCTCTCTAGGTCTCCCTCGGGATCAGGAGATAGGAGAAGAAGATCTCGATCTCCGCCGAGAAAGAGCAGGAGAGCTAGTTCTCCCCAAGGAAGATGGGTCTTCGTACCCGAAAATAAGCTGAGGGACCTTACTAAGACCTCTAGCTCAATGGTCAAGCGGGCAGGAGACAGTCCTCCTAGAAGGGCCTCCAGTAGCCTCGCCATGGCGTCAGCCGATGACCGTGGGACCTCGTCTTGCAGGCATAAGTCCCGACCTAGAGACACTCAATCCGCCCAGCGGAGGGAGTCGTCTCCTAGGACGGGCAGCCTCGACGGGTCCTCCCATCGAGATGAGAGACGAGTACGGGCTCCTCCGTCGAACAATTTCACGAGGGAGCCTGTCCCTTCGTCGAGGACTTTTGACAGAGGCACCCGTCACTAAGGAAAAGAAGAACCGAGGGTCCCGTCCAAGCGGAGGTGCCCGTGAACATTCCTCTCCCCGTCCAAGCAGAGGTGCCCGTGAACATTCCTCTCCCCGTCCAAGTGGAGGTGCCCGTGAACATTCCTCTCCCCGTCCAAGCGGAGGTGCCCGTGAACATTCCTCTCCCCGTCGTAGAACGGAGGACGCGAACGAAGAGGCTGCGCTTCCGACGGAGGAGTCCGCGTATAGGAGGGTGATCTCCTTGATTAGGAGCTACAGCAATTTGGAAGAGCCTCTACCGCAGGAAGAGGAGGATTGGACCTCCGGTTTGAATAGGTTTTTGGGGGCTCCCGCCCAAAAAAGTCCTCTATAGCCCTTCCGGAGGCTAGAGATGTAAGATTAGGACGCGCCCATATTGACAAAGTGATAGCCCGCAATGGAGAGACTGCTAAAGGGTATAGTGCGGCTAAACTCTTGCAGGGAATGAAATCCCAAAGCAAGTACTATGCATTGGAAGGACGACCACATGGTGCAAGTAAGGTGGAGGATGTTCTGGAGATTTTATGTCTGGGTGATTCGGACGAAAGGGCTTCTACGGCACCCATTTACTTCTCCCAGACCGAGGCCGTTATGATGGAGGAGATGTCGAAGGAACTGGTTAACGTTGCTTCATGGCTGGTCTGGTGGGCCACCACCTTAGTGGGATCGCAGATTCCAACAGACTCAATGGATCCTGCCAAACGGGAGGCGTTGAATTGAGTTGTTTGGATCCGGTGGTTGTGCCCTTAAGTTTCTGACGTTTCAGGCCTTGGCTCTCTCCGCGAACTGGGTACTGAGGAGAAGAGATTCGCTGTTAAAGAACCTTCCGAGGAAAATCTCCGACAGAGAGGCAAGAACTCTTCGGAACATCTCGGTTTGGGATGAGCAGCTTTTCCCCGTAAAGAAGGCAGAGGAAGTAGCAGAGAAGATGGCCAAAAAGAGGGAACTCGCCGTGCCTAAGCCACATTCGGCGAGACGTCCCGTCTTTAGGAGACCTGTAGCTGAGCCTCCTACGACTTCTCGGACTTTGGTAGTGCCTTGGTGGCCGGAGAGGGAGTGGTTCGCAGACTTAAAAAGCCTCGCCAGTCTCCCTCCGTGGCCTCTTCCCGTCAGACCGGACCTCCTGAGGCAGCCACACTTTCAGAGGTTTCAAGGAAACCCTCAATCCCTTCGTCTTCACGCCTGGAGGTTATCCAGTACCTCCTGAAAAGACAGGGGTATTTGTCTAAAACAGCTGGAAGAATGTCCCTTTACTTGAGAAAATCTTCCACCGCTGTCTACCAAGCGAAATGGACAATGTTTGTTAAATGGTGCGCTTCTAAGAAGATAGAACCCTTAGAAGCATCAGTGCCCGTTATTGCAGATTTTCTAGTTCACCTCAGGGATAAGATGGGCATGTCGGTTCCAGCGGTTAAGGGGGCTCGAGCCGCCCTTGAGCAAGTCTTTCTCTTGAGGGGTATAGATTTTGGTTCTTCCAGGCACATTTCCATGCTCATCAGGAGTTTTGAGCAATCGTGTCCCCCATCTTCCCCTAGGGTTCCGAAATGGGATCTGGCTAGGGTGCTAGACATGCTTAGTAAACCACCCTTCGAACCTTTAAAAGATATTGTGGACAGGAATCTTACACTCAAAGCTGTCTTCCTTCTAGCGTTAGCTTCAGCTAAGAGAGTGGGTGAACTTCATGGGTTGTCGTATGAAGTAGAACATTCTAGAGGATGGAAAGAGATCTCCTTTAAGTTTGTTCCATCGTTCGTCGCCAAGACCCAGAATCCTTCCGTTTGGGATCCTAGGTTTGAGGGTTTTTCTGTCCCTGCAATTCCGAACTCAGGTAATCAAGAAGACTTTAAATTGTGCCCGGTCAGGGTGATTAGAAAATATCTTAAGAGGACGGCGAGTCTCCATCCTGCAGTTAAGAATCTTTTCGTATCCACGGGCAAAACTAAAAAGAAAATTTCAAAGAATACTATTTCTTTTTGGCTCAGACAGGTTATAATTCAAGCTTATTCGAGTGTTGGACTTTCAGTCCCAGGAAAGCCCAGAGCTCATGATGTTAGAGGCCTAAGCACCTCTCTAGCCTTTGAAAAGAACATGTCGGTGGCTCAGGTTCTTCGAGCGGGAACTTGGTCTAATCAGTCAACATTCACCGCTCACTATCTCAAGGATTGTACAAGAAAGTCATTGGATGGATTTTCGATTGGGCCAGTCATCTCGGTGCTCCAACTGATTTAACGGCTCAAGCCCCAGGTTCAATCGCGAATTACAAGTTCTCTAGACACAAGTGTTCTTATCTTTTGTTTTCCCCTTATCTTTTTCTCGTACTGTCCATCGTCCGTGGAGGTCTTAAACAGTAGTCAGACACCTCAAGTATCTTCCAAATTCATCAAGCACATCAAGGAATTTTATAGGGTAAGTGTTATATACACAGTTAATGAGATCTTTGTGTAGTTTATCCTACTTTCCATTTGAGTCTTTGTCTAGGAGGCACTCCCACCTCCTAAAGTGTAAGTCTCCTAAGAAAGTGTTTCGAGGTAAGTCTCTGTGTTGGAACAAATCACAAATTATTAGTAATTTGTATTTTTCCTAACATACTTACCGAGAAACACTTTCGAGTTATGGCTCCCCCAACCTTCCCCCAGATGTCTCACTGATCTTTAGTATTGTTTCTTACATAAAACTTACTGAAGGGCTACGACCTGGGAAACATGTGGCCTACCTTGGTTTGCCCTCAGGGCACGTTTTCCCCCGCTAGGCCTACCACTATAGAAAATGGGAGTAGGGTAAACTACTCAAAACTCTGGTCGTTTGAGAGGAGGTTCCAGGTAACTCCTAAGAAAGTGTTTCTCGGTAAGTATGTTAGGAAAAATACAAATTACTAATAATTTGTGATATAGACCTCTTGCATCTCTTGGACAACCCTTACGTGTGGACATCGTCACTTTCCTTAGTGAAGCGGCAGTGCCCACCACCAGGAGAGTCTTTATCGTTACCGCTTGCAGCAACTCCTAGCTGCCTTGGGCTTTCGGGTCTCTCCGCTAAGGAATGGTTTTTGAGAGTACTACAGTCAAGGGCTCAGCAGGAGTGTACATCTGCCTCCCTAAGGATTAACCACGGTTATTCTTTCCGAGAATCTGGAGGTAATGCACCAACAGTTTTCTCGTGCCCTTAGCTGCAGCACTCTTCTCCCTCGTTCCTCCTAGTGCTAGAGTATGAGGGCAACCCAGAAACTGGCCGTGGCTATGTTTCACAGGCAGCTCTCAATGCCGACCTTTAACTTGAGCTGAGCTCATTGATGTGAAGTAGAGAGCGCTGCCTGGAGGTCTACCTCCAGGTGCTGGACAACTTCCCTTCTGACGGAAAGTTAACCTCCAACCCCCTTTCCCGTCCGGTGGAGAGACTGCCTTCCCTCTGTACCCTTAGGGTACAAAAGGATTGTAAACTCTTACAAGGGAGAAGCCTCTCGTTAGGTTATTTATCTTTGGGGATATTACCTACAACGTACCTTTTCCAAGCATAACAAAGCTCATGGAGCTTTATGAGGCCAGTCCCCTAGGGATTTGTGCCTCATGATTTCAAACTTTTACGACAGAGAAACGTCTATTCATTGACAAGAGAATGGTGACCCTAATGCGCTAGCCTGCTTAACCCCTCACCCAGTAAGGTTAGGGGGCGAGGAGCTCAGAGTTCTACCATCTATGAGCTTACCTACTCACTCTCCCTCACTCCAGGAGTTCAATGCTCACACACAGCTGCGCGCTAAAACCATCTCTCGTTACAACGAACAATTAAGAGAGTTCAGCACCCAACCACAGTTACTTGCGAAACTATCCTCTCCCCACAACGTACAGTTAAGGGAGTTCAGTGCACACTCATACCTATGCGCCTATCCCATAACTCACCAACTATAGAGGGTGTGCAGCACACTCACCATCCTATGCTTTTAATATTTCACTCGCCCACTCGTGACTTGTTGTATAGCACACAAGTACAGTGAGAACAGCGCAAATTTTTCTATGTAATACGTCGTCTTATAACTTCGTCTTCTCACTATGAGTAAGCGGTAACTATGCAAGCTTCAGCTTGCTATACAAAAGAGAGATAAAGTATCATGCACAGGTATTTAAGTTGCCTGTGCATGTGGGTACCCAAGCTTCCACATCTGTACAACTGTCTCGTCAGCGTTCACCAACGTTCACCAGCACTCGGTGACGTTTGCCTGACTACTATACTACTACTAATGAAGTACCATGTCTTGGACATTGGCGATCAGTTACCTCCTCTCTTGGTCTCTAACCATTTGTGTCACTGGATTTGGTATATAATTGCCTTACAAGCTAACACCTTCATAATAAATGGTAAATGGATGACACAAGCTACTTTGGTTGTGCATGTGCGCTCTCCCTACGTTGCCAGACCTCACCAGGAAGGTAAAAACCTAGAATTGTAAAACAAGTCTTGTTAGACGAAACTCTTGGGGGTTATCGCCTCAATTAAGGATGCCTGCCTACCGCATGCGGCCGCCACATGCCATCATTGTATGAGTCTCATTAGACATGGCCTTGCCCAGCTATTGCCGCATAAAAGAGTGCTTTCTGACCGCTTGCAGCTGCCACATCCCACCGTGATTCGGAAAAGAGTCTCGGGAAGTATAATCCTTCAGAATTATTATCTCGGACTTCTCTCTACGGGTTAGAGAACTCATCGGAACACTCACATGGTTGGTCTCCGATCCCCTGTGATCTGTGCCTCATTCTGTCATGCCCTCAAAGCACAACAGTCTCGTGAGACATAACCCTTCGAGGTTATTCTTTTAACCCTCTATTTCCTATGGGATGGAATCACCTTATGCTTACATTTACAAACGATAGCAAACTTATATTTGCTTACAAGTACACTTGTCCCACCCAAGGGCGGGCAAGTCCCTACTACTGATAAAGATCTGATCACTTCGTTAGCTATACAGTATGCTCACAAACTTTTTCATGTTCGTAATGCTATAGCTAGTGAACAGTAATTTCCTTTTGAGGAATGATGTTGAGCTTCGGCCCACACACTGTCCCTGCCAGCAATGCCAGGGACTACCTTAGTGGTGAACATAACATGGAAATGTGTTCATGATACTCAAGCTCGTGTATGAGCACTTACCCTGAACAGGGAGGTTACGATTTGACACACCTGCATGCCGGCAAGTAAGCTAATACTGCCGACAAAGGCTGTCCGCTTTGCCAGCTGCATGTACTACCCTCACGGCCGAATGCACGCACGTGAGGGATACCTGTCATCAAGGAGAAGGAGGTCTCGATGGTGAACATTTACTGATGTTCTCAGGCGCAAAGAAGCATTTGGCCGCGCCTAGATCTTTGTTCTGCCTTGCACTACCTGTCTTATAGTATTGCTGCCGTAAGATCGGAGGAAATTTTCCATATATATAGAAAAAATTTTTGGTCTGCGGTATTAATCTGTAACCAGACATATGCATACAACTACCCGAGTGACAAGTTGACAGAAGATATACAGTATCTTAATCTTGTCCTTTGGAAGTAGTTGCTTGCGACTGAGGGAGTGCTTGACTGCGAGCAACTAGGACTACTCATGTATTTACTGGTGTGTAATCAGACATAATTGACCAACTCCCATTCTTGTGAAGGCAGTTGGTAATATTTACTTCATTTACAGGTATATTGAATGATTCAAATGTATTTGTCTCTATATACTTCTTGTTATACCCTTAATGTAAAATTTGATGTGTTTTCATAGGGCTTGGAACAAATTAGTCAATTTACATGTAAAACGGCACTCACTACTGTACATGAAAAAATCATGTTACGAAAGTCACTCCGGAACTAATTAATTTCATATCCTGAGATATTACTGTGTGTTCATATTTTTGATACGTCTCCATTTTCCATTTGGCGTCAATGACCTTAGGTGTCAGGATGCCAGAAAACTCTTAATTATTCAATCCCCTAGCGAGGTGGGAATTGGGCAATGTCAATTGGTTTGTTCAAGGAAGTCCTAGGTCTCCAAGAGTTCTTACCTGGACTAGTCACAATGCTTAATTATCACACAATCACATGGGTTGTTCAGGCCGTTTACACCTGGATATGCACAGAAGTTTAGTGAGTTGTCAAGGTGAGTCTCCATAAGCTCATGCATAGCATGGAGGAACATCCCAGGTCAAAAACCAGGCAGTTAATTAGGACTTCCACCCACCTTAGGGCAAGTCTTCCCTATAAAGAGCGAAATGGTATGTATTTAGTGACGAAACAGGACAAATTTAAACGTAATTTGTACTTTTTCTTACCATACAAACCTTGAGCACTTTATACAAATTAGTCCTGCCAATACCTATCCCCCTGCAAGTCCTGCCTACAATCAAAAGTGACAATAGAACACAGGTGTGTGTCTGTTTGTGTGTGAGCAGGGTAGCCGGTACTACCCCCCTCGCTAACTAGCGGTGGGTAGTTATCCCTCACCAAAAGTTTTATGGCTAGTCTCAGCTTTGCTGAAAGAATATTCCCAATAAAGAGCTCAAAGTTTTTGTGGTTAGGAAAAATAAAGATTACTTTCAAATTTGTCATTCTTATGCATACTGTACTTGTACAGCAATGCAGTTTTTAAATATTTAACTTAGCCGGTGAATATATAGCTGCAACTCTGTTGCTCGACAGACAAACTCTACGGAAAAAACTCGCCAGCGATCGCTACACAGGTTGCGGGTGTGCCCAACAGCGCCATCTGTCGACCAGATACCCAGCTCTTATGTAAACAAAGACTCAATTTTCTCTCTGTCGACGTGTCGACAAGACGTACTTTACTCGCTGTTGAAACCTGGAGTTTTTCCCATCATATTTGGTGAAGTACTATATTCTGGTTTGAGCTTTCGCAGTGCAGGTGTTTTATCTTCATCTTAAATCTTGAACTCATTTTGGATAGATTTAATTTTGGTGACAAAGAGAGTATGGACTTTCTTTCACTTTTAAATGGCCGACCCTTCCCTTAGACGGAAGTGTGTTTAGGCTTTTAGTAATTATCTTATCACGTTATAAATTAATTATAGATTTTCCTCTTCGATTAACTTTCCATTTATAATAAACATAAAAATAAATTTTAATGTTTTGTTTATATGCGACCTTTCCTGAGAGTAGGCGGTCCTAACTTGGAAACCGTAGTTAATCAACGTTGAGCCCTTTATATCGTAAATAGCTTTTAAAGAGCTAAGGATTTAAAACTTTTTAAATGAAATATTTTATGAAAGAATTTCTTTGAATAGTCTTCGTACCTTTTTCAAAGATGAATTAACGTTTAGTTTATTTATGCTACAGTTGCTGACGTTCAGGACGTTCAACATGCGCTCTATCGTTACGATAGAGAGAGAGTGTATCACGGTTTCACTTTGCAGAAAGAGTAAATCGATTCTGACGTTTTGTTCATTTTTTCTATGCTTAAATGTTTTAAATTCTATTTTAAAGGAACTTTTTAATTGAAAAACCTTTCAGTTTTTTCCTTTGGTCAAATAACATGTTTTTTTGACGAAATGTAATTGGGCTCTTCTTTTAGGTGCGAAATCAAGAGAGAAAGAGAGAGAGAGATAGAGACGGAGGGAGAGAGAGGAGAGAAAACGTTCCGTTCAAGCGGGTAACGTTGTTCTCGAGTTGCTCTCGTCCCTAGTCTCGGTACGGGGAGAAAGGATAAAACGTTTTTAGTTTTTATTCTCGTCCCCAGGCTATGTGCGGTTAGAGATTGAAAACGTAGTTTTGAAGGAACTAGTGTTTAGTCTCTTCCCCAGCCACTGAAATTTTTATCTTAAAATATGTTTTCTGTTTTTTGCTGGTATTAATGAGCTTGCATTATACGACTGATTTCGCAATTACTACCTTTTGATAAGGGTAGAATTGCGTGCTTCAGGTAGAAATCAGTAAAAGTTTCGATTTCAGTGAAATAAGTGCAAAACAGAAAATCGAAGTGATAAAGTGATATTGCGCAAAGTGTTACAGTGTTGCGTCCGAGGGTTCGTCTGTTCGTGCCTGTCGTTCACCTAGTCCGGGACCTCTTGCAAGCTCCCAAACAGGGGAGAAGTAATGTCGAACGACTTATGGGTTCGAGAGGCCTTGATCAACGAACAGACGTTTCCCTCTATGGTATCGGGTGTATCTTACCAAGATCTCCCCTACCATAAGACGAGAGAGACGTTTTTTCTCCTCGTCATCCGAAGGCTTTTCGCATAAGAAACCTGTCACAAGGTTTCGAAGCCCTTAAGCGAAAGTCAGTCCTTTCAGGACAGGTCCAGCGTCCTGGTTACAGCCATTAGGACAGCTCTGACCCTATGCAGTCATCGGATAACTGCTCGCCGCCTAACAAAAGCGTAACACAGACTCCGAGAGTCTTTTTTGTTGGCAAAGTGTTGCGGTCACAGACTTTACCCTCGTCTCTTACCACAACCATTTCCGTTGATCCTTAATGGGTTGTATGGCAAGACATGCAGAATATGCTTGCCTTCCTTATGGAAGACTATTCTGCCGATTAGTCCGTTGAGTCTAGCCGTTTATCTCATCGATATCCTGGCTTTCAGCCAACCTAACGTTCCTTTGTGCTTCCTGTTGACGTTGGCGTAGCTAAGTCACGTCAGTCAGGTTGTTTAGAACCACACTCGATGCGGTCTCGTGTGGATTTTCAGCCGCATTTGGACTACTTGCTGATGCTCCTGTTGACGTTCAAGACGTTCGCTAACAATCGGAGTTGACTTGTTTTGACGCTGTGCGTCAACCTCCGCATTCTAGAGTTGTTTTGACTGCTCAGTCTAGGCAGTCAAAGCAGTCTCGAGTGGACGCTGTGCGTCCTCACGCACCTGTTGTGGTTGACAGTTCAGTTGTTGACAGTTCACAGACTGTCAAGCAGTTACATGACGTTGCGTTCTGGTCCGCTACTAATGCACCAGTGAGTGTGGACTCTGCTTGTTAAGCATTGCCACCACGGTAGGTCTCTCCCTTGCTTGAGACTCAGCTTTTATCGGACAAGGTTCCTGTAGATGAGGAAGTTGCTGTTCCCCCTCCTACTGATATTCCCTTGAGGACTCTGTCAGATGGAGAGGAGCCTAAAGCTGCTTAGCCCTCTATGGACTTTAATTAAATCATGATGATTTTTTTTAAGGATCTTTGTCCGGATCTCTTTGTAACTGCTGCTCCTCGTTCGCCTAAACGTCAGAGCTTACACTAGGCCTAGCTACTTCGAAGCCGTTGTTTTTAAGCTAGTGCTCTCTCGCTCTCCTAGAGAGCTTTACGTTGGCTAGGCGACTGGTTTATCACCAGGAGGAGTTTGGGGGATACAGCCTTTGCTTTCCCTTCTTTTAAACTGGCTTATAGAGCGAGAGTCTGATATGACACGAGAGAAGTTCTCGGCTTGGGAGTTCATGCCTCTGCCCAGATAGACTTCTCAAATCTCGTAGACTCTCCCTGGTGCCTGGCCAGGAGACGCTCCAAGTTTTTTACAGGTCAACTTCACAGCTGTTTTCGAGCCTTTGAAGTTTTGCTGTACAATTATGTCATGCATAAACAAGGCTTTCAGGGATGGAAAGTGGTACCGCCTCAGTCGCTAACCCCGTCTGTTGCCGCACCTGCTCCCGTAGACCCTAAATGGGCTTTGCTGCAAGACATGCAGTCCAAGCTTGCGTCCTTGATAAAGGACTTTAATGCGGAGAAGGTTGCTGCCGAACCTTCTGGCCAACAACCTTCCAACCGGTCGGTTGTGCGCCCTGTTGACGCTGAGGTAACCTTCTCGCGTCTGCCAGTTGAGGTGGTTCCTCCACCGATGCGACCCAGTGTGGGTTGCCAGCCGCACGTTGACGTTAAGCGACGCTCGGAGGTGGTTGTTGACGTTCAGGACGTTCAACAACCAGCAGAGGTGACTTGTTTTGACGCAGTGCGTCAACCTCAGCAACCCGGTATGGTGTTGACTGCACAACCCAGACGGTCTAGACAGTCTCGGGTGGACGCTGTGCTTCCTCGCGCACCCATGGTTGTTGACAGTTCACAGACTGTGCAGCAGTTCCATGATGTTGCGTCCGGCTCCGTCACGCATGCACCAGTGCGACCGGACTCAGCGAGCCAGACGTTGCCCACTCCGTTGCCGTTTCCTCATCAGTTTTTGGATGAGGAACCCTCTGACGAGGACGTTGCTGAACAACAAGACGATCAGCCCCCAGAATAGATCAAGCCCTGCTATCCATCCAGAAGATGCTGAAGAAGGAACGCTGCTCAGTCAGGCTGTGGATGAGTCTGGTAGGGACGCTGTCATCCGTGGAACAATTTGTGTCACTAGGAAGACTACACCTCCGTCCTCTTCAATTCCATCTAGCTTTTCACTGGAAAAAGGACAAGACGCTAGAAGCGGTCTCGATCCCGGTTTCCGAAAAGATAAAGTCTTGTCTGACTTGGTGGAAGGACAATATCAACCTAAGAGAGGGTCTTCCCCTGGCTGTTCAGACTCCCAACCACGTTCTCTTCTCGGACGCATCGGACGTGGGCTGGGGCGCGACACTAAACGGTCGGGAATGCTCAGGACTGTGGAACTCGAGTCAGAGGACCATGCATATCAACTGCAAGGAGCTGTTGGCAGTACATCTGGCCTTGAAAAGCTTCAAGTCTCTCCTTCGAGGCAAAGTGGTGGAAGTAACTCGGACAACACCACGGCCTTGGCGTACATCTCCAAACAAGGAGGTACCCACTCACTGACGTTGTACGAGATCGCAAGGGACCTGCTCATCTGGTCAAAAGGTCAAGACATCTCCCTAGTAACGAGGTTCATCCAAGGCAACTTGAATGTCATAGCAGATTGTCTCAGTCGGAAAGGGCAAGTACTGTAATTCCAACCGAATGGACCCTCCACAAGGATGTGTGCAAGAGACTTTGGGCCACTTGGGGTTAACCATCCATAGATCTCTTTGCAACCTCGCTGACCAAGAGGCTTCCAATCTATTGCTCTCCAGTCCCGGACCCAGCAGCAATACATATAGATGCTTTCCTCCTAGATTGGTCACATCTGGATCTCTACGCATTCCCACCGTTCAAGATTGTCAACAAGGTACTGCAGAAGTTCGCCTCTCACGAAGGGACAAGGTTGACGTTAGTTGCTTCCCTCTGGCCCACGAGAGAATGGTTCACCGAGATACTTCGATGGTTAGTAGACGTTCCCAGAAGTCTTCCTCTAAGGGTAGACCTTCTACGTCAGCCACACGTAAAGAAGGTACTCCAAAGCCTCCACGCTCTTCGTCTGACTGCCTTCAGACTATCGAAAGACTCTCGAGAGCTAGAGGCTTTTCGAAGGAAGCAGCCAGTGCGATTGCTAGAGCAAGGAGAGCGTCTTCCATTAGAGTCTACCAATCGAAGTGGGAAGTCTTCCGAGACTGGTGCAAGTCAGTTTCTGTATCCTCGACCAGTACCTCTGTAGCTCAAATAGCTGATTTTCTCTTATACCTGAGAAAAGGACGATCCCTTTCAGCTCCCACTATCAAGGGCTACAGAAGCATGTTGGCATCGGTCTTCCGGCATAGAGGCTTAGATCTTTCCAAACATAAAGATCTGCAAGACCTCCTTAAGTCTTTTGAGACCACCAAGGAGCGTCGTTTGGCTACCCCTGGATGGAATTTAGACGTGGTACTAAGATTCCTCATGTCAGACAGGTTGGAGCCGTTACAATCAGCCTCCCTGAAAGATCTCACTCTTAAGACTCTTTTCCTGGTATGCTTAGCCTTGGCTAAAAGAGTCAGTGAGATTCATGCCTTCAGCAAGAACATCGGATTTTCGTCGGAAAAAGCCACTTGTTCGCTGCAACTTGGTTTTCTAGCCAAAAACGAGCTGCCTTCTCGACCTTGGCCTAAATCTTTCGATATTCCCAGCTTATCGGAGATCGTAGGCAATGAACTAGAAAGAGTCTTATGCCCTGTTAGAGCTCTTAAGTTCTATTTAAAGCGTACTAAACCTTTACGAGGCCAATCTGAAGCTTTATGGTGTTCAGTTAAGAAACCATCCTTGCCTATGTCAAAGAATGCTTGGTCAGACTTTATCAGATTGTTAATACGAGAAGCTCATTCACATCTGAGTGAGGAAGACCGAACTTTGCTTAAGGAGAAGACGCACAAAGTTAGAGCTGTAACAACTTCCGTGGCCTTTAAGCAAAATATATCTCTGCAAAGTATAATGGACGCAACCTATTGGAGAAGCAAGTCAGTGTTCGCGTCATTTTACTTGAAAGATGTCCAGTCTCTTTACGAGAACTGCTACACGCTGGGACCATTCGTAGCAGCGAGTGCAGTAGTGGGTGAGGGCTCAACCACTACAATTCCCTAATTCCTTATCCTTTTAATCTGTCTCTTGAAATGTTGTTTTTTATGGGTTGTCCGGAAGGCTAAGAAGCCTTTCGCATCCTGGTTGATTTGGCGGGTGGTCAAAGTCATTTCTTGAGAGCGCCTAGATTAGGGGTTTGATGAGGTCCTGTTGTATGGGTTGCAACCCTTGATACTTCAGCTCCTAGGGGTCGATCAGCATCCTAAGAGGATCGCGAGGCTCCGTAAGGAAGACGTACTTAAAAGGCAGAGTAATTGTTCAAGTCGACTTCCTTACCAGGTACCTATTTATTTTGTTTTTGTTATTTTGATAACTTCTAAAATGAAATAAAAAACTCTTAGCTCATAAAATGTAAACATATATTACTGGTCTCTACCCACCATCCTGGGTGTGAATCAGCTATATATTCACCGGCTAAGTTAAATATTTAAAAATGATATTTTAATTATAAAATAAATTTTTGAATATACTTACCCGGTGAATATATAAATTAAATGACCCTCCCTTCCTCCCCAATAGAGACGCAGTGGGACGAGGAGAAAATTGAGTCTTTGTTTACATAAGAGCTGGGTATCTGGTCGACAGATGGCGCTGTTGGGCACACCCGCAACCTGTGTAGCGATCGCTGGCGAGTTTTTTCCGTATAGTTTGTCTGTCGAGCAACAGAGTTGCAGCTATATATTCACCGGGTAAGTATATTCAAAAATTTATTTTATAATTAAAATATCATTTTTCTTTCCTGTTTATTCCTTTCAATTCATAGAATTTATTCCTGTAATTTTATAATGACTGACAATTAATATATTGGATTATGCAATGTGAAAGTAAAATATTTTTATCAATATGTAATTCTTTTATTTTAGATTTGGCGAATAGCGTCTGCAAAAATATCCTTTGTTGATACAAAGGATTTCGTTTGTGGGTCTCTACTAATATATTACTTCAGGTAGGAATTGCAAGTTGTTTGTTAGCTTTGTAGAGTTGATGGGTTAAGCATGGCTGTCAGGTTTTCCTTTTGCATGGTTAGACACAGAATGAATCTCTACTCTTCTATCTTGTGCTCTTTCTACGTTACTTATATTTCCATCTTAAATTATTATTATTATCATTATCCAAGCTACAATTCTAATTGGTAAAGCAGCAGTACATAAAGGAAAGAGAGAAATAACTAATATTCTTAAGATGAAAAATGATTTTAA
Organism: Palaemon carinicauda; assembly: GCF_036898095.1. Classification (NCBI taxonomy): domain Eukaryota; kingdom Metazoa; phylum Arthropoda; class Malacostraca; order Decapoda; family Palaemonidae; genus Palaemon; species Palaemon carinicauda. The sequence continues at coordinate 49,549,528 of NC_090725.1, read as the reverse complement.
AGATAATCATAAAATATTTTAAGATCATTAACAACTTTAAAATAGATAGGCATGTATAAAGTAAGAAATGAGAAGTGGGATCATCATGAAAGAGGTGAGGGATGCTGCCAAGCCCATTAGAACCCAAGAGGGCGTCACTGTACGTCGAGCTGACAAGACTTCGGCATTTGTCCTTATACACACTGAGGATTATTACGAAAAACTTGACAAGATTCTTGCTAACACCGCTTAACTTTGAACGTTTCTCCCGTAACCCTACTGAGTACAGTATATCAAGAGAGGTGAATCGAATCATAGAGACAGTGAATGGTGCTCATATGTCGCCCATCTCTGGCAGTTTCAGCATTGGCTATTTGTATGGTAATGGGAAAACTCATGAGCAAGAAGACCCTGTCCAGCTAATAATTAGCCAATTCCGTGCTCCCACATAACAGCTAGCAAAAGGACTTAATCCCTTCCCTACAATGACTTCCATTGTATGTCAAAACATTTCTAGGATTTAGTGGTGTATGATGTACCAGAAACATCGTTTACAAATATAAACTATGTGGAAGTTATAATCATTAGTTTATCCTACCAAAGAGTACAGCACATGGTCATCTATCACCCCTAAGGGATATTTTTCAATATTAATCTTACCCGATAATCATGTAGCAGTCAACTCTGTTGCCGACAGAAATCTACGGTCGGGATACGCCAGCGATCGCTATACAGGTGGGGGTGTACACAACAGCGCCATCTGTGGTCAGGTATTCCAGTACTTCTTGTCAACACCACCTCAATTTTTCCTCTGTCGTGCCTCCGGCTAGACCTACATGGATACGCTGTTGATTCTGGAGTTATTGTTGACGATTTGGTGATGTATTTGCTCTAGAGTTTAGCCTTCGCTATTCAGGAAGCTTTATCATTAGCTTAGCAAGTTTTTTGGAATTAATTTGATTTAATTTTGGTGACGAAGAGAGTATGAACTCTCTTTCACTTTTAATGGCCGACCCTTCCCTTAGACGGAAGTGTTGGTGTCGAAGAGAGTATAGACTCTCTTTCTTAATTTTGCTTAACAAAGTTATAGATTTATTTTATATCTCTCCGCCTTTTATAGGCCTCTTCGATTAACTTCCTTTTATTATAAACTTATTAAAATTAATTTTTATGTTTTGTTTATATGCGACCTTTCCTAATAGTAGGCGGTCTTTTCTTGGAACCGAAGTTAATTAACATTGAGCCCGTCATTTCGTTTTTATCTGTTAACATTTTATGCTATTTTAATGTTTTTGAAAGAATTTCTTTGATAGTCTCGTACTGTTTTCAAAGTTGAACTAACGTTTTGTTTTGTCTCTGCAGTTGTTGACGTTCAGAACGTTCAACTTGCGCTCTATCGTTACGATAGAGAGAGAGTATTCACGGTTTCACGTTGCAGTAAGAATAAACCGATTCTAGCGTTTTGTTCATTCTTTCTTAGCTTAAATGGTTTTAATTCTAATAAAGGAACTTTTTATTTGGGAAATCTTTCAGTTTTTTTTTTTTCCTTTAACAATAATATGTTTTAACGATATATATAATTGGGCTCATCTCTCAGGTTCTAAGTCAAAAGAGAGAGAGAGAGAGAGATAGAGACGGAGGGAGAGAGAGGAGGGTAAACGTTTCGTTCAAGCGGGTAACGTTGTTATCGTTTTTGCTCTTCTCCCTAGTCTCTTTAGGGGAAGAAGGTAAACGTTTCTAGAGTTTTATTCTTGTTCCCAGGCTTTATGCGGTGAGAGATTTTAAACGTAGTTTATTTGATCTAGTGTTTAGTCTCTTTTCCAGCCACTGAATTATTTATCTTTCATTATGTTTTTCTGTTACATTGTAATACTGTTTTCGCAATTACTAACTTTTAATGAAGGATAGAATTGCGTGTTTCAGGTACAAACCACTTAAAGTTTCGAGTTCAGTGAAATAAGTGCAAACAGAAAATCAAAAGTGATAAAGTGATAAGCGCAAAGTGTTACAGTGTTGCGTTCGAGGGTTCGTCTGTTCGTGCCAGTTGTTCGCCTAGTCTGGGACCTCTTACAAGCTCCCAAGCCCAGGGGAGATGTAACGTCGAAGGACTTATGGGTTCATCAGGCCTTGATCGACGAACAGAAGTTTCCCTCCGTGGTTTCGGGTGTAACCAACTCACGTAGCCGACGTGATCACCCCACCCACACAAAGACGAGAGAGCCCATTTATTCCTCGTCTGCGGAAGAGGTTTCTCGCAGAAACCATGGACCAAATCTTGCAGCTTTTAAGTGCAAGTCGGTCCCTTCCGCGCAAGTCCAACTCCTAGGTGTAGCCATTAGCACTGAGTCAGTTCGGACTTGCTGCAGTACGACAACTGCACACCTCCCAGAGAGGCAAGGTGGTACCGCAACAGGCAGTAACTCCGTCTGTTGCCGCACCAGCTGTTTTAGACCCTCAGTCTCAACGGACAGTAGCTCCGTTTGTTGTTGTCTTTCATAGACCCTAGTGGTCTATGCTGCAGACAATGCAGTCTCAGCTTGCGGTTTTGATGCAGGAGTTTCAGGCAGAGAAGGTTAGCACACCTCCTCCTGCGAGCGCTCCTCCACCTCTGCGCAGTCCACCCTGCCAGACGTATGATGTTGAGGCTCCTCCTGCCTCCATGCGTGAGCTGCCGCATTGGGAGTTGCCAGGTACCAGCGCTATGCAGCAACCTCCTCTTACCTTGAGGCAGGAGCCTCTTGCTATGCGGCAACCTCCTCAACCCTTGAGGCAGGAGCCTCATGCGTTGCGGCAACCTCCTCCACCCATGAGGCAGTAGCCTCATGCGTTGCAGCAACCTCCTCCACCCATGAGGCAGCAGCCTCATGCTATGCGGCAACCTCCTCTACCCATGAGGCAGGAGCCTCATGCTATGAGGAGCCTCATGCTATGCGGCATCCTCCTCAACCCATGAGGCAGGAGCCTCATGCTATGCGGCAACCTCCTCTACCCATGAGGCAGGAGCCTCATGCTATGCGGCATCCTCCTCAAACCATGAGGCAGGAGCCTCATGCTATGCGGCATCCTCCTCAACCCATGAGGCAGGAGCCTCATGCTTTGCGGCATCCTCCTCAACCCATGAGGCAGGGACCTCATGCTATGAGGAGCCTCATGCTATGCGGCATCCTCCTCAACCCATGAGGCAGGAGCCTCATGCTATGCGGCAACCTCCTCTACCCATGAGGCAGGAGCCTCATGCTATGCGGCATCCTCCTCAACCCATGAGGCAGGAGCCTCATGCTATGCGGCATCCTCCTCAACCCATGAGGCAGGAGCCTCATGCTATGAGGAGCCTCATGCTATGAGGAGCCTCATGCTATGAGGAGCCTCATGCTATGCGGCATCCTCCTCAAACCATGAGGCAGGAGCCTCATGCTATGCGGCAACCGCCTCAACCCATGAGGCAGGAGCCTCATACTATGCGGCATCCTCCTCAACGCATGCGGCATGAGCCTCATCCCTCGCAGCATGAGCCTCATCCCATGCAGCATGAGCCTCATACCATGCAGCATGAGCCTCATCCCTTGCAGCATGAGCCTCATCCCATGCAGCATAAGCCGCACGCCATGCAACATGCTCTGCTTACCTTACAGCATGCTCTACATACAGCATGCTCTGCATACCTTACCGCATGCTCCTCAGTCACACATCTTTGGTTGTTGCCAACTCACAAGACTGTCAAGCAGTTTCATAACGTTGCCTTCTGGTCTGCTGCTTTTGCACCAGTGAAACCCTCACTGAGAGAACTTAGCTTTTCTCGGATATGGTTCCTGTAGATGAGAAAGTGCTATTCTCCCTCCTTCTGATATTCCCTTGAGGACTCTGTCATTTGGAGAGGAGCCTTTAGCTGCTTAGTCTCCTATGGACTTTTATTTAACCCTGGATAGGTACGGTCCTCGGACACCCCTTTAAGGGTATACTCGGACGCGAACGACCCCGACGCCAAAAAAAATTCTTGAAAAATCAGTTTTTGCAGTAACCTCCTTTTTTCTTTTGCCAAAAAAAACTTCAATGAATGCTTAAAACAACTGTAAAGATAAATACTACTCATCTGCAGAAAAACTATTTATTATAAATATTTTAAAAAATTAAGTAGAAAAAAAAAAAGACCTGACATAAAAATTCATAAAAAAAAAGTTTATACATATATACACAAATCCTTTTAGGAATTGATTCTTGAATGTTTAGGACACATCTTGATGTATTTTGGATGAAGTCAGACCCATGGAGGTGAAGATCTGAAATGAGAAAAAAAGGGTAACTTTTTTTGGCCAAAAAAAATTGTCCAAATTTCATGAATTTTTTTGGGTACCCAAATGAAATAGGAAGTGGCTAATTTTTTTAGGGAATAAACATATGTTATCCTAAAATAGAAATATGTAAAAAAATCTTCATTATTTTGTAAATTACATTTATATCAGGGGCCATATCTAAAGGTAATTTTTTGAGTACTTGGAAATTTCGTAAAAAAATACATATATTTAATATATAATATGATATTTATGCAGGTAAAAATATACCAAAATATCACAAATTCTATAGGGAACAAGAATATATATAGATAGGGCAGCTTACGCTTCGGATATGTCCACAAAATGGCCGCCAACCACACTGACTCAGACTCCCTAATCTGCCACTTGAAATGTAGGAAGGGTATGTCAATTTCAAGGTGTTATTTACTAATCTAATTATTATTGGATATGCATAAAAATTGTATGGTGGGTTGCTGGATAATTGTCGATTATTTTACGACTATAAAATTAAAATTCTGACCCAAAAAATTTTTTTTGAAGGGAAATAAAATCGAAAAAAAAAAATGTAAAACAATATTTTAGCTAAAAAAATTTGATGATATTCAATCAAAAAAAAAGTAAACAAAATTTTCCGACAAATAAACATCTAGAGGAATCATTACTCTGTGATAGTTCCCTAGTACGTAGTAATTTTGAAAGAATTGGGAAAAAACGAAAAAATGGCAATCACCGGAAAATCGAACACATACCTATATATACGCCATATCTGGCTAAAAAAAAGATAGGCATGGGTAGCCAGATCATCTAGAAACACTTTCCAACACTATAAAAATATAAGTTTTGCGACACTACTTGCCAATTCCTTACGGTAACATGACTAAGCAAAAAAATGCAAAACAAATAAAAAGGGGCACTCGTGGAAAAATGGCCATTCTAATATACGGCATTTCAGAAAAAAAAAATTTCAGCCACGTGCTAGGCAAACCATCAAGGCATATTTTCCGACAAATAAACATATAAATGAAATATTACTCTGTGATAGTTCCTTAGTACGTAGTAATTTTGAAAGAAATGGGAAAAAACGAAAAAATGGCAATCACAGGAAAATCGAACACATACTTATATATACGCCATATCTGGCTAAAAAAAAATAGGCATGGGTAGCCAGATCATCTAGAAACACTTTCCAACACTATAAAAATATAAGTTTTGCGACACTACTTGCCAATTCCTTACGGTAACATGACTAAGCAAAAAAATGCAAAACAAATAAAAAGGGGCACTCGCGGAAAAATGCCCAACATTCTAATATACGGCATCTCAGATAAAAAAAAAAGACATGCACGTGTTAGCCCAACCATCAAGGCACACTTTCTAACACATAAACATGAAAAAAAAATCAATAATATACGGCAATTCCTTACTACGTAGTAAATTTTTACAAATATTGAAAAAAAACAGAAATTGGCAACCGCAGTTAAATACCCAATATACCAATAACTACGTCGTATCTGACAAAAACAAAATCACGCATGGGTAGCCAGATCATCTAGACACACTTTCCAACATTAAAAAAGCAAAAGTTTTCCGACACTATTTCGCAATATCTTACGGAAAAATGACTTGGCAAAAAAATTAAAAAAAATTAAAAAAGGGACACTCGCGGTAAAATGCCCGACATTCTAATATACGACATCTCAGATAAAAAAAAAGACATGCACGTGTTAGCCCAACCATCAAGGCACACTTTCTAACACATAAACATGAAAAAAAAAATGAATAATATACGGCAATTCCTTACTACGTAGTAATTTTTACAAATATTGAAAAAAAAACAGAAATTGGTAACCGCAGTTAAATACCCAATATACCAATAACTACGTCGTATCTGACAAAAACAAAGTCATGCATGGGTAGCCAGATCATCTAGACACACTTTCCAACACTAAACAAGCAAAAGTTTTACGACACTATTTGGCAATATCTTACGGAAAAATGACTTGGCAAAAAAATGAAAAAAAATGAAAAAGGGGCACTCGCAGTAAAATGGTCCTCGTGGTGATGAACGACATTTTAACTAAAAAAAAAAAACATGCACATGGTAGCCAAACAATCCACCAAGACTTTCCACAACTGATAACCTATACAAGTTGCACCATTCTACGACAATTTCATAATACGTAATAACTTTGATAATTATGCAAACTACCTCAGAAGGGTAAACTCGGACGCGAACGACCCCGACGCGTCTCAGAAATCGGGGAAGGAGTACAGCTACAGCAATGCACATCTGGACACTACTAGAGCGTGTAGGGGAGACACCTCCTGCAGGTCGATCACCCACAAATTCAGTCACAGGGGTGAGTCACGTGAGAAAAACCTGTTTTTTTTTGACGCTCGGGGTCGCAAACGACCCACCGTACCTATCCAGGGTTAAGCATAACATGCTTCCAGGGAGGGTAATGGTTCCACTTCAGTCGCTAACCCCGTCTGTTACCACACCTGCTCCCATAGACCTTGAGCTTTGTTGCAAGACATGCAGTCCAAGCTTAGTCCTTGTTAGAGGATTTTTTGTTTACGGAGTCAGTGTGTCACTGGGAAGACGTTCAACAACCAGCAGAAGTGACTTGTTGTGACGCAGTGCGGCAACCTCAGCAACCCGATAAGGAGTTGTCTGTACGACCCAGACAGTCTAGACAGTTTCGGGTTGTCGCTGTACTTCCTCGCTTCCCCATGGTTGACAGTTCACAGACTGTGCAGCAGTACCATGATCTTGTGTCCGGCTCCGTCAGACGACTGGCTTTTAAGAGCTCCCACAAGTCGTCGCTGTCTGGAGATTCTCAGATGGACTATGGATCTGACCAAGGAACTGGGCCTCCTGGTCAATTTGGAGGAGTCCCAGCTCGTCCCATCCCAGACCATTGTCTACCTGGGTATGGATCTTCAGAGTCGAGCTTTTCGGGCTTTTCCGTCGGCCCCAAGGATCTACCAAGCCCTAGAATGCATCCAGAGCATGCTGAGAAGGAACCGATGCTCAGTCAGGTAGTGGATGAGTCTAACAGGGACACTTTCATCGCTGGCCCTGTTCATCGAGTTAGGGAGACGCCACCTCCGCCCCCCTTCAGTATCATCTAGCTGCTCACTGGATAAAGGACATGACGCTAGAGACGGTCTCAGTTCCTGTTTCCGAAGAGAGGAGGTCTACTCTCTCGTGGTGAAAGAACAGCTTTCTTCTCAAGGAAGTCTATCTTTGGCTGTTCAGAAACCCGACCGCCGTCTCTTCTCTGACGCATCAGACACGGGCTGGGGTGCGACTTTGGACGGACAGGAATGCTCGGGAACATGGAATCAGGAGCAAAGGACACTTCACATCAATTGCAAGGAGCTGTTGGCGGTTCATCTGGCCTTGATAAACTTCAAGTCCCTCCAGCTTAACAAGGTGGTGGAGGTGGACTCTGACAACACCACAGCCTTGGCTTACATCTCCAAGCAGGGAGGGTCTCATTCGTGGAAGTTGTTCTAGATCGCAAGGGACCTCCTCATCTGGTTAAAAGATCGAAAGCTCACGCTGGTAACGAGGTTCATTCAGGGCGATATGAATGTCATGGCAGATCGCCTCAGCCGGAAGGGTCAGGTCATCCCCACAGAGTGGACCCTTCACAAGAATGTTTGCAGCAGACTTTGGGCCCTGTGGGGTCATCCAACCATAGATCTGTTCGCTACCTCGATAACCTAGAGGCTCCCGTTGTATTGTTCTCCGATTCCTGACCCAGCAGCAGTTCACGTGGATGCTTTTCTGCTGGATTGGTCCCATCTCGACCTGTATGCATTCCCGCCGTTCAAGATTGTCAACAGGGTACTTCAGAAGTTCGCCTCTCGCAAAGGGACACGGCTGACGTTGGTTGGCTCCGCTCTGGCCCGCGAGAGAATGGTTCATAGAGGTACTGCAATGGCTGGTCGACATTCCCAGGACTCTTCCTCTAGGAGTGGACCTTCTACGTCTACCTCACGTAAAGAAGGTACACCCAAACCTCCACGCTCTTCGTCTGACTGCCTTCAGACTTTCGAAAGACACTCAAGAGCTAGGGGCTTTTCGAAGGAGGCAGCCAGAGCGATTGCCAGAGCAAGGAGGACATCCACTCTCAGAGTCTATCAGTCTAAAGGGGAAGTCTTCCGAAGCTGGTACAAGGCCAATGCAGTTTCCTCAACCAGTACCACTGTAACCCAGATTGCTGACTTCCTGTTACATCTAAGGAACGTAAGATCCCTTTCAGCTCCTACGATCAAGGGTTACAGAAGTATGTTGGCAGCGGTTTTCCGCCACAGAGGCTTGGATCTTTCCACCAACAAAGATCTACAGGACCTCCTTAGGTCTTTTGAGACCTCAAAGGAACGTCGGTTGTCCACTCCAGGCTGGAATCTAGACGTGGTCCTAAGGTTCCTTATGTCATCAAGATTTGAACCTCTCCAATCAGCCTCTTTTAAGGACCTCACATTAAAAACTCTTTTCCTCGTGTGCTTGACAACAGCTAAAAGCGTAAGTGAGATCCACGCCTTCAGCAGGAACATAGTTTTCACATCTGAAACGGCTACATGTTCCTTGCAGCTCGGTTTTTTGCTAAAACGAGCTTCCTTCACGTCCTTGGCCGTTCTTCTCAAGGAGATCCCAAGCCTGTCCAACTTGGTGGGGAACGAACTGGAGAGAGTACTTTGCCCAGTTAGAGCTCTTAGGTACTATCTAAAAAGGTCATAACCTTTACGAGGACAATCAGAAGCCTTATGGTGTGCTATCAAGAAGCCTTCTCTTCCAAGGTCTAAGAACTCAGTTTCTTACTAATTCAGGCTCCTGATTAGGGAAGCACATTCTCATCTGAAGGAAGAAGACCTTGCTTTGCTGAAGGTAAGGACACATGAAGTGAGAGCTGTGGCTACTTCAGTGGCCTTCAAACAGAACCGTTCTCTGCAGAGTGTTATGGATGCAACCTATTGGAGAAGCAAGTCAGTGTTCGCATCATTCTATCTCAAAGATGTCCAGTCTCTTTACGAGAACTGCTACACCCTGGGACCATTCGTAGCAACGAATGCAGTAGTAGGCGGGGGCTCAGCCACTACATTCCCATAATCCCATAACCTTTTTAACCTTTCTCTTGAATACTTTTTATGGGTTGTACGGTCGGCTAAGAAGCCTTCCACATCCTTGTTGATTTGGCGGGTGGTCAATTCTTTCTTGAGAAGCGCCGAGGTTAAAGGTTGTGATGAGGTCCTTTAGTATGGGTTGCAGCCCTTTATACTTCAGCACCTAAGAGTCGTTCAGCATCCTAAGAGGACCGCTACGCTCAGTAAGGAAGACGTACTTAATAAAGGCAGAGTAATGGTTCAAGTCGTCTTCCTTACCAGGTACTTATTTATTTTATGTTATTTTTGAATAACTAATAAAATAAAATACGGGATACTTAGCTTCTTTGTTAACATGTATGCTGGTCTCCACCCACCACCCTGGGTGTGAATCAGCTACATGATTATCGGGTAAGATTAATATTGAAAAATGTTATTTTCATTAGTAAAATAAATTTTTGAATATACTTACCCGATAATCATGATTTAATTGACCCACCCTTCCTCCCCATAGAGAACCAGTGGACCGAGGAAAAAATTGAGGTGGTGTTGACAAGAAGTACTGGAGTACCTGACCACAGATGGCGCTGTTGTGTACACCCCACCTGTATAGCGATCGCTGGCGTATCCCGACCGTAGATTTCTGTCGGCAACAGAGTTGACAGCTACATGATTATCGGGTAAGTATATTCAAAAATTTATTCTACTAATGAAAATAACATTTTACCAAAAAAAAGTTCCTCCTCTTGATTTTATACCCCCTCCTTTCTTCAACCAATCAACTAAGACTGTAATGCTAGTCTAAATTTTTGATTGTGTGAGGGCTATTTACATAATCACACCACTCTAGTTGTTGATGGGCACCATAGTGATTACTGTTTAGGAATGTTATATCTGGTGTTCCTCAGGGTAGTGTTCTTGTCCCATTACTTTTCATGCTATATACACATGACATGTGGTTTGGCCTAGAAAACAAGCTCAATACATATGTAGATGAGGCTACTCTGCATCAATTTCCTGAATGTAGATCTAGGGTTGCTGATTCCCTTTATAGAGATCTACTTAAAATTAGTACATGGTGCCAAGTATGGGGCATGAAGTTGAATGCAAAGAAAACTCAAAGTATGATTGTGAGTAGGTCAAGGGCAGTTACTCCTCAACATCTAGATCTCAGCATTGATAATGTTTCTTCAACTCTGTATGAATTAAAATTTTAGGTGTGATTCTCGACAGCAAATTTACTTTTTAGAAACACATTAAGTCTGTGTCTTCTTTTATTGCACAAAAAATTGGCTTGTTGAGAAAGTCTTGCAACATTTTTGGTAATTAATCTATTCTGAAAAAGTGTTTTAATGCTTTCAGTCTACCTTGTTTCAATTATTGTTTTATTGTCTGGTCTTCAGTCACTGATTCTCATCTTAATTTGTTGGATAGGCACTTAGGGTCTATTAAATTTCTTATTTCTGATCTGGATATTAATCTCTTGCACCATTGTTCAATTAGTTCGTTATACATGTTGCATAAGATTTTTCATATTTCTGACCATCCTTTTCATTCAGATCATCTCGGACAGTAGCATCCTTGTTCGTAATATTAGGTATGCAGTTAATTCCAATTGTCAGGCCTTCTCCATCATGAGGCTCAATACTACACAGTATTCTAGAAGTTTTATTCCAGCTGTGACCAAGTTGTGGAATGGTCTTCCTAATTGGGTAGATATATGAGCCCATGCATAATGCTCTGGACAAGGATCTCTCCCTGAGAACTGTCTTTGTCCTTTCCTTAGCATCAGCCAAGAGAGTTATAAAATTACATGGTCTGACCTACCTTGTGTCTCATTCTAAATGATAGAAAGAACTTTATTTTTCCTTCGTTCTTGAGTTTGTGGTTAAGACAAAATCCTGCTTTTACTGATTATGGATTTGACTCTTTCACGATATCGTCTCTCAAAGAGGTAATGGATGATTCGGATAATCTGTTACTCTATCATGTAAGAGCAGTCAGAAAATATCAAAAGAGAACAGCCTCTTTCAGACCTAAAATTCCAAACTCAATTTCTTTATAAGGCCCAACATACAAATTTATAGCATTATTTATGTGTTTTTTTCCATTTGGTGCCCCATAAGTGAGTGTATGTGTTAAACTACCAATTTTTACCTACCCATTCTCAATATTATTAATCAAAATTCTGTTATAATAAGTTTCTAATTTCATTCCCTCCACATATTCATCATTGTCTTTGCAAACATACTTCTGCTTCCTTTCCTAATTTTCCTTGAAGGCCTCTGTATCCTCTTCCCTGCTTGTCCTCAGCCAGAGCTGCAAGTCTTCCATCAAATAACTGAGCACTATATCTTTATTCCACCACTAGTACTCATTAAATTCTTGCCCAATTGTTGTCATATGTTGCCTTTTGTATGTCTTCCTGGTGTTTACCCCTTTCTCTTACTGATTTACTATTTCCACACCTTTAATTTCCCCTTATTACTTCTAGACTTTTTTTATTTGGTTAAAGTTTTTTTATCATCCCACTAGAGTAGAGTTTTCTTGCTTGAGGGTATGCTCGGGCAAACTATTCTATCTTATTTCTTTTCCTCTTGTTTTTTTTTTATGTTTTAATAGCTTATATATGAAAGATCTATTTTAATGTTGCTACTGTTTTTAAATTGTTCACTAATTCTCTTGTAGTTTATTTCCTTATTTCCTTTCCTTACTGGGCTATTTTTCCCTGTTGGAGGCCTTGGGCTTATAGGATCCTGCTTTTCCAATTAGGGTTGTGGCTTAGATAGTAGTAGTAATAATAATAATAATAATAATAATCATTTCAATGTCCCCCTTCTTTCTCAACTGTGGGTATAGCTATAGCTATACAGGCATGCACGTGTGGTATAACAGCGTGTTCCTTTTTTGTTTTTATATGCTGTCATCTGTACCTCTCGTCATGAAATGTATGTCTTTTCTTTGAAATCTTTGTAGTGGCAGATTTTTTTGACAGATTCTCTCTGTTTCTCTCCAAAGCTATATCCTCTTTTTACATCCTCCAAACCAACTGAGTACCTTGTTACTCATATGTCTCTTCATGCTAGTGTGGAAGTATACTTTCAGGCTTTGGTACTTAGGTGTCTAATACCCTCTACTAAAGCTCTTTATTTCTTTTCACATCTTGGCCATGGTGTATGACCTGAGAACACATGCATCCCCCCTTTTTTCTTGGATTATTTTAATATACTGTACTGTGCTTTAATATATTGTACTGGTACTGTGCTTATCTATTCTTGCATTCACTCTTCCTATACCTTATATTCCATAAGCTTATCAGGGATCAGTATGCTATATCAGTACAGCTTGGATAGTCCTTTAAAATCCTGAAGGATTACTTACATGCAGCTATTTATAATGGAAAGCAGTTTGGTAGGATTAGAAAAGTGATTTTGGAGTGGTATTATGAGGTTTCAAAACCTGAGGTGAAACAGACATTTTTATATCATGATGAGTAAATTGAGACCCGGAAAAATTTGTTGTAGATTAAAATGGGCCATAAGGAGTATGTGCTAATAGTACAAGTTAAAAGATGAGAGTAGGTAAATATAATATTAGAATTGGATAAAGAATTTCTTATTGCATGTTATGTTATTTGGACAGATATGACCTTTGTCGGAAACGAGAAGAAAGGTTAAAAGCTAGTGTAAAGGATGGCTGAATTTAATATTATCTTGGGTAAACCTAATCGATACACTTGATGAAGGGGGTCATTTGTAAAAGTAATTTAATGTTGAGACCTCATGATATGACTAAACCTTCATGTGATTTTTTATTATCCCTTTATTATTATGAAAATACAGTAATCAATTCCTCAAGTTGCTTTTCAGCTAGCTTGTGGTTTAAGAATTGGTCTTTTTGACATTGATTCATGTCATTAACTGTATTATGTATGGCCCATTATAGTCCTCAGATTTTAATAGATTTTTGTATGAGAGCATAAGTTTATTTTACTTTTGATGTTATTAAATTTCTTGTGTATATGAGGAAGGCAACTGTTCATCTTTTTCATCCTTAATGAGCATGGGTTTATGAATTAAGTGCACATATTAACAAACATTTTATTGTAAAAGTGGTATGCTCAGAATTCTTGTTCAAGACTGTTAATATCAAGTAACATTTTTAGTCGTAGTTCATGCTCAAAGTATTTATTGTACTTTATATTGTGAGAGGTGAAATTTCATGCAAGGTAAGGATTAAGATGAGTAAATAAGCAAGTTGAGAATAAGGAACAAGTGAAAAGGAAAATTAAAGAAGCAATTCAACATTTAGTAGTCTTCAGTGGACTGTCTATGGCATGCTAAAAGTTGTAACCCTCTACAGTCTGTAGAGGGTCAAGATTGCCATAGATTTGAATATCAATAAATCAACATTGAAGCTAAAGTACTTTTATTTATGTTGCATGCTGATCCCTTCAGCTATCAATGTTGTAGGTATTGTTTTGTAAAGCAATTATTTTCAATGCATTTTATTTTGACAGAGTGTTTGAGAGACGGTATGGGTCAAAAAAATTTGCATCATGTTTGGTGGCTTCACAAGTTCTCACAACAGTACTTGAAGTGCTGACGATTTTGACCCTTCAGTGGTTAGCCGTAGATCTTCATTCAGGAGGATTTCTGCCTCCAGGGCCGTAAGTTTCATATCATTTTGGGTGATATTTTTGCTCAAAATTTTTATTGGGATATCCTAGAATTCTTAGTATGTATTTTGGTAAATATTGCCTGAGATGCATAGGACATCCAAAACTTTCTTACATCCGATAAAATAAACTATAAGTCTTACAAACCAAATTCCACTTATAATAATTCAAATAAATTGAATGAGTTAAAGCCCACAGTCAACTTTATACTTGGAATATCATTCAAGGTAAGATTTCTAACGTAAAATGAATGCATGAATGCTAAATAAAACGTCGCTCCCTCAACAAGGGGTCAATTTATGAAAGCATACCTGTATGATAAACAGTAATAGCAGAAGTGTCAGTATAGAACAAACGCAAATGAATTACACGTGTTAAATGAGTACAAGTTATAAATGTAAGTACCTTAGCTTTAATACAGATGTCTTGATACATACATCTGGAATCTACTGTATTACAATAATCCCTGGGCAGTAGAGGACATTTACTTTATAACAATAAAAAGAACTATGTATAGTTATTATTCTACCTATGACAGGGTTCCTTTCAGAAATCCCCATTGTAAGCTGGAAATAACATAAACCGAGACTTTATACTAATGTAAACCTCGTCTAACTAACCTGAGTCAAGTCTCGCCTACCTAAAGTCTCAATAAATGGTGATCTGTAATAGTGTGTCGATAAATATTCTAAATATTTTTTTGTAGAATGGACACGGCCTATGTTACGGTGTTAAGGCCGAAAACATAAAACTGTAATTGTTAGAATGTGAAGTTAGGCATGATATAAGGTTAGGGTCGTTAGTTGTTTATATATTCCACTTCTTCCATCGGAAATTAAATTATTATCATCTCTTGAGTTGCGGATGTAGATTACCTCAGGTCCAAGGCCTGTAGTAGGGAAATCCGCCCATTACGAAAAGAAGTGGTGAAATAAATAAGCTATAAAAGAGAAGTTGAAAATGATAAAATTAAGGTGAATAATAACAGATCAACTATGAAACAAGACTTAGAGCAACCTGGTGCACAAAAAGGCATTTGTGCCAAGTTTGAACTTATGTTTCACTAATTGTACTACTGCATATGGGTAGGGAGATCATTCATTCCACAATTAGGTCAGAGCCAAAATAAAGCTTCCTTTTTAAAAAGTATTCAATACCAGTCATTTTTAAGGTAATGATGAAGGTACTATACTTTTTAATTTTAATTAAGGGTAGGCTCCACCCGTGGAGGGCTGATTTTTGATTAGTGTATTTTTGGGAAATATTTTTACGATTGGCACCCCTACACAGTGGAGCCTACCCTTACTGTATTGCCTGAAGACCTTGCTCCAGCATAACAACTACAGGACAGCAATTGGCCTTTGAAAATGTAAATGCAAATGCTTTGTGTGTGCTAGTTCTTTTTGAAGTGAGGCACTAAGGTGCGTAATAGAAATTTATTGTTGAAATAATGCTTATGGGAGATGATGACTAAATGGGGTACATTACAGTCATATGGTCAAAATTATAAGTATTTGAGCTAATGATATCTAAACAGAACAGCCTTACAATCATGTTAGAAGATCTGAAGTGTTTAGCACAAACTCTTCTCTGAAATGGAAACTAGGCTTGTGAGTTTTTGTTGGTTTATCGTTACAGTATTTCTTTGTTCACTCCTAATTTTTCTATGCTTAAGGCAATTATGTCCTTTGGAAGCTTTTCTTGTTCCAAAACAATATTTCCTGTTGTTAAATAATCATAAAACTTTAACATTATTGAAGATAAGCTGGTCTTGCAGATATTAGAAATTACTGTAGTTTCAATGACTAATCAGCTTTTTTAGTTTCTTGGCTATCCATACCTTGAGGTGTAAATTTGTTGCTATTGATGCCTTCAGATGCTTCAAAAGACACAAACTTTAATTTTCATTCTACATATTGGATACCAGTTAGTCTCTTAATAATGTGGGTTGCTTGTAACTATAAGAAACTAAAAATCACAGAATTTTCAGTTTTTAATTAGTATAAAAATAACTTCTTTGCTCAATTTTCTTTCAGGTATGGTGTCATTTTCCCTTTGTTTGTTAATTATTTATTTGATATACCAAGAGTGGCACAAACGAGTGTCTTGGGAATTCCAATTACTGGAAAAACGTTAACATATTTGCTGGGTCTGCAAGTATGTTCCACTTCTCCGGCGACAGCAATATCAGCCTTTTGCGGCATAGTAAGTTCAAAGTTTAAAGTTTTATTTTAAGGATTTAGTGTAACAATAGGAAGTTTGAAATACTCAACTTGCATGTAAGAAAAGTTTATGAAATCATCAAGGTTATATGTAAGGTATCTTATACAGTACTGTACTAAACTATTTTAATAAATGTCTTATAGCAAACTAAAAAATTTTAAGCCTAACCCTAGTATTTCATCCCATAAAGATTATTGTATACACAAGTCGGTAAAACATATAAATCTGGATTTCATGAAGATTATTCTAATTTTTTAAAGCCAAAGTTAACTGGAGAAAAATTACGCTAAGGAAAAGTAATTGTATGGTACCATATACATGGGTAAAATATTAGTGTTTACATGTTGAACTGCATTTCAGTTAATAATTTTGAGTAAATGATTAAGGTTTAAACGTAATGAATAAAAATAATGTAAAAATGCTGAGGTAACAAGTAAAATTATTTAATTAAAAACAATGAATTATTTTAGCTTATTAGTTTGTATTAACTTTATTATTACAGTATTTATAACAATTTTGGAATCTAACAAAGCTAGTATTTTGTCTGATAATTATATCATAGGCTAGTATAGGATATTTTGTATTCTTTACAAAGATCAGGATTTTCATATAAAATAAATATGATCATCAACAATGTAATTATTTTGTAGCTAGATGTGAAATGAATTATAGTATCTTGTGTCTCCCTGTCCTGTCTCATGACCTTACTGCCTGAACTTATGTTTGGTTCAGGATTCTATACCCTCTTCTATGATTTTCATATTCTATTTGTCCTATCTTGCTGCTACTGTATCTAGTAATTCAATTACTAACTGCACCTCATTACATGCCCAGACTTAATCAAGTTTGATATCTGTTTAACAGCCTTTGGTTATCCAGTCTCAGCAATATTCTCATTTGTTTTATCATTCCACTACACTTCAGCTATGAAACTAAAAAAATTTTAGTCATACCTCTTGAAATTTTAAGTTTTCCTTTTTAATAACCAGGATTCACTACTTAGTGTTATTATGGGCCTTGTATGTGTCATAGATTTTTATTTTTAGTTTACCAATAGTAAAGTAATACCTTTTGACTTTTTTCAGGTTATTACTATTTTCTTAAGGCTCTCTTGATATTAGTTTCACAATCCAATATGTTGCCAAGGTTCTCCCCCTCGAGCTGTCTATCCATCATAATATGGTTCTCTTCTTCCCTATCTCTATTGTGCTTTCTTACTCATTGTTTTGATGAATCTTATCCCCATGTCAGAGTGCTTATAATATCTATGAAGCATCAAGCTTTTGAAGTTAGGGAAAAGCAAAAAAATTTTATACCCGCTCCTCCGGAAATTGCCCGTTTAGGAGGGCCAACCAAGAGGAGTTGCCCGTGAATGGAATTCCCTTGGTCCCAGGTCCCACCCCCTACCTCTTGATCCTCATAGTGTTGTATTGGCAGAGCGACCAGACGTCAATTACAAATTACAATGAATTTTCCTTATTATAATGCAGGAGTGTGCCATACAGTGTTTTCTTTTGTCATGTTAAATGTCATTAGTGGAAAGGTTGTTCAGGTATGATTTTTGCCACTTCCCTGATGTTTTTATCTTTATATTCAACATACTGTATTTTGTGGACACCAGTTACCTTGCTACTGCACAGGTTTAATGATTACCTGAAATGTAAACAGTCAACTTTTATGCTGCAATTTTTCTAACCAACAGTATTATGTTATTTTTATGAAGCTCCCCTGATGTTTATATTGCTTCTCTCTCAAAAGTATTTAGATGTTGGTGCACACCCCAAAATAGAAATTTCCTATTTTTTTCTCTTTGCAAAAGGCCTTCCCCTATGGGAACTGTCAATGGTTAATCGCAACTAACTAATGGATGGTGCATCATGTTCCCTTTGCCTATATTCTGTTAACTAGTTACAGTGTACGCGTGTATATCTCGCCCTGCGATTCATTTGAGTTATTTAACTTTTGAGTTTGTCTTCTGTAATTGCTATGATTGCTGTTGAGAGAATTTTAGATATGAGCGTATGAATTGAAATTTGATTACAGTATTCTTGGATTTTTTAAAGACCGGCTGCAGTTTTTTATATGGAAGAAGGTTGTTCACTTTTTTTAGGGTTGTCACCTGATAGCTGATCGTTCAAATGTAAAGTAAATTAACGTTGAATATACGCCTTTACTATTTTGCTTTATTGGTGTTTAGTCAAGGGGAAGACCAGAGAAGACTTCATAAGTTTTGCCTAGCCTTACAGTTCTCTTCTCTGTGTGTAGTATTCAGTAAATTCTGTATCCCGCATTTAAATCACAGAGTTACCCCCAACACGATACAAGGGAATGGGGAACATAATCTCCCAGAAATAATTTCTGTGCACATTCCAGGCAATAATTTTAAACTAAACCAGGGAAAGAAGTCTTAAAACGCAGCATGTAAACAATCTGAGCGTGTTTTATTGCTGCTGGTTGACGTAAACTGAAAACTATATTTCCTAATGCGACAATCTGGGCTTCCTACGTCTTACCCATGGGAATTTGCTATACCTAGTTTATATATTTCTGGATTTGAGGGGCTCATTACTGCTTAGGGAATAACCCTGAAAGATGATGATTATGTGATTATGTTTCCAAGAGTTTAAAATTAACGCTAAAATTATGCATTCTAAAGTATATTCAAGCAATTTATACAAAAAAAAAAAAAAAAAAAAAAAAAAAAAAAACTTTGAAGCCCATTTTCTCAAAATTTCACTTCTTTCAATATTGATAATTTTTTTATCATTCAAGCATGTAAAGATATGGACTTTTATAAACTACAATCTGTACATTCACTTTTTGGAAAAACAAGAAACTTCCTTAAGAAAAAATATTAAAATAAAATAAAAAGGGATATGAAACTTTCCCATGTACAACCTTCAGAATATAAAATCATCTTTCCAAGTTTTTAAATGAAATAAATTTATTGAGGAACCAAAAATAAGTAGACATTTTAAGTAATCCCCAAAAGACATTGTTTCAGTTGAGCCAAGTCACGCCCCTCAAAGCCATGTATTGGTTGAAACAAAAGAGATTAGGAAATTTTTTAGATTTTAAAAATTTTACAGGTAAGTCTTGATTAAACCTGGAGGAAGTGGTTACTACATAGATGAGAATCTTCCTCTGTGTGCATTTCTGGTAAAATATCGTGAGTTCTCTCTCTTGAACGACGTTCGCTATCACTAACTGAATTACTTAGTTTACAATTTTTGGACACCCTTTTTTTTTTTTTTTTTTTTCAACCTTTACAGGGAACCTATCGAGAGATGACAGTTTTTGCTTACAGACCAATATAATGCTCATATACCGATTTGCTTCTAGTACTGCTGTACAGTACAGTATATACATTTATATATAATTTGAATATCAACTTCTCTCCTTCGTGTTATCAATTCTTATGTGAAGGCTTGTTAAGCCTTCCTTTTTTATCACTTTCTTGGAGAGAATTCCTTATTGCTTCATCTTTCTATAGCTATATTCTCACATTACATTCTAAACTCCAGCTCAGATTAAACATCGTTTTCATTTATTTCTCATCTTTTGGTATATTCTCAGTTTTCTAACAATTCATCTGATGAGTAAAAAGAAATATTTATTTCTTTCTGTTGATTCACTGAGAATGTGCATTTTTTTTCCTTTAATTTTATTTTCATGGTTATTACATCACATCATCTGTCATTTTATTATCGGCCAATACTCCAACTTTGCTTAGTCTCGTTTTGCCTCGACTTCCGATTCCTTATTTCTAAACACTACTGAATTTGTTTCTACCCTTATACTGCTTTCTAGTATGCGAGATGTTCAGTTCAGTCATCATCTGCAACATCTCTATTTTATTCTTCCATTTCACCAGACCAGTTTTCCAATCATTTGTAACCTCCCTGCTTATTTAAAGACTGCCAAGTACTGGGGTCATTTTCATTTGGAGAGTTTGAGAAATTGTAGCTGTAACATACTGTTCAGTAACTTTTAAATTTAACCCAGTTTTGCATGACATTGAATGCAATTTTTTTTTACTCAGATTATATAGAAGAGGGTAAAGACAGGTGATATTCTGCTCGACAAACAAAATTGAGTATTTGACATGATTGAGGGATATGTCATGTTTTTCAGTAAAGAGGTTTAATGTTTAGAACTCGATTATACCTGTCAGGTAGTTGTGACTGTAAAATAGTGTAGATTAAATATCTTTAATTTGCAGCACTATCTATAATCTCTGGCTACTGCTTCTGATTTCCACGGACTAAACCCATCTTCAAATATTTTTAATTTAAAGACCCTTGAGATATGTCTCAAACTTTTCATTTCCTATGGGTTGAATCAAAATACTGTAATGATATCATTTATCATTCATGTTTGAATTCCATCACCTTGTGATCGTTGCATATTTTTTTTATTTTATGAATCAATAATTGTTATGCTAGGTAATATTCTGGGATGAAGTTCATAAATGTTATGAAGAAGTTGTGTGTTTATTAATTGCTTGTGTTTACACTTTGTACCGTATTTTCAGATTGCAGGGTTTTTTTATCGTTACAATGTACTTTGGGTACAACAAGTTCCATGGGTTCCGGGTTGGCTAGCAAGAGGTGCGAAAGCTACCCTTGCTCGCCTTTTAGCATCACCACCACCACCTGAAGGCCCTGCTGGTGCTACTTTGGAACTTCAGCGACAAGAACAGATAGAGGTTTGGGAACAACAGATTATGATTAATCGAGCTCGGGAAATGAGAAATAGACCAGGGGTAAGTATAGTACAGAAGTACTTTTAGGTTTATTTTTTTATTTGTGAACAAAGAAATTGAGACATGTTGGATGTTCATTAGTAAAATTGAAAAAAGAACTGGTCAAACTTGAACCGCAACAGATATTGTTGAATGATTTATCTTATTACAGGCTAATGGTGCTGTACCTCACTTCATCCCTGATATGATAGGTAGACGACAAAATAACCCAGGTATTGTAATTTTTGATAGTTTTTAGTTGTTTTTTAAGAATAAATTATTTTACAATAGATATACAATATTGTCAGATTTTTAAACTAAATTTGTTCCGACACAAATACTCACCGAGAACTACTTTTCTGTGGAGTCACTTGGTGACCTCTCAATCTCGACCAAGGTTTTCCCGCCGTTACCCCCCTACCCCGCTCTATATAGGTTTTACCCCCGCTGCCAGAGGATGCGCCCTAAGGGCAGGATTAGGGCAGGTCACTGCCTCTCTGGGTCAGCATCGCCATTAAGTTCTTGGTCGTGAGATGTGAAACATCTCACTCTCTCGCTCTCTCGATCCTTTGGCGCGTTTGTGATTCCATGTGTTTCCAGTGTGGGGACTTGTGTTTTTCTTGCGTAGTGCGTTATTCGCAAGTGTTTCAGTGCGTTCCCCCTGCGTATATCCCAGTGTGCTTATAACTCGCTAGTGTTGGCCCTTCGTGTGCGAACGATGGAGCATGTGCGTCGTTGCCCTGGTCCTAGAGCCGGAAAGTCGTGTGGGGCTTTCCTCTCTAAGCCAGAAGTGGACCCTCATTCCCTTTGTTCCACGTGCAGGGGAAAAGTTTGCTCCACCGCGGACACGTGTCCGGAGTGCGTAAGCTGGGACGATATACAGTGGGTACGGTACAGTACCAAAAAGAAGAAGTCGTCTAAGTGTTCCCCCAGAAAAGTGAGTGGCGTTTCTTCTTTACCGTCGGTCAGTGATCGGTCCGACGAAGCCTCGGCTTCTCCGTCTCCTTTGCAGAGGAGAGGGCAGCAAGCCCCCAGTGTTGTGATTAGCCATAGCGTTCTTCCCGGTGAACCCAGTGTGAGGGAAGAACCAAGGGCAGGCCCCTCTAGAGATAACGGAGGGTCCGGTAGTGCTTCGGGTGAATCAGGCCACGTGGCAGGGGACCACGCGTCCTCAGAAGACTCCGTATGGGGCAGTGTCGTTATTTCAGAGTCCCCACCGCCCTCGTGGGCCGGTGCGTCGGGCTCTCCCCCGCCAGAGGACAGCCACGCTAGAGTTCGCCGCCCGAGTAGCGATGCTTTCGGGTGGAAGCTGCCGAAAACACCGGGGAGGTCACCGCTAAGAATGGACGTGACCCTGGACCCCTGGCCCCCTGGCATGGATAGAGTAGCGGTCCCCGAAGACTTCCTCCAACATCCAGTCTCAGACGTCCGACGGCGAAGAGCTTCCCCCACGCATCACGCGGGCAACCGTTACGCGAGGAACGTGGCGCCCTCAGACTCGTCAGAGGTGGATTCATCCTCCGGGGGAGAAGTCAGGGAGAAACGGCACCGGAAGAGAGAGCGGTCCGAAAGCGATCGTTCCCGCTCCAGGTCAAGGTCGCTACACAGCAGGAAGCGCCCCCGCTCTCACTCCCGTAAGTATAGGAGAGATGCCTCTCCCGGAGGCGAATGGGTCTACGTCCCTTCAGGAGACGTAGGCTCCACTCTCCAGACTCTCGGTCCAGTGAACGAGCCTCTAGGCTGCCGCTCCCTACGCACAGCCTAGAACCGCTCGACCTGCCACGCAGGAAGGTCCTCGCTCATAAGCATAAGTCCTCGAGGCCTCCGGTTCACCCCGCCCAGCGGGGGGAAACGCGCTTCCTTGAAGGCAGCCTGACCGAACCAGCCCAGCTGGTGCGGTCATCGAGCAAGAAGGACCGGTTCCCGTTGTCGGGTCAGCCCACCGGGACCGTGTCCTCGGCTTCCAGAGCCTTGGGGCAGCCGAGGGCCCTCCCTGAGCCGGTGGCACCCGCCTTACGGCGAGATCCACCCTCTTACGGAGCGCCCTACGGTTACGGGTCGACCTCCCTGGACCCAAGAGGAGGACGCCCGGTCTACCGTCCAAGCAACCCTGCACCCCCACGCTAGGCCGAGGCCTCAGCCGACGGAGGCGAGGCTCCCCCGTCGGAGGACTCCGCGTACAGAAGGGTGGTATGTCTCATCAGGAGGCTCCATGGGATCGCAGAACCCTCGACTCCTAAGGTGAATTCCTGGAGGTCAAGCCTCCTGAGATTCACTCACCACGACGCCCTTCCGAAGTCCTCCCTGGCCCTTCCTCTTGCCCCAGACCTAGTACTGGGACAAGAGTACATAGATAACTTGGTGGCCAGCAATGCGGAGGCCCCCAAGTCCCAGAGTGCCTCCAAACTACTCCAGGGTCTCAAGACGCAAGGGAAGGTGTATATTCCTGAAGGGCGGCGCCCAGGCCCCTGTAAAGTGGACCCGGCCTTAGACATCCTGGGACAAGGCGGCTCGGACGAAAGGGCCTCTTCAGCCCCTGTTTCCTTCTCGCCCACGGAAGCCGCCATGATGGAGGAGATGTCAAGGGACCTGGTGAACGTCTCCTCATGGCTGGACTGGTGGGCCTCCACGTTGGTGAACGTGCAAGCCTCCATAAACCCCGAAGATCCAGAGCAACAGAGTCTCCTGACGGACCTTCTCACCTCCGGGGGGAAAACCCTCAAGTTTCTGGCTTACCAAGCACTCGCCTTGACGGCCAACTGGGTGCTTAGGAAACGTGACACAGTGCTCTCTAAGTTGTCAAGGAGGATCCCGGACAGGGAAGCCCGAGTTGTGCGTAGCCTACCCTTAGGGGGTGAGTCTCTGTTCCCTTTGAAGGAACTGGAAGTTCTAATGGAGAAGGTGTCCAAGAGGAGAGAGACCAACGTCCCCAGACAAGCATCTTCCAGAAGGCCGCCATACAGGAGATCAGTCTCGGATAGCGCCGTGACTCCTCAGGCCGCCCCCAGCTCTTCGAGGAGGGACGCCCCTTCCTCCTCCTGGACAACTACTCCGCAGCCCTCCCGCAGGGGAGCACCAGCTTCTGCCAGCTCCTTCAGGTCGGGTTACTCCGTCTCGAAGAGAGGCAGATCAGGCCGCCCCTCTAGGAGAAGGTAGAGGGAGAGGCCCCCTACTCCCGCCCAAGCCTCGGGTTGGGGGATGCCTCGGACCTCATTGGCAAGCATGGAAAACACCAGGGGCGGATACTTGGACGGTGTCCGTCCTGAAAGAAGGCTACAGGCTCCCCTTCGTAGCGGACCCACCCCCTCTTATTCCAGCCACCCAGACAGAATGGTTGGCTCCCAGGGACCCGTTGAAAAGGGCCACCCTTCAAGGAGAGGTTTCCTCCATGTTAGAGAAGGGAGCCATGGAAGAAGTCCTTCTCCCAGGCCCAGGCTTCTTCAGCCGCCTGTTCCTGGTAGAGAAAGCAACGGGGGGGGTGGAGACCCGTGATAGACCTGTCGGCCCTCAACAAGTTCGTCAAGAAGACGGACTTCAAGATGGACACCCCGAAATCCGTCCTGATGTCCTTGAGGGAGAAAGATTACATGATGACGGTCGACCTCAAGGACGCATATTTCCAGATCCCTGTACACCCGTCGAGTCGGAAGTTCCTCCGGGTAAAATGGGGCTCCCAGATCCTGCAGTTCAAGACCCTTTGCTTCGGCCTGTCGACGGCCCCTCAAGTGTTCACGAGGGTCTTCGCGACGGTCTCAGTGTGGGCTCACGAACGAGGTATCCGTCTCATCAGATACCTAGACGACTGGTTGCTCCTTTCCAACTCAAAGGCCCTCTTGGAAGAGCAAGGGAGGAACCTCCTCCAGTTCTGCAGGAATCTGGGAATCATTATCAATCTGGAAAAATCGAACTTAACGCCATCCAACAGAATGGGGTACTTGGGTATGACGTTGGACACCGTGCAGGGGAAGGTCTTCCCCTCGGAAGACAGGATACGGAATCTCAATCACATCATTCAGCCGTTCCTGTCAGAACATTCCAGGAGGGCGAAAGACTGGCAGAGACTAATAGGTCACCTGGTCTCATTAGAGAAACTGGTTCCCCAAGGGAAGATGCGGCTCAGACCCGTGCAATGGAACCTCAAGGGCCTCTGGTCCCAGACAGGCGCTCAGAAGGCGTTGATTCCTGTCCTTCCAGACACGAGAACAGCCCTAGAATGGTGGCACTGCCAGTCGAACTCCCTCAAGGGGATGCCCCTCGGGTCCTGTCCCCCCGAGTACCTCCTGTTCACAGACGCCTCCAGCCTAGGGTGGGGAGCCCACCTTTGGGAGGAGACAGCAAGCGGTACCTGGTCGGAGACCGAAAGACATCTCCACATCAACGTCCTAGAGCTAAAAGCAGTCCAGAAGGCATGTCTGCACTTTGCAAGTCGGTTGAGGGGAAACACCGTGGCCTTAATGTGCGACAACGCCACGGTGGTAGCCTACATAAAGAAGCAAGGGGGCATGAGATCGAAGGAACTGTGCGACCTCACCATAAACATCCTGCATTGGGCGGACGAGCAACAGGTGGTACTGCTAGCAAGGTTCATCCCCGGGAAGAGAAACGTGCTAGCCGACGGCCTCAGCAGAATGGGTCAGATAGTGGGGACAGAGTGGTCCCTACACCCGGAAGTAGCCAGACTCATCATTCAACGCTGGGGCTCCTCTGTGATGGATCTCTTTGCAACAAAGCTCAACGCCAAGCTACCGGTCTATTGCTCCCCGGTACCAGACCAAAGAGCAGCCCTAGAAGACGCCTTCCAGCACAAGTGGGACAACTTGGACGTATACGCTTTTCCCCCCTTCACGCTGTTAAGGCAGGTACTCAACAGAGTAAGAGCCTCCCAAAACCTAAGGATGACTTTGGTAGCGCCCTGGTGGCCGGAGAGGGAGTGGTTCGCGGATCTAAAAGACCTGGCAAGCCAACCGCCTTGGCCTCTGCCCCCCAGGTCAGATCTGCTGCGTCAACCTCACTTCCTCAAGTTCCACGACAACCCTCTCTCTCTTCGCCTTCATGCCTGGAGACTATCGAGCGGCTCTTGAAGAAGGAGGGGTACTCCTCCTCCACAGCTAAGAGGATGTCCCTATACCTAAGAAAATCCTCTACCGTGGTATACCAGGCGAAGTGGGCCGCCTTTACGAAGTGGTGCTCGGAGAAACACATAAGACCTCTTAAAGCTTCAGTCCCAGACATAGCTGAGTTTCTCGTGTACCTTAGGGATGAAATAGGGATGTCAATCCCAGCCATTAAAGGAGTACGGGCAGCCTTAGGCCAAGTCTTCCTCCTAAAAGGCATCGACCTGGGGACCTCGAAACACACAGCGATGCTGATTAGGAGTTTCGAGCAGTCCTGCCCTCCTCAAGCTAGGAGAGTGCCCAGATGGGACCTGGCCAAGGTCCTGAAAATGCTAAGTCGTCCTCCCTTTGAACCCCTCAAAGATATCGGGGACAAAGACCTCACCCTCAAGACCGTCTTCTTGCTAGCCTTGGCTTCAGCTAAGAGAGTGGGTGAGATCCATGGTCTGTCTTACGACGTTGCGCACTCCAAAGGGTGGAAGGAAGTGTCCTTCAGGTTCGTACCCTCCTTTGTGGCGAAGACTCAGAACCCAGCAGTCTGGGACCCGAAGTTTGAAGGTTTCTCAATTCCGGCCATTCCCAGGACAGGCAATACGGAAGACTTGAAGTTATGCCCAGTAAGGACGCTCAGGAAGTACCTGGAAAGGACGGCTCATCTCCGACCAGGTGCCAAGAACCTCTTCGTCTCCACAGGTGTTAATAAGAAGCAAGTCTCCAAGAACACCATTTCCTTCTGGCTGAGACAAGTCATCGCTAGAACTTATGAAGAGGATAAGATGGCAGTGCCAGGCACTCCCCGCCCCCATGACATCAGGGGCCTGAGCACTTCCTTGGCCTTTGAGAGAAACATGGCGGTGGGACAGATCCTACAAGCTGGCACTTGGTCGCACCAGTCGACCTTGACTGCCCACTATCTCAAGGATTATTCAAGAAAATCCTTGGATGGATTCTCCATTGGGACAGTCATCGCCGCCCTCCAATCTGTGTAGCGGTAGGCTAGAAGATGTCCCCAACGGAGAATAAATTCTTCGCTACTTCATCAGGAGGAAATTCAGCAGAAGAAATTTTAAGAGGTGAGTCTTAGATAATAGCGTAAGGTTCCGCAGTTACCCTCTCTCCGCTCTCTGATAGGCCCCGCATTCCTTAGCCCTCTAGGCACTATGTGCCGAACCAAGTGGCAGAATGGCACTCCCGCCTCCTAAAGTATAAGTCTCCACAGAAAAGTAGTTCTCGGTGAGTATTTGTGTCGGAACAAATCAAAAATTTTAAACAATTTTTATTTTTCCTAACATACTCACCGAGAACTACTTTTCGGGTAATGGCCCTCCCTTCCGTCCCCGAGTGCCATCCTTCCATTGCCAAGTTGGGCTAAACGACGAACTTAATGGCGATGCTGACCCAGAGAGGCAGTGACCTGCCCTAATCCTGCCCTCAGGGCGCATCCTCTGGCGGCGGGGGTAAAACCTATATAGAGCGGGGTAGGGGGGTAACGGCGGGAAAACCTTGGTCGAGATTGAGAGGTCACCAAGTGACTCCACAGAAAAGTAGTTCTCGGTGAGTATGTTAGGAAAAATAAAAATTGTTTAAAATTTTTGATATTTGTTTAAAACAATCCATTAGTACACATGAACTCCGGTATCTGTCCTGAGACTCCAGACGCATTCATGAAAATTCAAAATAAATGCTTTCAGCATGGCAACATACAATCAACCTCTCTGTCTGTCGTACATATTTTTGCAGTTAATCTGTTGTGTGGTCTTCTAGGCCTTAACTGTAAAAGGCCAAAACAGGGAATTCAGTACGACATAAATACCAAAGAAACAGTGTCTCCCCTACTCTAGGATCAGTGTATAAATGTACAAAGCATGGACTCAGTGTGTATAAGGTAGACCTTCCAGTTCAATCACTTTTGAACTCGACACACCACCTCCAATGCTCTAAACTGTCTGCTATGGATGACACAATTACTACATCATCGCATAGCCAAAAGAACCACTGCTACAACTGGGGCCCAGTCTACCTGCACTTAGACTTGCCCCCCCATATTTCCATTTTTGCAGAATCAGCATATTCATGAAGTGAGGAATCTTGGAATATTATGATGAGTAACAGGAATTCCGTTTTGGTTAGTATTATTTTTATTTTGAATAACGTTACATAAATTTGATTTAAAATTTGGTCAAATGTGCTGGTGATTGAGTGTGTTTTGATTTCTGAATCGTTCAGCGTTGTTAGCTGTTGTCTCGTCTTCTTCAAACATGGATGAGTTTTAGCTGTTTACCCTTCCCAGTGTTAAGATTTAATATCCCTTTTTAATTGAATAATAAATTAAGATTCTTTAATGTATTGATTTTATTTTGCCTAACACAATAACTTCCCTTTTGTCATAACTCTTATTTGACCTTACAAATGTTTGTGATTAAAAAAAGCAGTGTAATTTGTATTTTCACCCTGTTTATCATGTTTAGCATGGGAGATGACACTAATCTCTGCTATCCCAAATATTTTCCAGAAAGCTATGAGTAGAGCTAAAAAAATCATTTTATAGTGTCAAATTAGAGAAAAAGGAAGCAATAAATTATCATTTCAGGAAGTTTTTTTAAATGTCATAACCCTTTTAAAAAAAATAGATATAAGGATAGTGTTTAAATATACTTGTACATTGAAAAGTATCTTGATTAAAAATTGCTCTGGAAATGATGATAATATAGTAATTTCCCAGCTCCAATTTAGAAAGCAACGTCAGTTCTAGATGGCATACAGTCCCAGTTTTGGAGGTGGTGTAGATAAACATTCTCAGAGGAAAGTACCAAAGAGGCTGATGAATTGGGTTCAAGTTTTTAAGGCCCATAGAAATCTGACTCAAGAGGCAAAGTCCAATTGGGCCTTAGGCATGAAGAACATTACCTACTGTATCAAGTGCCCCACCCCCCTTTTGAAAATCTGTGTCAAGTAGCATTACAGGTGTTATGGTGAGTAGAAGAGCACAGAGTGATGTCAGGTTAGGTTCTTTCAGCTCTTAATATGATACTGAACCCCTGAGCAGAATTCAAATCATACTGCTGGAATGATCATCAACACAGGCATTAGCATGTCCTATAGTACACACTTAGCATTGCTAATCTTGCAGAAGTGTTTCAATTGTTCCCTCGATGTTAGAAATAGCAGCTCCAGTCATTGTTGCACCATAGAGGAACTGTACAACCAAATCTTTATCAGGGAAATTTGGTTGGAATCATCGCTAGGTGTAACCACTAAGGCACTTCACTGCTTGAAGCCTTTATTCATATGATCATAAACTTCCGGGTCTTGAAAGATCAAGACCGGTCTCTGGACCCTCAACAGTTACGAGTCAACTCTGGATCGAGTCTGAGTAGAGTTCTGGATGTACAGTAAAAAATATTTCTTAACCTTTTGAAGCATCTAGCAGGGTTGTTTAAAACCAAGTGAGACCTCTCAGTAAAGCTTCCATCATAGGCTTAATCAGCATGATAATGTTTTCATTGGCATAAGCTTCCTCTAAGGAAGAGTCTGCAAACTACATGCTGTCATGCATTATTTCTCACACCGGGAATTGGATGTTGGTAAGCCTATTTATACCCGCAATTGAATAGTCAAGACCAGGTCTTCAGATATTATAACTCTCCTTTGCAACCCCAGCATATATTTACTTCTCCCTATCAGGTCTAATGGGGAATAAAGCTTCCTTAGATTCTTTACCATGCTGTTCATAAAACACAGGTTAGAAGAGAGCCCTGATCTCTCGAAATTATTTTCTGCTAGCTGAAAAAAATGATCACGAGGTTATACACAGGCCCATCAAAATAGGACCTTGCACAACTTTAAGCACACAATGTTTGTTCAGTCTTTACCTCCTTGGTACTCAGGCTGAATCATTACATCAATCCATCACCCAGTTATACCTAAGGATCTGACAAATATTAAAGATCACAAGTTCTGTGCACTTTCTATTTCCATGGCATTCAAATGAATATGGAAATATCTGTCTGGGCAGATTTTATGAAAGAGATTAGACACACAAAGACATTCCCCTGGGGGTTTGATCTCATTAGTGCACCTAATGCAGTACGCTTTAGGCATTTCTTGCAAGTCTTTGTAGCTTTCCTTTTTTCCTTACTGTATCCACTTTTTAGCCTTCTACTTTACTTGCATTCCCACTTTCCATCTTCCTGTCCAACCTATAAAATTTTATTTTGGTGTAAAGGCCAGGTTTTCTATCTACCATGGCACTCCCCCAAATTTGGGGTAGCCGACATTAAAAATAAAAAATTAGGATCTTTCTTATTGTCGTTCCTCCTGGCCTGACGAGGGATTCAGCCGAGTTTGGTTGGTACTGCTAGGGTGCCACAGCCCATCCTCCCCCATCATCTACCACAGTAGCGCTTCATGTGCTAAATACCAATCGAGACACACCAGCCGTACTCCTCAGTCACTTCATCTTGAAGACATTCAATTTCTGTCTCCGTCACTTCCCTCCCCCACAAGTCTGATCCATACATCACAGATGGTAATCACTTTCACTTACAAAACTCTCTTTACATTCATTCTTAACCCTCTATTCTTTACCACTCCCTTCATTGCCCCCAACACTACATCCCCCTTTCACACTGACGTACATCTGCTTCCACTCCTCCATTTAACGTTATATTACAAATAAATTAACTTTTTACCTTTGGTATTTTCAACTCTTCAACCTTGACTATCTTCCTTATACAACCCCCATTCTATCTCCACTCTTGCTATAACTAATTTTTCTTCAATCAGAAAGATTATCAGAAAAACTTATCACCAGTTCTTGTTCGACACATATCTAGCAGCCTCTCACCACTCATTTTTACCTGGTACATCATACTTCCCTATGACTCCTATCTCTCGAGCCCCCACTCTGGCTAAATATCCAAGTTGCCCATCACAACTACAAAATTCCTTCTACCCAGTCCTTTGAAGCACCTAATTCATTCTGCTCTCCACTTTTCTCACAACCTGGCCCATTCACACTGACAAAAGCCCAACATTCCTTTCCCAACCTAACCCTTACCCACATTAAGCTAGATGATACCTCCTTCCATTCCATTCTTTACATGTCATCCATTCACTCTGCAATAAAGTCACACACACTTCTGCTCTTCCCCTTTCAATCCCAGACACACTTCCCTTTTATCTTTGTCTAACACAAGGCCAATACATCCATCCTTCTCTTCCAAAACATTCCAGTCTCCCATCTTTTACTCACTATCTTACTACATCCATAGACATTCAGACACCCCAAAACTAGAGTTGCTTTCCCTCAAGCTCCTCTTCCTTGATATCTCACAAGAAGTAATTATACAGGAGAGGGGAATCCCAGTCCTCCTCCCATCCTGAGATTAGAACACAACGGAATAAAGGTCTAAGCATAAGTGACCCAGGTTGGGTGAGGGTTGTTGAAAGTGTTTGTTGTGATTATTTGTAGACATGTCTGGAGATCATCTCACATTGGATAAGCACCTGTTGATTTATGGATTTGTGTATGAAAATCTGGTTTTGCATTATAAAATGTGTTCCTTTAGTGAGCCATCTGGAATACTGACGTATTGCATAGAAAGACCTAAAATCTTTAGAAAAACTTATCCAATCAATTTTTGTTTAGGTCATCCCCCACCACCTCCAACTGAAGAACAAGTTCAAACTCTAGTTGAAATGGGGTTTGATCGCCAGAGAGTGATAAATGCTCTTCAAACTTGTAACAATGATGTCAACACAGCAACACATCTACTATTACAGGAGTCATGATAGTTGTAATCAGGTAGTAAATTTATTTATAAATTGTGATGGGTCCAGAGTAGATGGCCTTTGTGCATTTAGATTATTTTATAAGTCTTTTAAAAGACAGCTGGTTTTTATTAACTCATAGAAGTTATGTTGTGTGAGAAATTATTTTCTACTGGAAGAATAGATTGTTCTACCAAAGTGTAATTAGAAAGATTGCAATGAAAAAAAATACATATCTGACTGAGGTTATTTATTCCTACAAGTGATTGTTGATGAAAACTCTTTACTCTTCCCCAGATTAGAACAAACAGCAGATATTTTAATTTGCAAATATTTTAAGAATTATTAAATATCTTCCATATGGTTAGGTAATTCATCAGTGAATACCAGGTTAGTATATATAACATTCCCCTTGTCAAAGCCAAATCTAAATTAGTGTAAAGCATTATACACTATGCATACAAATTATATTCGTTTATTAATATTCCTAACTTATAAAATATGAAGTAAGGTGTCTTAGAAATATGGTTTTACTCTAACAGTATAAAGGTAATTTTGTACCATATGTGCAGTAGTGAGTGGGAATATTTGAATAATGTGGTCATAATGAGCAAAGATATTCCCTTCGTAGGTTGTAGCCTTTCTCTGAACTAAGACATTTGTGGCTGTTTCAGACATTTAGTTAGGCTACCATTTTTTTTACACGGGTAGTATGCAGACTTTCAGCCATATGAAAGAATAGTAATTAACGACCAGAAATGTTAAAACATAGGGAAAATTTAGTCTTTTTATGGGATCTGTACCCTTCCCCCTCCCCATATTGGGGTGTTAAACTCAAGTCATATTAATTAGTATTGTAGTTTATGTTTATACATATTTTTGCAAAAATTCTGTAACTATGTGCTTATCTATTTGTATGTACAGTTTATGTGTATTGCACATACAGATACACTTTTGTCATACATAAACAATACTGTATACACAAATATTTATATACTATAAATTTTATATATGTATACATACACTTGAATAAAATATTTATTAAATTGACCTGGCTGTAAAATTTTGCCTGTTAGTTTTAACAAATATAGATATTCACTGTGTTAGGCCCCAAGTATCCAACATGAAACTTGGAACTACAGTACACATATATGCTCTCTCGATTTATACATTTTTGTTTTTTTAGAAAATTAAATAAAATAGGTGTGCGCTAAATACAGTATAAGTATCAAACATGGCCGTTCAAAACAAACATTAAAATATTCAGAATGCAAAGCTTGAACAAACTGCTTTTAACATTCGCTAATATGAGTGAATGCTCTCAATTGAAATACATCGGCTTGAAAATTCACTTATGACAGTACTGTATTAGTTGGCTTGGAATTTTGGAAATTCAGATTATTGCATTTTTTGTCTTGGAAAAATCTCTATTATTGTTAAAATACAGTAGTTTTTTATTGCTAAAAAGGCCTTTTTATATATTAACTCAAGTGCGCAACCCTTTCTTTTTTAACTTTGTTACCTGTTTATTTACTTTTCCTTCAAAACTTCCAGGGAAAACTTACTTTAGTTATCTAATATACAACAATTCCACCATTTCCTATGATTTCCTGAGGGATAAATTATCAGCTTTCTTATATTCAATATGGTATTCGTGAATAAACGTATGCTACATGTTCTTATTTCTTCGTCTGCTCATTTATATATGTACAATTTTTTATGATTATGCTAAAAGATGCATAAAGTGTCATAAACAATAAATGAATAGGCCAAAGTATAAAATTCCCAAGAAAAATACAATATATTATATTATCCATGTTTTGCTAATGTGTGCACTAGTATATGTTACAATTTAGAGATATCGCCATAGTTTGCTAGTTAAGGCTGCCAATGAAACACAAGCAGTGCTCCTTATTAACTTTTGTATTTTACCCTTTCCATGTTATCGAGAAGTTTTGCATTAAACTTTCAATTATGCTAGAGAAATAATTTATAGTAGGTTTGTAGGAGTTCTCAGAAGGGGACATATTGAGGTGTGCTCCCAATATTTCTAAAGTTTAAAACTTAAGGGAATATTAATGTTCTTAACATCTTATCTACCCGACTATATAATATTAAGATTAGACACTTGAAAAAGGGTTTCAGGAAATTTCACCCAGGTCCAGTGTAAGGAGTTTGACCATGTCAATGTCAAATGTACTGTTGTAAAATGTTTTGTTTGCTCAAAGTTCCATGATAACTTCAAAAGTTGTTCTGCAAATATTTTTTTTAATATTTTAAGGGAGCTCACTCTCCAAACTCAAGATAGCCTCCTCTATACAAGCTGGAACAAACCCTAATTGAACAAATCACCTTTTTGTGCAGCTAGAAAATATCTTTTTGGGTAATAGTTCAAATTGTGCTAGTGATCTATCACATTCCCTGGATTTAACAAATCAGTTCAAGAAGTTTGTATTTTTTGGCTGTTGCTAAATTTCACAATCCTAATGACTCCTCATCTTTATCATCAAATCCATCAAAATCTACAAATATGATGTCTACCAATTTCAAATTGTATTCTCCTACTGTTGCTGTTACTACTAAGTCATTATCTAACCATGCATTTTAATAGGGTACCGAAAGAGAAGATAGCAGTATTATTCAAAATTATAAAATTAAGCCGGAACCTCATATTCCCGTGCAGAACAGGATTGACATTCATACTAACCATTAATGACACCAGCAAAGGTACAGAAGATCTTTCCAAAGTTGAAATGATTGATCTTGAACCCCAAAATCAAAATCAGAGGAAAAAATTTGTACTTGAAAAATACAACTTCAAAATAAAAAAAGGCAAATTATGAGGAATGTTTGAACCAACCCAAAAAGGTTTTCTCTAAGGTCAATCTACAGGAAAGTTTTTTTATTAATGTACTGTAGCAACTTCAATTTTAGTAAAACAAGAAACATTGCCACAACTCCCAGCTTCTAATCTGAACTTAATGTCATAACTTATCAAGCTACCATGCATGTGGTAAAGGTCGAGGTCCTTAAGAATCCATATGACACTCGAGCAGCTAAAGGGAAACCTAATAAAACAATGTACCCCTTGAAGAAGAAAATCTATCTCCAGTTTTAAGCATAGTAGGTAAATCAATGATACATAAAAAACAAGAGAATAAAATGGCCCACAAAATTTCTTGTGGCTGTAATGATTGTGTCATTTCTGAATTTAATGACATTACAAACAAAAATATGCATAAAATTATCTGATTAAAAACTTTACCAAGTACAAAACTAAAAACTAGTATGGTACATTTGAAAGCCACAAAGCTTGTTGTATGTGTTAATCATGTAATAAAGAAGCATGCAACAACACTTCATATTAAAAATTTTCAATATTAATCTTACCCGATAATCATGTAGCTGTCAACTCTGTTGCCGACAGAAATCTACGGTCGGGATACGCCAGCGATCGCTATACAGGTGGGGGTGAACACACAGCGCCATCTGTGGTCAGGTACTCCAGTACTTCTTGTCAACACCACCTCAATTTTTCCTCTGTCGTGCCTCCGGCTAGACCTACATGGATACGCTGTTGATTCTGGAGTTTTTGCTCACGATTTGGTGATGTATTTGCTCTAGAGTTTAGCTTTCGCTATTCAGGAAGTTTTATCATTAGCTTAGCTAGCTTTTGGAATTAATTTGATTAATTTTGGTGACGAAGAGAGTATGAACTCTCTTTCACTTTTAAATGGCCGACCCTTCCCTTAGACGGAAGTGTTGGTGTCTAAGAGAGTATAGACTCTCTTTCTTAATTTTGCTTAACAAAAGTTATAGATTTATTTTATATCTCTCCGCCTTTTATAGGCCTCTTCGATTAACTTCCTTTTATTATAAACTTATTAAAATTAATTTTTATATTTGTTTATATTCGACCTTTCCTAATAGTAGGCGGTCTTTTCTTGGTACCGAAGTTAATTAACATTGAGCCCGTCATTTCGTTTTTACCTGTTAACATATTATGCTATTTTAATGTTTTTGAAAGATTTTCTTTGATAGTCTCGTACTGTTTTCAAAGTTGAACTAACGTTTTGTTTTGTCTCTGCAGTTGTTGACGTTCAGAACGTTCAACTTGCGCTCTATCGTTACGATAGAGAGAGAATTTTCACGGTGTCACGTTGCAGTAAGAGTACTGTAAACCGATTCTAGCGTTTTGTTCATTCTTTCTTAGCTTAATGGTTTTAATCTAATAAAGGAACTTTTTATTTGGGAAATCTTTCAGTTTTTTTCCTTTAACAATAATATGTTTTAACGATATATATGATTGGGCTCATCTCTCAGGTTCTAAGTCAAGAGAGAGAGAGAGAGATAGAGACGGAGGGAGAGAGAGGAGGATAAATGTTTCGTTCAAGCGAGTAACGTTGTTATCGTTTTTGCTCTTCTCCCTAGTCTCTTAAGGGGAAGAAGGTAAACGTTTCTAGAGTTTTATTCTTGTTCTCAAGCTTTATGCGGTGAGAGATTTTAAACGTAGTTTATTTGATCTAGTGTTTAGTCTCTTTCCAGCCACTGAATTATTTATCTTTCATTATATTTTTCTGTTACATTGTAATTCTGTTTTCGCAATTACTAACTTTTAAGGAAGGATAGAATTGCGTGTTTCAGGTACAAACCACTTAAAGTTTCGAGTTCAGTGAAATAAGTGCAAACAGAAAATCAAAAGTGATAAGTGATAAGCGCAAAGTGTTACAGTGTTGCGTTCGAGGGTTCGTCTGTTCGTGCCAGTTGTTCGCCTAGTCTGGGACCTCTTACAAGCTCCCAAGCCCAGGGGAGAAGTAATGTCGAAGGACTTATGGGTTCAGCAGGCCTTGATCGACGAACAGACGTTTCCCTCCGTGGTTTCGGGTGTATCTACACACGTTGCCGACGTGATCACCCCACCCACACAAAGACGAGAGAGCCCTTTTATTCCTTGTCTGCGGAAGAGGTTTCTCGCAGAAACCATGGACCAAATCTTACAGCTTTTAAGTGCAAGTCGGTCCCTTCCGCGCAAGTCCAACTCCTAGGTGTAGCCATTAGCACTGGGTCAGTTCGGACTTGCTGCAGTACGACAACTGCACACCTCCCAGAGAGAGTGTGGTATCGCAACAGGCAGTAGCTCCGTCTGTTGCCGCACCAGCTGTTTTAGACCCTCAGTCTCAACGGACAGTAGCTCCGTTTGTTGTTGTCTTTCTTAAACTCTAGTGGTCTATGCTGCAGACAATGCAGTCTCAGCTGGCGGTGTTGATGCAGGAGTTTCAGGCAGAGAAGGTTAACACACCTCCTCCTGCGAGCGCTCCTCCACCTCTACGCAGTCCAGCCTGCCAGACGTATGATGTTGAGGTTCCTCAAGCTACCTCCATGCGTGAGCTGCCGCATTGGGAGTTGCCAGATACCAGCTCTGTGCAGCAACCTCCACTTTCCTTGAGGCAGGAGCCTCTTGCCACGCGGCAACCTCCTCTACCCTTGAGGTAGGAGCCTCATGCGTTGCGACTACCTCCTCCATCCTCGAGGCAACAACCTCTTGCGGTGCGACAACCTCCACCATCCTCGAGGCAGCAACCTCAACTCCACCTCTGCGCAGTCCACCCTGCCAGACGTATGATGTTGAGGTTCCTCAACCTACCTCCACGCGTGAGCTGCCGCATTGGGAGTTGCCAGATACCAACGCTATGCAGCAACCTCTTGCGTTGCGGCAACCTCCACCATCCTTGAGGCAGCAACCTCAACTCTTGCGACAGCCACCTCCACTGAGGGAAGAGCCTCAACTCTTGAGGAACCTCATGCTATGAGACTCTTGAGGCAGGAACCTCACAGGAGCCTCAATGGGCTCTCGTGGCATGGTTGGTTTCGACCTGGCCTTTCATTAGAAGGGGCTAGCGTTCGATCCCAAGTATGAGGTAGAAATTTATTTCTATTTGAACACGATGTTGTGTTGATATTTATCCATATTGACTCATTAGGGGTAATTTGAATGAATTACTGCCAATTGTGTCACGTGGTGGCCCGGGGAAATCTGGTAAAACTCGCTGATAAAGAGACTGATGTCTCACCAGGTAAATCCTCGGACAGCTAGATTAGTGTCAGGTTCAGATTTCCTTTATTTAATCCTCCTCAAACCATGAGGCAGGAGCCTCATGCTATGCGGCAACCGCCTCAACCCATGAGGCAGGAGCATCATACTATGCGGCATCCTCCTCAACACATGCGGCATAAGCCTCTTCCCTTGCAGCTTGAGCCTCATCCCATGCAGCATGAGCCTCATACCATGCAGCATGAGCCTCATCCCATGCAGCATGAGCCTCATCCCATGCAGCATAAGCCGCACGCCATGCAACATGCTCTGCTTACCTTACAGCATGCTCTACATACAGCATGCTCTGCATACAGCATGCTCTGCATACCTTACCGCATGCTTCTCAGTCACACATCTTTGGTTGTTGCCAACTCACTAGACTGTCAAACAGTTTCATAACGTTGCCTTCTAGTCTGCTGCTTTTGCACCAGTGAAACCCTCACTGAGAGAACTTAGCTTTTCTCGGATATGGTTCCTGTAGATGAGAAAGTGCTATTCTCCCTCCTTCTGATATTCCCTTGAGGACTCTGTCATTTGGAGAGGAGCCTTTAGCTGCGTAGCCTCCTATGGACTTTTATTTAAGCATAACATGCTTCCAGGGAAGGTAATGGTTCCACTTCAGTCGCTAACCCCGTCTGTTACCACACCTGCTCCCTTAGACCTTGAGCTGTGTTGCAAGACATGCAGTCCAAGCTTAGTCCTTGTTAGAGGATTTTTTGTTTACGGAGTCAGTGTGTCACTGGGAAGACGTTCAACAACCAGCAGAAGTGACTTGTTGTGACGCAGTGCGGCAACCTCAACAACCCGATAAGGAGTTGTCTGTACGACCCAGACAGTCTAGACAGCTTCGGGTTGTCACTGTACTTCCTCGCTTCCCCATGGTTGACAGTTCACAGACTGTGCATCAGTACCATGATCTTGTGTCCGGCTCCGTCAGACGACTAGCTTTTAAGAGCTCCCACAAGTCGTCGCTGTCTGGAGATTCTCAGATGGACTATGGATCTGACCAAGGAACTGGGCCTCCTGGTCAAATTTTGAGGAGTCCCAGCTCGTCCCATCCCAGACCATTGTCTACCTGGGTATGGATCTTCAGAGTCGAGCTTTTCGGGCTTTTCCGTCGGCCCCAAAGATCTACTAAGCCCTAGTTTGCATCCAGAGCATGCTGAGAAGGAACCGATGCTCAGTCAGGTAGTGGATGAGTCTAACAGGGACACTTTCATCGCTGGCCCTGTTCATCGAGTTAGGGAGACCCCACCTCCGCCCCCTTCAGTATCATCTAGCGGCTCACTGGATTAAGGACATGACGCTAGAGACGATCTCAGTTCCTGTTTCCGAAGAGAGGAGGTCTACTCTCACGTGGTGAAAGAACAGCTTTCTTCTCAAGGAAGTCTACCTTTGGCTGTTCAGAAACCCGACCGCCGTCTCTTCTCTGACGCATCAGACACGGGCTGGGGTGCGACTTTGGACGGACAGGAATGCTCGGGAACATGGAATCAGGAGCTAAGGACACTTCACATCTTTTGCAAGGAGCTGTTGGCGGTTCATCTGGCCTTGATAAACTTCAAGTCCCTCCAGCTTAACTAGGTGGTGGAGGTGGACTCTGACTACACCACAGCCTTGGCTTACATCTCCAAGCAGGGAGGGACTCATTCGTGGAAGTTGTTCTAGATCGCAAGGGACCTCCTCATCTGGTTAAAAGATCGAAAGCTCACGCTAGTAACGAGGTTCATTCAGGGCGATATGAATGTCATGGCAGATCGCCTTAGCCGGAAGGGTCAGGTCATCCCCACAGAGTGGACCCTTCACAAGAATGTTTGCAGCAGACTTTGGGCCCTGTGGGGTCAGCCAACCATAGATCTGTTCGCTACCTCGATAACCTAGAGGCTCCCGTTGTATTGTTCTCCGATTCCAGACCCAGCAGCAGTTCACGTGGATGCTTTTCTGCTGGATTGGTCCCATCTCGACCTGTATGCATTCCCGCCGTTCAAGATTGTCAACAGGATACTTCAGAAGTTCGCCTCTCGCAAAGGGACACGGCTGACGTTGGTTGGCTCCGCTCTGGCCCGCGAGAGAATGGTTCATAGAGGTACTGCAATGGCTGGTCGACATTCCCAGGACTCTTCCTCTAGGAGTGGACCTTCTACGTCTACCTCACGTAAAGAAGGTACATCCAAACCTCCACGCTCTTCGTCTGACTGCCTTCAGTCTTTCGAAAGACACTCAAGAGCTAGGGGCTTTTCGAAGGAGGCAGCCAGAGCGATTGCCAGAGCAAGGAGGACATCCACTCTCAGAGTCTATCAGTCTAAAGGGGAAGTCTTCCGAAGCTGGTACAAGGCCAATGCAGTTTCCTCATCCAGTACCACTGTAACCCAGATTGCTGACTTCCTGTTACATCTAAGGAACGTAAGATCCCTTTCAGCTCCTACGATTAAGGGTTACAGAAGTATGTTGGCAGCGGTTTTCCGCCACAGAGGCTTGGATCTTTCCATCAACAAAGATTTACAGGACCTCCTTAGGTCTTTTAAGACCTCAAAGGAACGTCGGTTGTCCACTCCAGGCTGGAATCTAGACGTGGTCCTAAGGTTCCTTATGTCATCAAGATTTGAACCTCTCCAATCAGCCTCTTTTAAGGACCTCACATTGAACACTCTTTTCCTCGTGTGCTTGACAACAGCTAAAAGAGTAAGTGAGATCCACGCCTTCAGCAGGAACATAGTTTTCACATCTGAAACGGCTACATGTTCCTTGCAGCTCGGTTTTTTGCTAAAAACGAGCTTCCTTCACGTCCTTGGCCTAAGTCGTTCGAGATCCCAAGCCTGTCCAACTTGGTGGGGGACGAACTGGAGAGAGTACTTTGCCCAGTTAGAGCTCTTAGGTACTATCTAAAAAGGTCATAACCTTTACGAGGACAATCAGAAGCCTTTTGGTGTGCTATCAAGAAGCCTTCTCTTCCAAGGTCTAAGAACTCAGTTTCTTACCTATTCAGGCTCCTGATTAGGGAAGCACATTCTCATCTGAAGGAAGAAGACCTTGCTTTGCTGAAGGTAAGGACACATGAAGTGAGAGCTGTGGCTACTTCAGTGGCCCTCAAACAGAACCGTTCTCTGCAGAGTGTTATGGATGCAACCTATTGGAGAAGCAAGTCAGTGTTCGCATCATTCTATCTCAAAGATGTTCAGTCTCTTTACGAGAACTGCTACACCCTGGGACCATTCGTAGCAACGAATGCAGTAGTAGGCGGGGGCTCAGCCACTACATTCCCATAATCCCATAACCTTTTTAACCTTTCTCTTGAATACTTTTTATGGGTTGTACGGTCGGCTAAGAAGCCTTCCACATCCTTGTTGATTTGGCGGGTGGTCAATTCTTTCTTGAGAAGCGCCGAGGTTAAAGGTTGTGATGAGGTCCTTTAGTGTGGGTTGCAGCCCTTTATACTTCAGCACCTAAGAGTCGTTCAGCATCCTAAGAGGACCGCTACGCTCAGTAAGGAAGACGTACTTAATAAAGGCAGAGTAATGGTTCAAGTCGTCTTCCTTACCAGGTACTTATTTATTTTATGTTATTTTTGAATAACTAATAAAATAAAATACGGGATACTTAGCTTCTTTGTTAACATATATGCTGGTCTCCACCCACCACCCTGGGTGTGAATCAGCTACATGATTATCGGGTAAGATTAATATTGAAAAATGTTATTTTCATTAGTAAAATAAATTTTTGAATATACTTACCCGATAATCATGATTTAATTGACCCACCCTTCCTCCCCATAGAGAACCAGTGGACCGAGGAAAAAATTGAGGTGGTGTTGACAAGAAGTACTGGAGTACCTGACCACAGATGGCGCTGTGTGTTCACCCCCACCTGTATAGCGATCGCTGGCGTATCCCGACCGTAGATTTCTGTCGGCAACAGAGTTGACAGCTACATGATTATCGGGTAAGTATATTCAAAAATTTATTTTACTAATGAAAATAACATTTTAATAGAAAAACAAATGATAATCAGGAAGCAAATCATAATTAATCAAAGAATTATATTTAAGGTACCATTAAATATTAAATAAAAAAAAATAATGTTAGCGCAGTTAGACGGAAACACCACTCTAGCAGAATAAGCAGAAATAATTTTCTATCCAGCGGAAATCCATCTCCATTGCCTTTATGTTCAATCATACAGAATTCGATGGAATAGTAGTGGTCTTAAAAGGGATTTTGATGTAGGAAAAATCTATTTTTGGCTCGAGCCATGTCGTCCTGATGGAAGTGCCTTCTAGCAACTTCTACAGTATAATATTTCTGCGATTGATATTACAAGAGAATTACTGTCAGGTATCACGGGGTTCCAACCCCCGGAAACGACTATCCGAAGATAGTGTAAAATCAAGGTCGTATCCTAAGATAACCCGAGATATCTGCACCCCAAACAGACCTTACCCCGTCTAATCCACTAAGGGGAAGGATAAATAAGGAGCTGCTACACCACCTATCACCTTTGAGTGCCCCTATACGTTCCTGCTTCTCATTCCTTCGAATGCAGCTAATGGCTACAGTTCGGTTGATTTTTGGGGGGCGCTTTTTTCGCAAACTTTGATGATCAGTTTTGTGAATTGGCTTCCTCTTTCGCAAAAGTTGAGTATCCACATCTCTTTGCCTTTAATTGCATCTAGGAGAAATTCAAAGACTGTTGAACAATTATAACCTTATTGCAATATGCCTACAGCATATTAACAATACTATTCTTTCAATAGGGAATTAGACTCGCATCTCTCTCAGTTCCTTCTGCCAAGATATTAGGGACTGGGATCTATATTTAATGTAACTTACAATGTTATGATATTTAACACTTCATAATTTAAAATATCAGGAGTTGAATTACATCCAAATAAAACTCCTTTAATATTTTTAATATATAATTGTTCCAACACGGAGTACTTACCTCAAACTACTTTCTTAGGAGTATCTGGGATCTCCTCCCAACCGACCAGAATTTTGTGTAGTTTACCCTATCTCCGTTTTCTATGCGGGGGATCCTCTGGCGGAAGGATACGCGCCATGAGGCGACCCAAGGTCAGAGAACGTGCTCGCTCAGGTCTCTACCTTCATTAAGTTTTCTGGTCGCGTAGTGATAACATCTCGCCACGCTCTCCTTACCCAGTGCGACCCTTTGTGTCCCATGAGGTTCCCACGTGGTCCCCTTGTGTTCATACCTTACCTTATCCTACCTTTCCCTCTGTGTTCCTGTCGTTTTGGTGCTTATTGGTTTGTTATGGAGAATCCCCGCCGTTGCCCCGGGCCTATGGCCGGTAAATCTTGTGGGGCCTTTCTTTCCAAGCCGGAAGTCGACCCCCACTCTTTGTGTTCATCGTGTAGGGGCAGTGTGAGTTCCCCTACAGCCACGAGTCCGGAGTGTGAATCCTGGAACGAAGTTCAGTGGGTGCGCTACGGCACCAAAAAGAAGAAGGCTACCAAGAGATCGCCGAAGAAGTCAAGCATTGCCTCGCCTCTTGCTTCGCCCGATGCCTCTTCGGAGAAGGCTTCTCTGCCGCCTTCCCCTACCCAGAGTAAGGGACGAGGTAAGTCCGTTGCGAGGAAGCGGCTCATTGCTCTTCCCCAGGAGTCTGTGATGTCTGTTGGTGGGGATGTTGTGTCGGTTCAGGCAAGTTGGGGGCCTGAGGGAGGGACGGGAGTGTGTTCTGGAGACGAGGTCCTGGTGCCAGCAGGGCCCGTCTCTTCCGACGATCCTATGTGGGGGAAGCCCGCTACAGCCTCTTCCCCCGCTTCTTGGGTCTGCGTTTCAGGTATGTCAGCGGCCGGGGGAGACGCTGAGAAGGAAGATTCACTGAGTTCGAACCCCCTCGCGTGGGCGCCGCCGAAGAAAGTGCCTTGCTCTCCCTCGGCGCCGTCGGCAATGCTCCCGCCCGTCTTTCTTCAACCTTCTTCTGCAGCGGACCGGCACGAAGATCCACCAGCAACTCGGGACGTCTCGGACGATTCAGCGCGTTCCTACCAGTCATCGGTCTCCTCTTTTGGGTCATACTCTTTCTCCTTGGAGGACGAAGGTCCGAGGGACTCGAGGAGGAGACGAGAGAGGTCCCGTTCCCGATCACGCCACGCCAGGAGACGCTCCAGATCCCCCAGGAGGAAACACAGGATTAGCTGCTCGTCAAAAGGCGAATGGGTGCGAGTCACCATCCCCCGCAACCACCTCCTAGGAGCTTCAGCAGCCCCGAGCACCTCTGGCTGGCTCCCTAGAGCTCCTTCACCATCCTCGCGGTACGTCTCCTCCAGCAGACCCGATCATCGACGTAAGTCATCGCACCAGGTCTTGGTCGACAGGCATAAGTCCACGAAGGTTCCGACTCCATCCGCCCAGCAGAGAGAGTCGCCCCTTCGGACTGGCAGCCTTGTCCCAGCCTTCGGTTCTTCGATGACCCGCCCTGAACGAAGGAATCAACCGGCCAGCACGGGGAAGCCCACAGCTCCATGGATCTCCGCAGAAGGGAGTAGACCCATGACGGCTACTTCCGTCCTAGCGGAGCTGCCCGCTCAGTGAGTCGAGCCGCAAAGGGCTCTCCACAAGAAAAAGATTCCTCCACCTCACGCCGGGCCCTCCGTCGTAGGCGGAGGACCAGTTGGCCGAAGGCCTCGTGGATGGCGGCGAATATTCGACAGACGAGGTCTTCACCTATAGGAAGGTCCTAGCCCTCATCATGCGGCATCATAGGCTGGATGAGCCGAAACCCTCGACAGATGAAGCCTGGCTCTCCGGTCTTAGCAGGCTAGTGGATAACCCTGTGCAGCAGAGGCCTTCGCTGGCTCTTCCCCTGGCGAGGGACGTGAGGCTGGGTATGGACCACATAGATAGGTTCATAGCCAGCCAGGCGGACGCGCCCAAGAATCAGAGCGCCTCCAAACTCCCCCAGGATCTTAAAATTTTAGCTTTCATCTCCTGGAGGGGCACC
The DNA here is from genome assembly GCF_036898095.1 of Palaemon carinicauda. Taxonomy (NCBI): domain Eukaryota; kingdom Metazoa; phylum Arthropoda; class Malacostraca; order Decapoda; family Palaemonidae; genus Palaemon; species Palaemon carinicauda. Next base: position 49,504,553 of record NC_090725.1, on the reverse strand, counting down.
CTGAAGGTCCCTGTACGGTGGAGCCAGCGATTGCTATCCTGAACCAGGGAGCGGCTGAAGATAGGGCATCCTCCGCTCCAGTGTGTTTTTCTCCGGCAGAAACCTCCATGATGGAGGATATGGCTCTAGATTTAGTCTACGTATCTTCATGGTTGGACTGGTGGGCCTGCACGTTGGTAGGTTTTCAGGCCTCTCACGACCTCTCTGTCCCCGAGAATCAGTCCTTGCTGAGGGAGCCGATTAGTCCCTCTCTCAGGCAGCCAACTGGGTCCTGCGGAAGAGGGACACAGTCCTGAGCAAGCTGGTCAGGAGACTACCGTACAGAGAGGCGAGAGCCTTGAGGAACTTACCTCTGTGGGGCGAGTCGGTGTTCCCCCTGAAGGCGGTAGAAGAGACTATGGAGAGGGTCAGGAAACTTAAGGAAGCGGGAGACCCAAGACCCCCACCGGCAAGACGACCTGCCCACAGGAGATCCTCTTCGGATGTCTCTCACCTACCCCGCGCTTCGCCGATCCAGCTTAGAAGGGACACCCCGTCAGTGTCTTGGCACCAACCCTCGCAGCCCTCCCGTAGGGGTACTTCGCCCCCTCAGGCAAACTTCAGGCCTACCTACTCTAGCTCCAGGAAAGGACGTTCCAGCCGCGCCTCTCAAAGGAGATAGGAAGGGAGGTCCCCTACTCCTGCCGAAGCCTCCGGTAGGGGGATGCCTCAAACACTCTTGGCATGCTTGGCGGGACCACGGAGCGGATCCGTAGACCGTAGCAGTACTGAAGGAAGGGTACAGGTTGCCCTTCCTAGCGGAACTGCCCCCTCTGATCCCGGACCAGCAGGCGGAGTGGTTGGCGCCCAAGGACCCCTTGAGAAGAACAGCATTGCAGGAGGAAGTTTCGGCCATGCTCGCAAAAGGGCAGTAGAGCCAGTCAAGGATCCAGGACCGGGGTTCTACAGCAGGCTCTTCCTGGTGGAGAAAGCGACAGGGGGCTAGAGACCGGTCATAAATCTTTCAGGCCTCAACAAGTTTGTGTGCAAGACTGACTTCAAGATGGACACCCCGAAGTCGTTTTTGAGGGAAGACTTCATGATGTCCATAGACCTCAAGGACGACTACTTCCAGATCCCTGTCCACCCCTCCAGCAGGAATTCCTAAGAGTGAAATGGGGTACCCAGACGTTACAATTCAGATCCCTCTGCTTCGGACTGTCGAAAGCTCCTCAGGTCTTCACGAGGGTCTTTCGCAACAGTCTCAGCCTGAGCACACGAATAGGGCATCCGCCTGATTCGGTACCTAGACGACTGGTTGTTGCTTTCAGCCTAAGAGGGAGCAAGGCGCGAAACTTCTGCGGTTCTGCAGTGTCTTGGGTATCACCATCAACCTGGAGAAGTCACAGCTGGTACCCTCCACCAGGATGACCTACCTAGGCATGGTTCTAGACTCCCGGTTGGCGAGAGCCTTCCCCTCCGCGGAGAGACTAGACAACCTAGATCAGATACTCCGGCCCTTCCTGTCGGACCAGCCCAGGAGAGCCAAAGACTGGCAACGATTGATAAGCCACCTCGTGTCGGAGAAATTGGGTCAAACTCAGGGGCGTTCAGTGGAACCTGAAGGAGCTCTGGAACCAGGGGGACTCCCCGCAAAAGATAGTCCCGGTGTCCCCCGAGACGAAGGAAGTTCTGAAGTGGTGGCATGACAGAACAAACACCCTCAAAGGAATGCCCTTCGCAGTCGACCCTCCGGAGATGCTGCTGTACACGGACGCATCCAAGGAGGGTTGGGGAGCCCATCTTCTCGAAAATGGGACTCCGAGGAGAGGAACCGGCACATAAACGTGTTAGAACTGATGGCCGTGCAAAGGGAATGCCGAGAGTTCGTCCATCTACTCCAGAGAAACACCGTGGCTCTGATGTGCGACAACGCCACGGTAGTGGCCTACATGAAAAAGCAAGGAGGACTGAAGTCGAAGGAGCTGTGCAGTCTCACAATGGAATTCCTGAAATGGGCAGAGGAGGAACAGATGAAGATCACAGCCAGGTTCATTCCGGGAAAGAAGAACGTCCTAGCCGACAGCCTCAGCAGGATGGGTCAAGTAATATGGTCGAAATGGTCCCTACACCAAAGAGTGGCCAAGACCATCATCCTGAAGTGGGGCTCTCCGGTAATAGACCTCTTCGCCACGAGACTAAACGCACAGCTCCCCGTGTTTTGTTCTCCTGTGCCAGATCCAACAGCAGCGTTCGAGGACGCTTTTCAACATCCTTGGGACAATCTCAACGTCTACGCCTCCCCCCCCCCCTTTGGGATGCTCAGACAACTACTCAACAGAGTGAGGTGAGCGAAAAACCTGTGGATGACTTTGGTAGTGCCCTGGTGGCCGGAGAGAGAATGGTTCGCAGACCTAAAGGAACTGGCGTGCTTTCCACCTTGGCCCTTTCCGGACAGGCCAGACCTTCTCCGACAACCTCATTTCCAAAGGTTTCACGAAAACCCTCGGTCCCTCCGCCTTCACGCGTGGAGGCTATCAAGCGTCTCCTGAGGAAGGAAGGATATTTGTTGAAGACCGCAGCAAGGATGTCAGGATACCTAAGACGGTCCTCGGTCGCGGTATACCAAGCAAAGTGGGCTACTTTTCCCAAATGGTGCACCTCGAAGAACATCAGGCCGTTAGAGGCCTCCATTCACGAGATAGGCGCCTTCCTGGTCTATCTGAAGGACGAAGTGGGCACGTCTATACCAGCCATCAAAGAAGTCCGGGCGGCGTTGGGCCAAGTCTTCCTCCTGAAGGGCATCGACCAAGGTGCGTCCAGATATATCTCGATGCTCATCAAGAGCTTCGAGCAGTCGTGTTCCCCCCAGACCACTAGAGTTCCCCAGTGGGATGTGGCTAGAGTGCTGAAGATGCTTTCAGAGGCCCCCTTCGAGCCTCTCAAAGATATCCTGGACAAGGAGCTCGCCCTCAAGACAGTCTTCCTGTTAGCCCTTGCGTCGGCAAAAAGAGTAAGTGAGATTCATGGGTTGTCTTACGAGGTCTCACACTCGAAGGGGTGGCGAGAAGCTACTTTCAGGTTCTTGCCTACATTCGTAGCCAAGACTCAGAACCCAGCTGTTTGGGACCCTAGGTTTGGGGGGTTCTCAGTGCCAGCAATCCCGCGTTCAGACAACCCGAGGGACTTGCTACTGTGCCCAGTCAGAGCAGTACGTAAGTACCTAGAGAACGGCCAGACTTCGCCCCGAGACCAAGAGTCTGTTCGTCTCCTCAGGACTAGTGAAGAAGCCGGTCTCTAAGAATACGATCTCCTTCTGGCTGCTGCATGTAATCATGAGAGCCTACGACAGTTCGGGGGTCTCTTTTCCAGGAAAGTCTAGACCCCATGACATTAGGGGCCTGAGTACTTCGTTGGCCCTCGAGAGGAACATGGCACTGGGCCAGATCCTGAGAGCAGGCACGTGGTCAAGGCAGTCCACCTTTACGGCTCACTACCTAAAGGAATGTTCAAGAAAATCCTTGGACGGGTTCTCTCTTGGCCCTGTCATTTCTGCGCTCCAAAAGATTTAAGGTGTAGCCCTGGGGAAGCTGTGGGCGTTAAGTCCAAGAGACACAGGTTCCTTCCTTACCTTTCCTATCACCCTTCCCCTTCATGACCCTTGAGTCCTTCACCTTCCATGGGATACACTGTCAGTGAATGAATACGTCTCCGAGGATTTTTACAGAGGCGAGTTACTTAGACACTAAGATAGTTTGTTCCGACACAAATACTCACCGAGAACTACTTTTCTTGGAGTCACTTGTGATCCCTCAATCTCGACCAAGGTTTTCCCGCCGTTACCCCCCCTACTCCGCTCTATATAGGCTTACCCCCGCCGTCAGAGAATGCGCCCTGAGGGCAGGATTAGGGCAGGTCACTGCATCTCTGGGTCAGCGTCCCCATTAAGTTCCTTGGTCGTGAGCAGTACACAGCTCACTTTCGTCTCTCTCGATCCTTTGGCGCGTTTGTGTTCCACGTGTTTCCAGCGTGGGGACTTGTGTTTTTTGCGTAGTGCGTTATTCGCAAGTGTTACAGTGCGTTCTCCCTGTATATATCCCAGTGTACTTATAGCTCACTAGTGTTGTGCCATTCGTGTGCTAACGATGGAGCATGTGCGCCGTTGCCCTGGACCTAGAGCCGGAAAGTCGTGTGGGGCTTTCCTCTCTAAGCCAGAAGACCCTCACTCCCTTTGTTCCACGTGTAGGGGGAAAGTTTGCTCCTCCGCGGACACGTGTCCGGAGTGCGTAAGTTGGGATGATATCCAGTGGGTACGCTATGGTACCAAAAAGAAGAAATCTTCTAAGCGTTCCCCCAGGAAGGTTAGTGTCGTTTCTTCGTTATCGTCGGCCAGTGATCGGTCCGACGAAGCCTCGGCTTCTCCGTCTCCTTCGCAGGGGAGAGGGCAGGAAGCCCCCAGTGTTTTGGATAGTCAAGGCGTCCTTCCCAGTGCGAGGGAAGAACCAAGGGCAGGCCCCTCTAGGGCTAACGAAGGGTCCGGTAGTACTTCAGGTGAATCAGGCCTTGTGGTGGGGGACCACGCGTCCTCTGAAGACCCCGTATGGGGCAGTGTTGTTGTTTCAGAGTCTCCTCCGCCCTCGTGGGCCGGTGCGTCAGGCTCTCCCCCGTCAGGGGACAGCCAAACTAGAGTTCGCCGCCCGAGTAGCGATGCCTTCGGGTGGAAGTTGCCGAAGACGCCAGGGAGGTCAGCGCTAAGAATGGACGTGACCCTAGACCCCTGGTCCCCTAGCATGGATAGATTAGACTCTGTGCCGAAAATCTCCACGGCGGTTCCCGAGGACTTCCTCCAGCATTCGATCTCGGACGTCCGGCGGCGAGGAACTTCCCCCGCGGATCACGCGGGCAGCCGTTACGCGAGGAACGTGGCGTCGTCGGACTCGTCAGAGGTAGTCTCATCCTCCGAGGAAGAAGTCAGGGGGAAACGACGCAGGAAAAGGGAACTGTCCGAAAGCGATCATTCCCGCTCTAGGTCAAGGTCGCGACCTAACAAGAAGCGCTCCCGCTCCCATTCCCGTAAGTATAGGAGAAATGTCTCTCCAGGCGGCGCCTGGGTCTACGTCCCGTCAGGAGAGTCCAAGAGGCTCCACTCTCCAGACCCTCGTTCCAGTGAACGTGCGTCTAGGCTGCCGCTCCCTACGCACAGCCTAGAACCGCACGACCTGCCACGCAGGAAAGACCTCTCACAGAAGCGTAAGTCCTCGAGGCCTCCGGTTCACCCCGCCCAGCGGGGGGAAACGCGCTTCTTTGAAGGCAGCCTGACCGAACCAGCCCAGCTGGTGCGGTCATCGAGTAAGAAGGAACGGTTCCCGTTGTCGGGTCAGCCCACCGGGACCGTGACTTCCGCTTCCAGAGCCTTCGGGCAACCGAGGGCCCTCCCTGAGCCGGTGGTACCCGCCTTGCAGCGAGATCCACCCTCTTACGGAGCTCCCTACGGTTACAGGTCGGCCCCCCTGGACCCAAGGGCGGGACGACCGGTCTGTCGAACAAGCATCCCGGCGCCACCACTCCAGGCCGAGGCCTCGGCTGACGGAGAAGCTCCCCCGTCGGAGGACTCCGCATACAGAAGAGTGGTGGGCCTCATCAGGAGGCACCATGGGATTTCAGAACCCTCGGCACCTAAGGGGAATTCCTGGAGATCAAGCCTCCTGAGAATCACACATCACGACGCCCTTCCGAAGTCCTCTCTGGCCCTTCCTCTTGCCCCAGACCTAGTACTGGGGCAAGAGTACATAGACAATTTGGTAGCCAGCAATGCAGAAGCCCCCAAGTCCCAGAGTGCCTCGAAACTGCTCCAGGGCCTCAAAGCACAAGGGAAGGTATACATCCCAGAAGGACGGCGCCCAGGCCCCTGTAGGGTGGACCCAGCCTTGGACATCCTGGGACAAGGCGGCTCGGACGAAAGGGCCGCGTCAGCCCCTGTTTCCTTCTCTCCTACGGAAGCCGCCATGATGGAGGAGATGTCGAGGGACCTGGTTAACGTCTCCTCATGGCTAGACTGGTGGGCCTCCACTTTAGTAAACGTGCAAGCCTCCATAGACCCCGAAGATCCGGAGCAGCAGAGCCTCCTGACGGACCTTCTCACCTCCGGGGGGAAAACTCTGAAGTTTCTAGCGTACCAGGCGCTCGCCCTGACAGCCAACTGGGTACTAAGGAAACGAGACACGCTGCTAACTAAGGTGTCGAAGAGGATCCCAGACAGAGAGGCCCGAGCTGTTCGTAGCCTACCCTTGTGGGGTGAGTCTCTGTTCCCATTAAAAGAGCTGGAAAATCTAATGGAGAAAGTGTCCAAGAAGAAAGAGGCCAACGTCCGCAGACAGGCGTCATCTAGAAGGCCGCCATACAGGAGGGCCGCCTCGGATAGCGCCGTGACTCCTCAGGCTGCCCCCAACACTTCGAGGAGGGACGCCCCTTCCTCCTCCTGGACAACAACTCCTCAGCCCTCCCGCAGAGGAGCACCAGCTTCTTCCAGCTCCTTCAGGTCGGGTTACTCCGCCTCGAAGAGAGGCAGATCAGGCCGCCCCTCTAGGAGAAGGTAGAGGGAGAGGCCCCCTACTCCCGCCCAAGCCTCGGGTTGGGGGATGCCTCGGACCTCATTGGCAAGCATGGAAAGCATAAGGAGCGGATCCTTGGACGGTGTCCGTCCTGAAAGAAGGCTACAGGCTCCCCTTCATAGCGGACCCACCCCCTCTTATTCCAGCCAGCCAGACAGAATGGTTGGCCCCCAAGGACCCGATGAAAAGGGCCACCCTTCAAGAGGAGATTTCCTCCATGTTAGAGAAGGGGGCCATGGAAGAGGTCCTTCTCCCAGGCCCAGGCTTCTACAGCTGCCTGTTCCTGGTGGAGAAAGCAACGGGGGTGTGGAGACCCGTGATAGACCTGTCGGCCCTCAACAAGTTCGTCAAGAAGACGGACTTCAAGATGGACACCCCAAAATCCGTCCTGATGTCCTTGAGGGAGAAAGATTACATGATGACGGTCGACCTCAAGGACGCATACCTCCAGATCCCTGTCCACCCGTCGAGTCGGAAGTTCCTCCGGGTAAAATGGGGTTCCCAGATCCTGCAGTTCAAGACCCTTTGCTTCGGTCTGTCGACGGCCCCTCAAGTGTTCACGAGGGTCTTCGCGACAGTCTCAGTGTGGGCTCACGAACGGGGTATCCGTCTCATCAGATACCTAGACGACTGGTTGCTCCTTTCCAACTCAAAGGCCCTCTTAGAGGAGCAAGGGAGAAACCTCCTCCAGTTCTGCAGGAATCTGGGAATCATAATCAATCTGGAAAAGTCGAACTTAACACCATCCAACAGAATGGGATACTTGGGGATGACGTTGGACACCGTGCAGGGGAAGGTTTTCCCCTCGGAAGACAGGATACGGAACCTCAAGCGCATCATTCAGCCGTTCCTGTCAGAACATTCCAGGAGGGCGAAAGACTGGCAGAGACTGATAGGTCACCTGGTCTCATTGGAAAAGCTGGTTCCCCAAGGGAGGATGAGGCTCAGGCCCATTCAATGGAACCTCAAGAGCCTCTGGTCCCAGACAGGCTCTCAGAAGGCGTTAATTCCAATCCTTCCAGACACGAGAACCTCCCTAGAATGGTGGCACTGCCAGTCGAACTCCCTCAAGGGGATGCCCCTCGGGTCCTGTCCCCCCGAGTACCTCCTGTTCACAGACGCCTCCAACCAAGGGTGGGGGGCCCACCTTCTGGAAGAGACAGCAAGCGGTAGCTGGTCGGAGAGCGAATAGCGTCTCCACATCAATGTCCTAGAGCTAAGAGCTGTCCAGAAGGCATGTCTTCACTTTGCAAGTCGGCTAAAGGGAAACACCGTGGCGTTAATGTGCGACAACGCCACGGTAGTGGCCTACATAAAGAAGCAAGGGGGCATGAGATCGAAGGAACTGTGCGACCTCGCCATAAGCATCCTACATTGGGCGGACGAGCAGCAAGTGGTGCTGCTAGCAAGGTTCATCCCCGGGAAGAAAAACGTGCTAGCCGACGGCCTCAGCAGAATGGGTCAAATAGTGGGGACAGAGTGGTGTCTACACCCAGAAGTAGCCAGACTCATCATTCAACGCTGGGGCTCCCCGGTGATGGACCTCTTTGCAACAAAGCTCAACGCCCAACTACCGGTCTATTGCTCCCCGGTCCCAGACCAAAAGGCAGCCCTAGAAGACGCCTTCCAGCACAAGTGGGACAACTTGGACGTGTACGCTTTTCCCCCTTCACGCTGATAAGGCAGGTACTCAACAGAGTAAGGGCCTCCTGAAACCTAAGGATGACTTTGGTAGCGCCCTGGTGGCCGGAGAGAGAGTGGTTCGCGGATCTAAAGGACCTAGCGAGCCAACCACCTTGGCCTCTGCCCGCCAGGTCAGACCTCCTGCACCAACCGCACTTCCTCAGGCTCCACGACAACCTTCTCTCTCTTCGCCTTCACGCCTGGAGACTATCGAGCGGCTCTTGAAGAAGGAGGGGTACTCCTCCTCCACAGCTAAGAGAATGTCCCTATACCTGAGAAAATCTTCTACCGTGGTATACCAGGCAAAGTGGGCCTCCTTCGCGAAGTGGTGCTCGGAGAAACACATAAGACCTCTTAAAGCTTCGGTCCCGGACATAGCTGAGTTTCTAGTGTACCTTAGAGATGAAGTGGGAATGTCAATCCCAGCCATTAAAGGAGTTCGAGCCGCCTTAGGCCAAGTCTTCCTCCTGAAAGGCATCGACCTGGGGACCTCGAGGCACATAGCGATGCTGATTAGGAGTTTCGAGCAGTCCTGCCCTCCTCAAGCTAGGAGAGTGCCCAGGTGGGACCTAGCCAAGGTCCTGAAGATGCTAAGTCGTCCTCCCTTTGAACCCCTGAAAGATATCGGGGACAAAGACCTCACCCTCAAGACCGTCTTCTTGCTAGCCTTAGCTTCGGCTAAGAGAGTGGGCGAGATCCATGGTTTGTCGTACGACGTTGCGCACTCCAAAGGGTGGAAAGAAGTGTCCTTCAGGTTCGTACCCTCCTTTGTGGCGAAGACTCAGAACCCAGCAGTCTGGGACCCGAGGTTTGAAGGTTTCTCAATTCCGGCCATTCCCAAGACAGGCATTACGGAAGACTTGAAGTTATGCCCAGTACGGACGCTCAGAAAGTACCTGGAAAGGACAGCTCATCTCCGACCAGGTACCAAGAACCTCTTCGTTCCCACAGGTGTTAATAAGAAACAAGTCTCCAAGAACACCATTTCCTTCTGGCTGAGACAAGTCATCGCTAGAACATATGAAGAGGATAAAATGGCAGTGCCAGGCACTCCTCGCCCCCATGACATCAGGGGTCTGAGCACCTCCTTGGCCTTTGAGAGAAACATGGCGGTGGGGCAGATCCTGCAAGCAGGCACTTGGTCGCACCAGTCGACCTTTACTGCCCACTACCTCAAGGATTATTCAAGAAAATCCTTGGACGGGTTCTCCATAGGGACAGTCATTGCCGCCCTCCAAGCTGTGTAGCGGTAGGCCAGAAGATGTCCCCAACGGTGAATAAATTCTTCGCGACTTCATCAGGAGAAAGTCGCCAGAAGAAATTTTAAGAGGTGAGTCTTAGATTATAGCGTAAGGTTCCGCAGTTACCCTCACTCCGCACTCTGATAGGCCCCGCATTCCATAGCCCTCTAGGCACTATGTGCCGAGTCAAGTGGCAGAATAGCACTCCCGCCTCCTAAAGTATAAGTCTCCAAGAAAAGTAGTTCTCGGTGAGTATTTGTGTCGGAACAAATCAAAAATTTTAAATAATTTTTATTTTTCCTAACATACTCACCGAGAACTACTTTTCGGGTAATGGCCCTCCCTTCCGTCCCCGAGTGCCATCCTTCCATTGCCAAGTTGGGCTAAGCGACGAACTTAATGGGGACGCTGACCCAGAGATGCAATGACCTGCCCTAATCCTGCCCTCAGGGCGCATTCTCTGGCGGCGGGGGTAAGCCTATATAGAGCGGAGTAGGGGGGGTAACGGCGGGAAAAACCTTGGTCGAGATTGAGGGATCACAAGTGACTCCAAGAAAAGTAGTTCTCGGTGAGTATGTTAGGAAAAATAAAAATTATTTAAAATTTTTGATTTTTTGCGTAGTTTTCCCTAATTTCTCGTTTCTATTTTTGGGTTGCAGAACCTAGCCTCCTATCTAGGTTCCTCTTTTCCCTTCGTCATCGGTCTCTAGGTCCGGAAGGCCACTCCCACCTCCTAAAGTATAGGTCTCCTAAGAAAGTAGTTCGAGGTAAGTACTCCGTGTTGGAACAAGTAATTTGTATTTTTCCTAACAGTACTTACCTCAAACTACTTTCGGGTTATGGCCCACCCATCCTGCCCCGAGTGCCCTACAGGACTATTAGAAACCTATATATCATAAAACTTACTGAAGGTCGAGACCTGAGCGAGCACGCTCTCTGACCCTGGGTCGCCTCATGGCACGTATCCTTCCACCAGAGGATCCCCCGCATAGAAAATGGAGATAGGGCAAACTACACAAAATTCTGGTCGGTTGGGAGGAGATCCCAGATACTCATAAGAAAGTAGTTCGAGGTAAGTACTGTTAGGAAAAATACAAATTACTTAAAATTTGTGATATTAACCCTCTAGTAACTATAATTTGTTATAATTAGCCAAAGAATTCCCAGATATGCCATTAGATTTTCTATTAATTAGAGACTTCATTGCCCACAATCCTGTCTGGGACATTGTTACTGTTTATACAAATGGGTACAAGATTGAACAAATAGTGAATGGTATGATCATAACCTCTGTATATTAAACAAGGGAAATATGACAAATTCGTGGGTACTTTGTATTTTTCCTAACTATACAAACCTTAGCTATTTAATATGGGTAATTACTTTCGGCGTAGCTGAAATGACGAGCCATTAGAATTTTAACGAGGGTTTACTACCCCACTGCTAGTTAACGGAGGGTTAGGGAGGGTAGCTTGCTACCCCCCCCCCCCCCCCCTCACACGCACCTGTGCTGAGCTCACTTTGCTTAGAGGCAGAACTTCACGGGGGATAGGGCTGGCGGGCAAGTTTGATTAAATAGCTAAGGTTTGTATAGTTAGGAAAAATACAAATTACCTACGAATTTGTCATTTGTTCCGTAACTGAAATACAAACCACGCTATTTAATATGGGTGACTCAACCCTTAGGAAGGGTGGTAAGTCCCGGCCAGTACTGGCTTTTGGCTTTGCCCGGGGACTCAGTATCTGAGTGTGTCAGCACTCAACAATAAGGAGTCCCTGCACCTCGCTAGCACCTAGCTATGCAAGGGCTGTGGCCTACGTAAGCTGTGTGTGTGAAGGTGTAAAGAGTGACTCGTCCTAGGAAGTTGACCTGAAGTCCTTTAGATGGAAACTTAGGCTAGGACTCTCCCAATACCACCTCGTCAGGGTATGAGGTCGTGACAGTATTAGCTTAATACTAGGAACACAAGGAAACATGGTTTACCTGCAGAGGTTTGAGGTCAGCTGTGCAGAGAACCCAGGATGCTGCTTTCCCCAACAGAGGGGAAGATGAAGAAAAGAATAAGGGCCAGACAAACCTTTTCATTCATGCAGACTAAGACCGGGTAACAATGCCCTCAACCTTCTGCTACTTGTCCATTAAGGAGCCTGAGGTTTAAACTCGCTGTTGTGCAGCCACCACAAGGCCGATAGAGGACGTATCGAGCCTCCTGTGGGTCACATCTTGCAGGTAGTGGGCTGTGAAGGTCGTCTGACGCTTCCACACCCCTGCTTGAAGAACCTGCGTCACTGAGAAGTTCTTCTTGAAGGCCAGGGACGTAGCTACACCCGACATCATGTGCTCTAGGGCGACGTGACGGAGGAGGTTCAGGATTCAGGGATAGATGGATTACCTTCCGAATCCATGCCGAGATGGTATTCTTGGTAACCCTCCTCTTTGCCTGCACCTAGGGACGAACCCAACTGCAGCCGTTCTTTTAAGATATAGCCTCAGACTCCTTACTGGGCACAGTAGGAGATGGTCTGGGTCATCTGTTACAGAACGAAGACTCGAAACCTGGAAAGAGTCGAACCGTGGGTCTTAGCAACAAACTCAGGGACGAACCTGAACGTTACCTCCCCCCATCCCCTTGAATGGGCGATGTCATACGAGAGACCATGAAATTCACAGACTCGCTTGGCCGAGGCCAAAGCTAGTAGGAACACCGTCTTCCAAGTCAGGTGGCGATCTGAAGCCTGGCGTAATGGTTCGTAGGGAGGTCTCTTAAGGGACCTGAGAACTCGAACCACGTTCCATGGAGGAGGTCTCACTTCCGACTCAGGGCGGGTAAGTTCATAACTTCGTATGAGTAGGGAAAGTTCCAGCGAAGAAGAAATGTCCACCCCTTTGAACCTGAAGGCTAGACTCAAGGCTGAGCGATAGCCTTTCACTGCCGAGACTGAAAGGCGCATCTCTTCTCGCAAATACACGAAGAACTCCGCTATTGCTGGAATAGGGCATCGAGTGGAGAGATACCCCTTCAACACGACACCAACCACAGAAAACTCTCCACTTTGCCTGGTAGACCCCTGCGGATGACCTTCGCAGGTGTCCAGACATCCTGTTCGCAACTTGTTGCGAAAATCCTCTCTCTGCGAGGAGATGCTGGATAGTCTCCAAGCATGAAGTCGAAGTGAAGCTACGGCTTTGTGAAAGGTGTTGGCGTGTGGTTGTTTGAGTAGCTTGTGTCGTGGAGGGAGTTCTGTCGGAAGTTCCGTTAGGAGTTGCAGAAGGTCCGGAAACCATTCCGCGTGATGCCATAGCGGAGCTATCAGGGTCATCGAGAGATTGACCGATATTCTGGTCTTGTTGAGTACCCTCCTCATCAGACAGAACGGGGGAAAGGCGTATACGTCGATGTTGTCCCACCGTTGTTGGAAAGCATCTTGCCAGAATGCCTTGGGATCTGGGACTGGGGAGCAGTACAGCGGGAGCATGAAGTTCAGCGCTGTAGCGAACAGATCCACAGTCGTGGAACCCCACAAAGTCAGGACTTTGTTGGCTACTAGATGATCCAAAGATCACTCGGTACTCACTATCTGAGACGCTCTGCTCAGATTGTCGGCGAGCACATTCCTCTTGCCTGGAATGAAGCGAGCCGATAGTGGAATGGAGTGGACTTCGGTCCATCTCAGTATATCTACTGCGAGATGGGATACCTGCTTTGAAAAGGTACCGCCCTGCTTGTTGATGTAAGCCACTACTGTGGTGTTGTCACTCATCACCACCACAGAGTGACCTGCCAGGTTTTGTTGGAACTGTTGAAGGGCCAGGAATACGGCCTTCATTTCTAGCAGATTTATATGGAGGCACTTTTCTGATTCTGACCACAGGCCTGAGGTCCTGTGGTGCAGAACGTGGGCCCCCCACCCTTTCTTTGAAGCGTCCGAGAACAGCATCAAATCCGGGGGTAGGACGAGAAGATCCACTCCCTTTCGTAGGTTCTCGTCTGTCACCCACCACTGAAGATCCGTCCGTTCCGCAGGACCCATCGGGATCATGACGTCCGGGGAATCGTGTCCTTGATTCCACCGGGACTTGAGTCGCCATTGCAGAGATCTCATTCTGAGGCGACCGTTGGGAACTAGACGGGCCAGGGATGAGAGGTGACCGAGAAGACGTAACCACGATTGGGCTGGGAGTTCTTCTCGTCTGAGGAAAGGACTCGCGACCCTCCTCAGCCTTGCTATCCTGTAGTCTGATGGGAAGGCTTTGTGGAGATTGGTGTCTATTATCATGCCTAAATATACCCGTCTTTGAGTAGGAAGCAGAGAAGACTTCTCGAGATTTACCATGATCCCCAGATCTTGGCAAATTCCCAGAAGTTTGGCTCGGTGTCGAAGAAGGGCTGACTCCGAGTCTGCTAGGATCAGCCAGTCGTCCAGATAACGGAGGAGACAGATGCCGATCCTGTGTGCCCACGATGATATCAGGGTGAAAACACTGGTGAAAACCTGAGGTGCTGTGGAGAGATGGAAACACAGCACCTTGAACTGGTAGATCTTGTTGTCTAGGCAGAGTCTTAAGTACTTCCTTGAAGACGGATGGACTGGGATCTGGAAGTACGCGTCCTTCAGATCCAGTGTACACATGAAGTCTTGCGGTCTCACTGCAAGTCTGACCGTGTCTGCCGTCTCCATGCTGAACGGGGTCTGCTTGACAAACCTGTTCAGAGCTGAGAGGTCGATGACTGGTCTCCAGCCTCCAGACGCCTTCTTTACAAGAAAAAGTCAACTGAAGAAGCCTGGGGACCCGTCGACGACCTCTTGGAGAGCGTCCTTCTTAAACATGGTCTCGACTTCTGCCCGAAGGGCTTGCCCCCTTGCCGATCCCATAGCAAGGGAGCTCAACAACACTGGATTCGCTGTCAGGGGAGGTAGAGATGTTATGAACGGGACGCGATATCCCTGACTGATTACGGAAATCGTCCAGGAATCGGCCCCGAGTTGCTGCCATCTGCTTGTGCAACTTTGTAGGCATCCCCCCACTGGTGGACATGCAGGGGGACTGCCAATCCTAGTGTTTGCTCTAGGATTTTTTCCTCCCCTGGAAGACTTTTTGCCTTTCTTGTCCTTGACAGGAAAGGGCTTTGACACCGTTGTCTTCGCTGCCATTGCCGGTTTCGTAGTCTTGGTAGGGCGTGGTTGCTGGGTTGCTGGAGGTTTGTAGGAGAGAGTCCTGGTTGGACTTCCTCCACCTCTCAGCTGCCTGCTCCACGTCCTTAGGCTCAAACAGATTTCTCCCCAAGATGGAAGAATGTCTGAGCCTACTGATCTCGGTGCTGGGGACTTTCTGGTGGAATCTCTAGACACCGCATCTCGACGCTTCAAGATGGTATTAGCCCACAAGTTCAAGACTTGGTGGGCTAGAAACTCAATGGTATGAGTGCCTGAGAGTAGAAAGGTCTCCATGGCCCTCCTGGTACTCTCCTTGGACAAGTCCTCAGATCGTAACAGGATGCCCAGAGACCCTAGCCAGATGTCCAGCCACGAAGTTGCCTGCATGGCACACTTCGCCACCTTCTCCTGGCTGAGGATCTCCGTAGCCGAGAAAGACACTTGCCGGGTGGAGAGTCTCTCAAGAGGGACTCCCCTGGTAAGCTCTTCCAAGTAATGGTGCAAATGAAGAGCTAAACAAGTCTCCTCCATGATGTCGAAGTACCTCCTCTGATGGACACGAGGAGGCAGGCGTTTGTTACCGGCGCTGGACCGGCTGGAGGAGGCAAGCTCGGAGAGCTGGCCCTCGACCTTATCCCTGGCACTCTTAACCCCTTGGGACCAAGGCAAAGCCGCACTGGCCCTAGAGGGTTTCTGAGTACCAAAGACTCGGTCCAGGACCGTGTCCTTGCCCTCACGAGGAGGAATCTCTGGGTCCGAGAACCCATTGAGATTCCTCATAAAGGTCAGAACCTGCCAGAACGCATGCTCTGACTCCTGAAGCTCTCCTCCTGAAGGGCTGGCAGCGAAGTCTCCTGTCCCCGAAGGCTCTTCTCGGGGGGGGGGGGGGGGGGGGGGGGGGGGGGGGGGGGGGACTCGTGGACGTTCTCTGAGGGCTTGGCTGGCTCCGGTCTAATCCTTGAGGATGTATTGGGTAAAGTCTTAAGAGTCCTTCGACTCCCTCCTGGGAGGGATGCAGGACTCCAACAGTGATGGTGGGAGGCTCTTCTTCACCCCTACACGAGAAGACTTCCCAGCGCGAGGTGGGGTTTCCCTCATTGGTGCAATGGGGGAACACCTCACCTCGCGTGACTCCCCAGAGAACGGGAAATCTTCATCCGAAGGGGAGGGAGAGAAAGTCGGGGGGGGAGGCCTTCCTCAAAGACTTCCAAGGAGTCAACTTCGCCCTTGGAGAAGTTACCACGTCCGCTATTCCTCTCTTCCTCTTCAGGGGAGTCGAAACTGCCACTGATTTGTGTTCCAGTTCAGAGAGAACAGGCTTAAAAGCCTGTACGACCGCTCTGACAAGGGACCCAAACCAGGGCTGCCGACTGACAGTTGCGCTGTCAGATACTCCCTCTGGAGGGAAGGGGATCGTTAAATCCCTAGGAGGAGTTACTAAAGCAGGGTCGGCCTGAAAAGAAGAAGGCAAGTTCCTGGACCTATCCGGAGTTCTCCCTCCCTCTGGCGAGCGCGCTGTTCTGCGCTGGGGGGGGGGGGGGGGGGGGGCAGCGATGACGACGACCTGGCTGCGCGTCATCCTGCAGCCTCGTGCTGGTGCTCACGCGATGGGATTTTACCTAAATCGCGCTCGGGCGATTGCTCGCGCGCGTAGGCGATGGCGAGGGCGCGCGGACGAGTGGTGGCGAGCGATGGCGCGCAGAAGAGGGCGCGCGTGGGCGATCGATGGCGTGCAGGGGCGCGTTCTGGTGGTAGCAGCGGGTGCGCAGCAAGCTGAATAGGCGCTCGCCCGCGCAAAGGCGATTGTTCGCGCGGGCACAGGATCACACTGAGTCCGTGAGGGCGATAACGTTGGGCGCGCGCGCATGGGAAATATCCCTTGCGCGCGGGCGCTCATGAGGGTGCACATCCGAAACAGCAACAGGAGGGCGCGCGATGGAGACTGCTCGCGATGGCGTGCTGGCAAGCGCTGGCGAGCAGGGGAAGAGATTATCTTCCCCTTTGCGCCCAGATCCGAAGATCGTTGGCGCGCAGGCGAGTGCTGCCGTGTAGGAGAGCGCTGGCGCAGGCGAGCACTGACGCGCATCAGGATGAGGGCACGCAGTGGCGCACTGGCGGGCAGGAGAGCGCTAATGCGCAGGTGAGCACTGGCACGCAGGTGAGCGCTGGCGCGCAGGAGAGCGCTGGCACGCTCTAACAGGATCTGGAGCTGGTGAACGCTTGCGCGCAATTGCGTGCTAGCGCGTAGGAGATCGATGGCGCGTAAGGGACTTAGTCACAATGTGAGAAAGTCCCTTGTGCCCCGAAGGGACCGATGCCCGTTTGAAAACAGGGTTCGTAGGCGCCCACAGCGCATCAGCGGCCAGGAACGGCGACGGCAGGTTAGCAGGTCTGGCGTGTGGAAGGTCGGCGTGTTCTTTGTAAGGACGTCCTTCCACCAAAGGAAATCGCGAACAATCTGCGGAGGTGTCCAGGGATGTAGCTGGCAGGGTCGGTGAACGACGACGAGATTCCTCTGTGGTGGACTGCGGGGATGAAGAGCCGAAGAGGCGCCTCCTAACACCCTTGTGAGGCGAAAGAAGTCCTCTACGGCGAAGAGGAAGGCGGACTTTGCGCCTTATATGTCCTCTGGGGGCCGTGGGGTCAGCAGGCTGACCAGCAGTCTTCTGAAGGGGAGTCTCTGTCAGTGAACTCCCCCGATGGTGAGAATCACCTGCAGGAGAGACCGTTGGACTTAGTTCCTCCCTCGAAGGATGTTCGGAGGGGGCAACTAAGCCTTCAGCTACATCGGCAACATCAGGAGCAGAGGTTTGATACAACTCATCAGAAGCCTCTGCCACAACAGCGTCGACGATAGACAGAGGATCGACCTCTACTAAAGTCGGCGATTGTTTGACAGCTGCTCCCAATTTGATCTTGTCAAACAAGGCTTCCTTGGAGGGCGAACCCTCAACCCCCAAGGAAGCCCAAAGCTGCAACAAATCATGATTAGTTACATTGACATCAGAATTAATATCCTCCCCCGGGGGAGGAGGAGGAGGAGCTGCCTCGCTATAGGAGGCAACTCCTTCTCCCAAACCCCGAGATCAGTCAACAGAACTGCGGCCTACGCTACCACTCGACAGTTTCTCGGAAGAAACCGATCGAGTGGGAGCTTCGGAGGAGGTTTGGGGCATGGAAGAAGAGCCCTTGGGATTTTCTCCTTTCAAAGAAATCTTCAAAGGAGAAATATTCCGCTTGGACTTCTTCCGGCGCCGGGAAAACCTCTCCCACCGGGAGGTAGACCACCCCCTACACTCACCACATACATTACTCTTATCACACTGTTGGCCCCTAAAGTAAGGACACAAGGTGTGTGGGTCCGTGTCGACCGCTGACATATAAGTTCCACAAGGACGGTCAGGTAAACCGGGACACTCACGCATCGCAGAGGCCAACTTCACAAACACACTGTCAAAGAAAAAGCAAACAAAAGATTAGTTAAATGGCTGTCAGAGAAGGCGAGGGTGACAGCGGAAACGTCCGTCTAGCACCCGAGCTGAGAGCAAAGTAAGCTCAGCACAGGTGTGTGTGAGGGGGGATTAGCAAGCTACCCTCCCTACACCCACCCCCCAACTGAGGGTGGGGTAGTAAACCCTTGTTAAAATTCTAATGGCTCGTCATTTCAGCTACGCCGAAAGTAATTACCCATATTAAATAGCGTGGTTTGTATTTCAGTTATGGAACAAACTAGCATTTACTATTCAAAAACTCAAGGAATATATTCCTTAATAGAGTTTTCATTGTTCAAACAATATTGTTGATGGGTTTGAATGGAACATCCTAGACAACCTTTAGAGTAGAGACCATTTCCCTATTTTAATAACTGGCTCTGTTTAACGGTATAATACAAATAAATCTGACTGAGATAAGGTTAAGATTTACATGAATCAAGTGCCTTCCTGTAGGTATTCACAAGATCATGATGAAATAAAGGAATGGTCCGGTGATCAGATACTCTATAACCCAATTGTTGAACAGAGAAAATAGAATTGGAAGAAAATTAGAAAACTTAGAAAGATTTAAAAATTAAAGAATTGTACTGTCCCTTAATCCCTTAATATTACGAAATACAATAAACATTCTCTGGTATAGCCATAAAAATTAGTATACAGTACAGAAACCACATTTAATAAGTTTT
This sequence comes from Palaemon carinicauda, assembly GCF_036898095.1. Lineage (NCBI taxonomy): Eukaryota > Metazoa > Arthropoda > Malacostraca > Decapoda > Palaemonidae > Palaemon > Palaemon carinicauda. The sequence continues at coordinate 49,485,702 of NC_090725.1, read as the reverse complement.
CTGCTAAATTTAGAACAGAAGCAATAAAAGGCAAAATAATTTAGTGCAAAAAATGTATTTACTGTATTACTCTAATGTTGTAGCTGTTCATAAGTACTGTATTTTACTTTGATTGTTCATTACAGCATTGGAGATCATAAGAAGGACATCGCATGCTCCAAGGCCATCACAAAAATCAAATTGCAAACTAGGGAACAATGATTTCCTTCAGCTAACCTATTTAGACATTTAGCCAGAAGACATTCAAAAACTTTAAATGATATGGGAATTATGGAAATTGGGCAGTAATCAGCTGGACTTGAGCTACCATAACCTCATTTACATAACTAACTAGTTTAGCTTCCCAGTCGCATGAAATTAAAACATGTGATGGACCTTGATGCTTATGGAGGTGTAGTTCCAAATTGTTATTTTTGCAGTTTTTAATAAAGATAGCCGAGTTTTAGCTCCTATGTTGTCTATTATTTGTTGTAAGTTAGCAAGAAGAGGTTCTTTTTGCACTTGTTGGAGAACTGGTAATGTTATTCCATTAGGTAAATGTGTTTGTGGTAACTCTAACCCTGCTGATTAATGTCCAATTTCCATAACTCTCATCTAATGTTTTTAAACTCTTTTTGGCAAAACATGACAAATTCGGATATAATTTTTATTTTTCCCTAACTAATACAAACCAGGACTTATTTGTTTGGATTATCTTTCGGCAGAGCGGGAATGTAGCTATTACACTTTAATTGCGAGGTGGCAACTCTGCCTAACCGCTTGAGCGGGCAGGCTGGGGTGGTACCCAGCTGCCTCTATATATACTTTCACAGCAGTGAGAGACGTCACTTTTGACTGCAGGCAGGACTTCTGGGGGACAGGTGATAGCAGGACAATTTATAAAAATAACTGCAGGTTTGTACTAGTTGAGGAAAAATACAAATTATCTCCGAATTTGTCATTTGTTCCCATACTAGCAACCCTTCCGTTATTAATTTAGATGACTCACTCATAGGTGGGTGCAAGTCCTAGTTCTGGCATGGTTATTGACCTGGTTTTACCTAGTACACTATATGCTGTGGTCTAGGGATAACTTTGACGCCTCACTAAAATATACACAGTGAGTATAATAGCGGCCTGTGCAATACAGTGTAATAGAGTTTGTTGTTTTATATGAACACCTTTTGAGTTTATATAGGAAAACAAGACTTATCCCATTGCTTACCTTGCAGAAAGCAATGGGTACATGGATAGTATATATATTTAGGCTACACAAAGGAAGTGATAATTACCTGCAGAGGTTGAAGCCAGCATGCAGTGGGACCCATGGTGCTGTACCCCAAGGGAGGGGAAGATGAAGAAAGGAAAACCAAACATTCTCTCATTCATCCCAGTCTTAACCCAGGTAACCAATGCCCTCAACCAACTGCTTAGGTGCCTGAGATATTCTTAAACCACTTGTTGAGCAGCCATCACAGGACCGATTGTAAACGTATCGAATCTCTTACGGACCACGTCTTTTAAATAAAGGGCTGTGAAGGTGGTCTGTTTTCCCCACGCCCACTTTATGTACTCGCAACATGGAGAAGTTGCGTTTGAATGCAAAGAAAATGTTGATTCCCTTGACATCATGGGCTTAGGTCGGCGAGCCAGAGGAGGATCGGGAGCCAAGGCTCTTTCGATTACTTGGCGGATCCAGGAGGAAACGGTGTTTTTGGTGATCCTCCACTTTACTATCCCTGTGCTAACAAACAAGTGTTAGTCAGGGCCGTGTTGCTGCAGTGCGTTTAGATAGTATTTCAAACTCTTCACTGGGCATAGTAACCACTGATCTGGGTCATTGGTTACAGAACGAAGACTCGCAATCTGAAAGGGCCCAAATCTATGGCCCCGTAACCCAGGATTTTGAGTCCTAGCAATAAACTCAGGGACGAAGCCGAGTGTCGCTTCACCCCATCTCCTTGAATGGGCGATGTCATACGAGAGGCCATGTAGTTCACCACCACTGACTCTCTTTGCCAAGGCTAAAGCGAGCAGGAACGCCGTCTTCAAAGTGAGGTTTCCATCAGTTGCATGGCATAATGGTTCATAGGAAGGTCCTTTTAATGATCCCAAGACGTGAACCACGTTCCAAGGAGGAGGCCTAATCTCTGACTGGGGGCAAGTGATCTCAAAACTCCATACGTTAAAGAAAGCTCCAACGAAGAGGATATATCAACTCCCTTCAGCCTTAAGGCAAGGCTGAGCGATAACCTTTCACTGCCGAGACTGAAAGGAGCTTTTCCTCCCAAAGGTATACAAGGAACTCCGCTATTACTGGAATACTGGCATCGAGCGGAGAGATATTCCTACCACAACTCAAACCACAGAATACCCTAATATTTTTTTGCCTGGTAGACCGAGGCTGAGGACCTTCGCAAGTAACTAGACATTCTCTCCGCAATTTGTCATGAAAAGCCCTTCTGAGAGAGGAGACGCTGGATAGTTTCCACGGTCTTGTGAAAGATGCCACAGTGGAGCTACATGGGTGATCATGAGATCTTTGGATGCTCTGGTCTTGTTGAGCAATCTTCTCATTAGACAAAATGTGGGGAAAGGCGTACACGTCGAGGTTGTCGCACCATTGTTGAAATGCATCTTGCCATAGAGCCTGTGTTCTACAGTCGGGGAACTCCACAAAGACAGGACTTTACCGGCTATCTGACGACTCAAAGACCATTCGGAGCCTGCTATCCGAGTCACTCTGCTCAGATTGTCCGCAAGCACATTCCTCTTGCCAGGAATGAAGCAAGCCGATAGGGATACCAAATGATCTTCTGACCATCTGAGGATCTTTACTACAAGATGGCATAGAGGCTGCGAAAAGGTACCACCCTGTTCACTCATCAACTCCACAGTGACCTGCCAGCAACTGTTGGAACTGATGAAGAGTCAGGTAAGCTTCTATCATCTCTAAAAGATTTATGTGCTGGTACCTTTCTGACTATGACCAAAGGCCGGAGATCATATGGTGCAGCAGGTAAGCCCCCACCCTTCTTTTGATGCATCTATGAAGAGCATCAAATCCGGAGGGGGAACAAGAAGATTCTGGCTCTGTCGAAGGTTTTCGTCTGCCATCCACCAATTCAAATCTGTTACCTGATCCTGAGTTATGGAAACTAGAGTGTCCGGTGAATTGGAGTGTTGGTTCGACACGGAGTTCAGCTGCCATTGCAGGAATCTTATCCAGAGGTGGCCGTTTGGAACAAGACAGATGAGACGTCAAATGGCCTAACAAACTCAACCAACGAGAGGCTGGAAGAACTTCTTTCCTGAGGGAGGATGCAGCCACTTCCTTCAGTCTGTGTACTCTTCCGTCTGATGGGAAGACTTTCTCTTGGACGGTGTCTATTATCATACTGAGGTACACCAGCCTTTGAGAAGGTTGCAGTAATGACTTCTCATGATTTATCAGGACCCCCAGATCCTGACAAAACTCGAGAAGCATGTCTCGGTGACAAAGAAGGGTCGTCTCTGAGTCTGCTAGGATCACCCAGTCGTCCAAATATCTGAGAAAACAGTTGCCGGTGCTTTGAGCCCAAGATGACACTGAGTCAAAAACTCTGGTGAATACCTGAGGAGCTGTCGCGAGACCGAACTATTGAACCTTCAACTGGTGTATCTTTTCCTCGTGTATGAATCTAGATACTCCCTTGAAGACGGATGGATTGGAATCTGGAAGTATGCATCCTTCAGATCCAGTGTGCACATAATGTCCCTTGGACAAACCGTTTGAATGGCTATGTCTGCTATCAAAATTGTAAACTGAGTCTGCTGCACAAACTTGTTCAGAGGAGAGAGATCGATGACTGGTCTCCAGCCTCCAGTCACCTTTTTCACCATAAAAATTTGACTGTAGAAGCCTGGAGACCCGTCCACAACCTCTTGGAGAGTGCCCTTCTGCAGCCTGGTCTGGATGACCACCTCGACTACCTCCCTTTCCTCCTGTATTCCTCTGAAGGACTTGGTTCCTTTCTGGCCTTTGGATGGAAAGGGCCACTTAGACACCTTTGAAGGTTCGGAGGACCTAGAAGTTTACAGGTGAGAAGAGGAAGGTGCTTGCCGAGTCCGGGAAGACTGGGAAGGTCTACCATAGGGCTTTGATGTCATAGCCCTATGGAGGAGAAAATCGTTTGACAATTTCCTCCATCACTCAGTAACCCTCTCCATCTTTTCTGGAATGAAGAGTGAAGAACCCTCAAGGGTAGAGTTCCTCAACCGGGAGACTTCCACCTTTGGCACCTACTTATAGAATTTCCTAATGACGGTACTGTAATAGGGCAATCTACCTTTGCTTCCTCCTTTATGACCTAAAACCTTTACGCCTGAATTTTCTCTAGTGATTGTGAAAAATTCCTCGCCCCATAATTTGACAAGCTGCAAGAGGTCCTCATCCACAAGACAATACAAATCTGCATGAAAGAAATGGCTTTCCTATGTAGTCAGTCGCCTCGTCAAATAACCTGGACTTATTAGCTTTCTTTCTGATCCACCTCTTTGAAGGAGGAGGATCTAGCCATCTACTATACTGTCATAGAAACTGCCTTAACAGAACCTCTCAAGCATGCCTTTGACAAGAATCTTGAATCGGATAATCACGCATCTCCACCCACGCCTGTGGTTTCTTGGTCTCAGGATAAAGCTCTTTAGGTTTGGGCCAATTTAGATAATCCCATTTCCTTTGAAGAATTTTTGCAAATAGACTACAGATTTTTAATGTAATTTGTTCCTAGCTATACAAACCCAAGTAATTTATACGGGTATACAGTATTCTAATGCTGTTTTATTATGACTAAATTTCAATTAGTCCTGTGAGTCTGGCAACATTGTATGGTTGCCCTTTGTTCCCATTTGCACCTGCTGCTCAATGCTCATTTTAGTCTTGGTTAGGATTTGCTGGGTGGACAAGGCGGGAAATATAAATTATTCGGGTTTGTATTCCTTTATGACCTAAAACCTTTACGCCTGAATTTTCTCTAGTGATTGTGAAAAATTCCTCGCCCCATAATTTGACAAGCTGCAAGAGGTCCTCATCCACAAGACAATACAAATCTGCATGAAAGAAATGGCTTTCCTATGTAGTCAGTCGCCTCGTCAAATAACCTGGACTTATTAGCTTTCTTTCTGATCCACCTCTTTGAAGGAGGAGGATCTAGCCATCTACTATACTGTCATAGAAACTGCCTTAACAGAACCTCTCAAGCATGCCTTTGACAAGAATCTTGAATCGGATAATCACGCATCTCCACCCACGCCTGTGGTTTCTTGGTCTCAGGATAAAGCTCTTTAGGTTTGGGCCAATTTAGATAATCCCATTTCCTTTGAAGAATTTTTGCAAATAGACTACAGATTTTTAATGTAATTTGTTCCTAGCTATACAAACCCAAGTAATTTATACGGGTATACAGTATTCTAATGCTGTTTTATTATGACTAAATTTCAAGAAGTCCTGTGAGTCTGGCAACATTGTATGGTTGCCCTTTGTTCCCATTTGCACCTGCTGCTCAATGCTCATTTTAGTCTTGGTTAGGATTTGCTGGGTGGACAAGGCGGGAAATATAAATTATTCGGGTTTGTATTCCTGAGAAAAATACAAATTACTTTAAAAATTTGTAATTTGCTCGTCATTTATATGGGTGTCTTCTTTAGGTGAGAGGAAGCCTCTGGGTGACAATGTTAGGATGTCTTGACTCGCCCAAAGTAATAAATATCGAATACCATGAGAGGCAAGATCATGATGTCAGCCTCAATGAATTGGAGGTAAGTTTTGGATTTTTATCAGAATAACTTTCTTAATTCTAATATATCATGTATAATGTCACAGTGGTATTTTACCTTTTTAAGTGAAAATCAGCGTAAGTTCTCCCATGGAAGAGAGGATCCAAAGATAGGAAGGAAGGCACCATTCATTTTACTCTCATAACACCATTATGCTGAAAACAACTAATGACATGACACATTATCAAGTGTCCTGCAGGTGTCCTGCAGGGGTATAGGTTTATAAACTATCTGCTGGGAAGCTATCACCTGGCCTAAGGAGAATGTGTCCGAAGGTCTGTGGGTACAATCTTTTATGTAATGGGTGGTGAAGGTGGTCTGTCTCTTCCAAACCAGTACCAAGAACCTGTACCAGCGAGTGGTTTTAGCAAAATGCTAGTTGCAAAAATACCACATATGTCATGAGCTTTGGGAGGGGCCCCAGTCGACACTTCTCCCAAAGATTTGTATAATTTCATAAGTCTCAGGGGCACCAGTCGACGCTTCTCCCGAAGATACTTATAATCTCATAATAGTCTCGCATAGCCAAAAGTAAATGGTGTTCTTGGTTACTCTCCTCTTGTTTCGACCTGTACTTACAAGTTAGGAATGTTCTGATGAAGGGGAGAACTCCTCTTTAAATAAAAGCTGACTTCCTTACAAAACAAAGTAACAAACTTTACCAATCATCATTAATCTCCTAGATTGCTGAAATCATAAAGGGGTCAAATCGATTGTCATTAATTGATGGATTTTGATTCGTGGATCTTATATATGAGAGACTCATAGAAGACTTGGCCCATTTGGAAGTTCTGTTGGAACTTCTCTAACATCTAGAAGGTCCAGGTATCTACGATCACGATCTTTAGTGCCCATTGTACTGAGCAAGGATGCATTCAGAAGGGTACTAGTTTCTCTAGAGATGCAAGGTAACCTAGAAGTTTCTGACCGAGGTGGGCTGAAAGGAACTCTTCTCGACAAGAGGTGTTACAATCTGTCTCAATCGCTGAACTCCGTCTTCAGAAATACTCTGGCTTGGACCAAATCTATATCCATGTCCAAGTACCATAGATGAAATTGAGTGTCGAATCTCGTCTCCTCGTAATTTAACCGGTCCCCTGTTGCTTCAAAGTTCAAGAAGCTCACTGGCAGATAAGCTGAGATCTTGAACACACCAGTAGAAACCAGCCATCCAGGTAACGCAGGAGCCTTAGTCCCATGGCGTGCACCCATGAGGAGATAGAGTGAACAAGCGAGTGAACTCCTGTGGGACTGATGACAGGCCGAAGCACAACACTTTGAACCGGTAAGTTTTTTCTCTGTAAATAAAATGCAGATACTTTCTTGATCCTAGATAGACTGGGATCTGAAAGTATGCATCCTGCAAGTAGTCATTCTTTCTGATGGCATCTATCACTGTGCCGAGTCTGCATCTTAAACCGAGATTGGAGTACACACTGGTTCAAGCAAAAAGGGTTTCTGACAGGTCTCCAACCTTTTATAAATTTCTCTACTAGGAAGATGATGCTGAATAAACCCAGAGACCTGTCAAAGACTTCCTCTATTGTGTCCCTCTCCAGCATCTATGATATCTCTTCGCTAGGTGAAGAGCTTTCCAAGACTCCATCAAAATCAATGATGGGAGTGTGGAGGACAACAGCTCATGAATAGGACGTAATACCTAAGAGCTTAGAACTTCTACATCACAGGGATCTATCCCCTTAGAACTGGTCTTAGTATCTGCTGGGAAGATACTGAGAAATCTAGATGCTGCAGCTCTTCTCAGGGATGTCTGGTTAATTTAATTTTCTCATTTCTCCATCACCACTGCTATTTCTGCGGGGTGGGGGGGATGAGCTGTAACATTAGAGTTTAAAGGTTCAAAGGCTGCTCATGAATGGTGGGGGCAAGGGACAGTGACATTGCCCTATTGAGTGGGACAATGCCCTAAAGACTTAAACCATATATTATTATTATTATTAAATGCTAAGCTACAACCCTAGTTGGAAAAGCAGGATGCTATAAGCCCAGGGGCCCCAACTGGGAAAATAGCCCAGTGAGGAAAGGAAACAAGGAAAAATAAAATATTTTAAGAACAGCAACAACATTTAAAATAAATATTTCCTATATAAACAAAAATTTCAATAAAACAAGAGGAAGAGAAACTAGATAGAACAGTGTGCCCGAGTGCACCCTCAAGCAAGAGAACTCTAACCCAAGACAGTGGAAGGCCATAGTACAGAGGCTATAGCACTACCCAAGACTAGAGAACACTGGTTTGATTTTGGAGTGTCCTCCTAGAAGAACTGCTTACCATAGCTAGAGTCTCTCTTCTACTCTTACCAAGAGGAAACTAGCCACTGAACAATTGGGTGAAGAATTGTTTGGTAACCTGTGTTGTCAGGTGTATGAGAACAGAGGAGAATCTGTAAAGAATAGGCCAGACTATTCGGTGTCTGTGTAGGTAAAGGGAAAGACCCGTAACCAGAGAAGGATCCAATGTAGTACTGTCTGGCCAGTCAAAGAACCCCGTAACTCTCTCGCGGTAGTATCTCAACGGGCGGAAAATAGGAACAAGGAGGGCCAGGCAATGGCTGCTGATGACTCACCAGATAGACCTATTGGCTCTCCCAAACCTCCGGGACCGGGACCCAAACCTCGGTCTGATGTTCACCAGTCATGGACGTTACCATATCAGCCACCACAGATTCAGAGAATCTCAATGGGTTATATGATGGGCAAACTTGACAATTACCATCTCTCCTCTTCAACACAACTGTTTGGTGGAGTAAAAATAGTCCCAGAGCTGAGGGGGTTTCATTTTTGTTTTTGAGGCCAAGAGGTTTGAAAGTAGTTTCTTAGCCAGATTTCAGAAAATTCAAAAATCTTTTACTGACAAAAATCCTCCTGATTTTTTTTTTTTTTTTTTCAATAAAACGGATTTGAAGTAGGTTACCTGTGGGTTGATATTGTGGCATTTTTGTATGTACAAGAAGGGGGGGTACTACATAATATGAAGATGATATGAGTCCATGCTATTCATCAATTGTAAACATGATGTATATTCCCAAAAGCATTTTAAATAAGCTTTCTTTTTATATATAAGACAAATATCAAGAGAAAATTAACGTATCAAATAAAATGAAATTATTTTTTCATGTAAAAAATTTTCACTTTTACAATGAAAATAGTAATATTCTATAAAAAATATTAAAATTCAACTTCTGTCATCAGCTAGATCATATATAAATTGATTGATTTTCTGAATTTTAAAACATGCCAAAATGGGAATCTGTAACTGATGAGATGATGTTTGTAACTACAAGAGGAAGAATTAACCCTGGAAAACATGTTTGGATCTTGGTCTAAAGAGCATGAGTGCGAGTAGAAGTTTTAGAAGTGTTGAACAGGTTTGGGCATCACACAGTGGAATATCTAGAAAATGAAATTGCTTCAAATATTGCAGAGGAATAGTTACTCCTGATGGACTAAAGCAGCATTGGGATCTTTGTACTGGCCTTGCATGGGACAATTATGAGGAGAAAAATAAGACGCTTCCTGGATCTGGTACACTCCATTACACAGTTGATATTCGTTACTAAAATGAATTTGGAACATGATGACGAGGAACAAATAATCCCTGGAGAAGCTATCGAGGTGGAATCCCATACTAGCTAGAAATCCATGCATACACTCAAGCTGAAAAATACTCAAAATACAATTTTACCAGTGACTGAACAGTAATCAATACATTGTGAATGATAAATACTGCACTGGAGAAACTCTCACCAATGCGGTGGGGGTGGAATACATTGGTTACAGTTGATCCCCTGCCCTGACACACACTTGGATATATGGAAAACATATCTGCCATCAACAAGGCTTGATGTCCTAGCTGAAACGACGAGGATATCCAAGAAAGTCGCATGTGAATATGGTAAACACTTTGCAGTTGTAACATATGATCTGGCTGTGGCTAAACATGCTATGTAAACCCAGGCAACGGAGACCCCAATGTACAGCAACTTATTTATATGCTTTGGGACTTTTCATATCCTCACGGCCTACTTTACTGGACTTGGGTACATCATCGATGGATCCAGTGGACCTAAAATCCTGACAAACTTAAATGCTAGCTGCTGGATCTGTGAATGGGTTCCTAAAAGAAAATCACTATAATTGGTAAATAGACATCTTGAATAACTACATATCACCGTCCCAGAGCAAGACCTTTGTAACCGTTACCTAGCCACCCCAGAGTAAGATGTCTCTTAAATGACACTTACAGGAGTCTTGCTCTGGGCTAGTGATGTGTGTTTATATTCTGTCAAATAAATATAGGATGTTACTGGTTTGTCTCATGTTCTGTTGATCTTATTGTTTTGCAGATCCAAGCGACTGCACCCAATGTCGGCAAAGGTATTTCAGATACTGCACTTCAGTTCCTTTCTCATGTGCATGGGGTACTTCCACAACCCTTGATGGATATAAAACCATCACCAAAATGGTTTCATGATATAGAGGTATCATTAGACTAAACAAGTTTCATGTCCGACTACCCTATTTACATCGAAGAAACATCATCTGGTCAACACGGGAACACCACACAGTTTTGGACGATATATATCGAGTGTGTCCATATATTTATGAAGTTTAGCTATGCCTGCAGAAAAAACGACTTGATCTATTCAGATTCTTGCTTACAACGATGCGTTCAATCTTTTTTTTTTTTTTATCAATAACCGACCGAACTATTTTAGGTGGATGGTTTGCTATCACCTTACCCTTCTACGCATAGAAAACACATCCAGGCATTAAACCAAGTCTTAGAAAGAGGAGCGTCAGCAGTACATCAGACAGGCACAACTCTCTAGAACATTAGTAGACATGACACTGGAGCACACTATCAATGCAGATGCAGCCTAAGGGAAGCAGGGATAGCTGCCTTTAGTACATCAGGTTCTGCTCGGCACTGGTGGATGATTACCAGATCTGATCGGAGTGCAATAGTTGGGATTTTGTTGGAGAAAGCTGGCCACACCATCAAGAAAGATGTCACCCATTGCATCAGGAAAGATGAGGACACAACCAAAATCATCACAGGTATAGAATGAACTATGAACCTTTTCCATATCAAAGTAGATTTCAATTTGTATTACAGTATGTGGTAATTGGAAAGAAAGTAGACAAAAAATCAAGATCCTTTTAGGATCTCTTGAAAAAGGTGAAAAGAGGAGGCAATTCACACACAAGCGTTACAAAGACCCGCATAGATTTGAAAAACCAATTCCATGGTGAAAAATTTTTCCACTGCTGCAGTGAAAACTCAAGTCAAAGCCAAGAACCAGAAATGTGCTTTGCACAATTATCATACCCCATCAATGAGTGCTAAGCTCGGGCGACCTATTAAAAACTTCAGCTTTAGGAGAGCAAAGGAGATTCATTGATTAAATTGGAAAAAAATTTTCATAAACGTATGTCAACACTGTCATTGCACCATTTAGCAAATTGACATCTTTATGTCTCCAGATACACCTCTCATGAATCTGGAAGAGTTGCACTACTCACCAGGATGGTCCCATAGTAACTAAAGGCTTCCAGTAATGCCTAAAGATAAGTTCTCTTCTAAGAGGGAAACTGTTAATCATTCTCCTACAAATATACCAGCTCTTCTGACATCCTCGCAACGAACCAGTCTCATTTTCTCCTGGAAAGGAATTTTTCTTTTCCAGAATCAAAAGGTACAAGATTGGTCCTATCCACCCAGTGAGTGTAAATCATCCCTTGCGACTGCAGATTATCATCATTACAGACTAAGCTACAACCCTAGTTGGAAAAGCATGATGCTAATAAGCCCAAGGGCTCCAAAAAGGAAAAAATAGCCCATTGAGGAAAGGAAGTGAAGAAATAAATAAAACTACAAGACACTATAAACAATTAAAATAAAACATTTTAAGAACAATGTTAAAAATCTCTCTTATCTATAAACTATAAAAACAGAAAACCCCAAGAGGAAGAGAAATAAGATAGAATATTATGGCAGAGTGTACCCTTAAGCAATAGAGCTCTACCCCAAGTTAGTGGAAGACCATGGTACAGAGTCTATGGCACTAACCAAGACGAATGAACAATGGTTTGACTGTAGTCCTTTTCGTAAAAGAGCTGCTTACCAAAGCTATAGTCTCTCTTCTACCCTTACCAAGAAGAGAGAAGACACTGAACAATAACTGTGCAGTAGTTAACAGCATGCATGCAGAAGAATAGTTTGATAATCTTGGTGTTGTCTGGCCAGTCGAAGGACCCATTATCTAAACGGGTGTCTGGTGCACAAATAACCCTTGCATTCACATCTTCAAACAGGTACAGGAAAGTGCTTTCTTACTATGGCACAAAATAGAAATGCCCGTCCCAAGCATGTGTATCCCTAGTTAGTGCTCCAACTAAATGGTGCCCCCGGGCAGTTTACGCTTCCCACCCCATTTCACGAATGGAACTGTGCTCAGACGAGTGTGACAAACTACCCACACTGTAGGTCGATGTATCCTGTTACAGGTACAGCTTGATTAAAACCTAAGATAATTAAAGATTTTAAGGAATAGGGGCAGAGATGAGGGCAGATTCCACTGCATATTACTTTGCTTGCAGATGTAGAGAATCTCGGTGGGATACGCCACTGGTATCAGAGAGGGAGACTAAGCCTTCTCTCCCATCTCCATCTTATTGTGAACACAAGTCCCCAACTTGTACCAGATTTTACAGCCATTCTTTCCCCTTAGCTCCTAAACTTATTTTATGAGCAAGGCAAGAGAGGAAGGATATCTAAGAGATGAAGCCTCCCCAGAAGGAAGGGCTTAGGCAGCAGCTGTTAGGGTTCACAAAACCTGGTAACATTAATGATTCCTGCAAAGAATACCGTTCTAGTTGATTAGGTGCTAAAGGATCATAATCTCTAAGCATATTCTCCGCTTCACTGATCACAAGCCGAGATAACACAACAAACTCGTGCTGGAATGTAAGGTCGCCATTCTATTATCGGATTCTCTTGGAATTTAGATAACGAAGGATCAGACAGGGAAAGTGACAAGTGCCATGTTACTGGGGGGAATAGGAGGGATTTCCATCAAGCAGAGCTAAAGAGGCTTCTGCTTCTTGCCCTCTTTCGAGGAGGCAGCAGAAACGGAATACCCTCTAGCCATCATCTTATGAGACTGTTCCCGACATATTTCACAAGGGTAGTTCATTAAGCATCTCTAACCATGACACCCTTGACACTAAAAATGGGATCTACCTCCACTCGACTCAAAGTTCTGTACTGGTGACCTTCAAGGCCAGGGAAGTTTCTCACACACTTGTGAAACAATCATAATCACAGACCGAGACAAATCACACAAAAATACAGTGTGACCACCTATCAAGTAGCAGACGTCTGAACATGACAGTAACCAGGAGTAAAGTAAAGACCGAGCCTCAGGATATGACACACCTACCCAGTGCATTTGGGAACAGAAGGCAAACATTACACAATGTTGCCAAACCCACAGAAATTATTTAATTTTGGTGTAGTGAAATAGCAAGAATATACCCATATAAATGACAAGGGTTTTTATTTGTGTAGGAATAAACAAAAGTTAGCTCGCATCGCGGAAAGTACCTCGACCACTCAAGGCGATGGCTTGGATTGGAATGGTGATTCAGGATAAACTGGAAAACAAGCTAATCCCTCTACTCTTCCACATGTTGATTTGTTTTTCTCCCAGGGTTTGTATTCATATCGGAACAAAAAGGAAACGCACTTTGCACCCCAGGTCCATAAATACACATTAATTTTTAAAGCCTTTATAATGGTAATCATTATAATAATTTACAACTAATTTCAGAAATGAATCAAAATTTAAGTTTTTCAAAGAAAAAAAATTGATAGATTAACTTTCACTTTACCTCTGAGAGACTTGGGAGGTGAATCTCCAAGATCAGTTTTAGGAACACTGTTTCGCTGTCAAACAAATAGGCACGTGATCTTTTTTTCTACCCTTCAATTCAATTTTAACAGGGTACCTTCTAGAAAGCTACAATTGTCATGAAAATTGGATAAAAATCATGTGAACTCAGCATTACCAATGCATAAGGACTCTGAGCGACTAATTTCACAAGTTTCGTTAGTACCTGTACACAAAAAATTCCCATAATGCGTCAGTTTTGCCAGAAGAACGATGAAATACGTATAAACCAATCATGTTTAGTTACTTATAAAAAGGGGTAATACAATATTTTACTTTGCCATTTACTCCAGGCCAACTATAATGGACACATTTGAAATTTAAGGACTTTTATGATTTCATAACTTTTCCGAAACAAACCAGTTAATAGAGTACTTAAACCTTTTAGCAATAAATTTATTCTATCGAGGTTACTTTAGCACAATGGAATGAGGCATCAGAGATGACAACATGAGCAGGAGGTACAGTACAGTATAGGTAATCTAATCTTTTGATTAATGACTTCTGGAAACGAGAAATAACCTTTTCTCTGTCAAGTCATCTTCCATTAAGACCTTTCTTTCCTTGACAAAGGTCACAGAAGGATATATCAATTTGATTATTGTAACTCCTAATTTATAGTTGTCTTTTACAGAATACAGTACATGACCAGTTAGTTCTCAATGGCACATTTAACAAACATGAATCGGTGATCTTTATTAGTTGCACTACAGTATCAGGCCACTTGCTAATAATCATTGGAGTCTTTGATAGCTAAGCCAGCACATCATACAGTATTCTATAAAGTACCATACTGTATTTCATAATATAATATCTCGAAACTTGTATCCAAGATATTAATTTGTATTTCATAAACAAGGTAGGTATGAATAAAAATACATCATCACAAACTTATTTAATCAAACGTTCATATTGTATTGATACAGGGTTTTCATATAAAGGAAAAAAGTACCAAATATTAATCAAAAGAAAAAGTAATTTGTGAAAAAATATACGCTAGGATTATTCACTGAAATGTTTCCAACTATAAATTCCATTGATTAGTGACAAAATGTTTAACTATGCATAAATCATTTAAAAATCATTTCCTACAGTAAGCTAAACTGAACTGTGATGATCCACAATCGCAGCTTTCTTGATCTGTACACTAATGCTAAATTACACCTTCTCGGTGGAATGTTCACTCACTCAATGTAACATTTGCACAAGAGGAACAATATCACAGTCACACGTCCTTCAAGAACGATCAAAATTTGCACTCATACCCTCAGTCACTAGGTCATGTCACTGGGGGGAATAGGGGGGATTTCCATCAAACAAGGCAGCAACTGCAGGAAAAAATTGAGCAGCAATTTCACCTTGTCACTCACTGGATTCCTGAAGATCTGCCAAGGACGTTAAAATGTGCTAACATGGCAAGGAAGAAAGCACTAGATGCACTCTTGTACTCCACACACTGATCTCTCATCACTTTCCTAAATAATTCTTCTTCTTTCAACGACACTATAACGCATCTCACTTTGGTTGTGCAACAAGAGATCATGTGTAAACTTTTTTATTATACTTTCTCAAATACGAACATAGAGTGATCTGCACCACATGCTTACACATAGCCACATCACACATGGGGCCTCTATATCACAGTCTGGCATTCAAACAGTCATAATCAACTGCAATAAGTCATGGCAGCCTCCCAGAAAACTTTTAATTGAGCAGTCACAAAAAAATAAATAAAAAAGTAAGTCTTATTACAATATTCAATGTCTAAATGAAATGCTCAAAGCAACACTGTATAACCTATGATGAAAAAGAAAACAGCCAGTACGACACCACCATGGAGGGAAGTCATTCTACTTTTATCTTTAGCACACTTTAAACATTGTTTGATTTTGTTTGAGGTACATTTACATTCTGAAGAGAACCTAATATGGAAAAGTCAAATACTTTTAACCTTACTTTCAACAGTCATTGTAGTACTATCATTCTGAAACAAAACTATGGCAATTATCGTAGGATACTGTAACCCCTACATGTAAGACCCATCTACATCCTCATTCAACAACTTTATCCTAACACTATGGCATACCGTCAATCGCAGTACTCACTTCATTAACCCAGAGATTTTGTGAGGTCTCCAAAAACACTAACTCCATGTTAGCAGAAAATTTTCATAGATATAAGAAAAGAAAATTACACTGAACAGTAATACCAGTCAATGTTTTCATGCAACATGTTGGATTTGTTTCACCAAAGCAATTACAATGATGACATGTGAGAAGCTAAGGTTTGTGCATATCTTCTGTTCTTCCAATTGCAAAACTTTAAAAAATTCCTATCCATTTAAATTTACATTTACTGTATATTTATTTTAAATATTAAAACTTATCAAATTTGTGAAAAACAACTAAGTAAAAAAGAAAAACTGGAACCAAAGATATGACTGGCCAATTATTTCTTTACAGCATAAGCACTTCATTAGTTGAACACAGCCATATTCCATTCTAGTGCCCTAACCCTACTAAAGTGCTGCCACCATAGATTTATTTAAAAAGGAAGATCACCACCATGTTATAAACCCAAACTGATCTTTGTAAACCATTACACATAAATCATTCATTTCCTAGCCACAAAATATGATGTAAAAATGACCACTTCTGAGTATCATTATCTTTCACTTTCAATAATGCCACCATAACTCTTCTAAAGATCAGCATGGGAATATGTATATATATTGAGTATATATACACATATATATATATATATGAAAGCGGCCCGACCATAAGTTGTTGTTTCCTTTAACAGATGAGGAATAGTTGTTTAAATACTTTGTATCCATGACTAGAAAACCCAGACCACCACAACACTAATCAACAGTTGGATCAGTTTATTATCAGCAGGGCACAAGACTTGGCTACAGCACCATTATTATTACAAAACGAAGAAGGCACTTGATAGGACTGGCTTTCATATCCATACTTTGGAGGAAAAAAATATATATATATGTATATATCAAGTAATTTAAGAGGAGCATAGGCAGATGGAATGACGTACTGGACTTAAGTCAGTCAATGACTTCATTTTTTTTCTTTCCCATACACAAGAGGCCACATCTGGATTTCATCGCACATTAGGCTTTAAATACGCCACACTTGCGACCACGTCTGTCGTCATCACACAACCCACGCGCTGAACCGTCACCACTCACCACAGGCGGGCAACGTTCTTCCTTCACTTCATGCAGACACACCGCATTTGTCACATCGCAGACTCACCACTGACTAAACTCGCCACTCATCTGAAAAGCCAAGTTAGGGGCTACTACCAGTTAGATGACACTAACCAACATATTCCAGCCATGCTCTTAAGTTATTGATGATTGTTGTCTCCTTCAGAATGTAATACAGACTTCTAATGATCAAGTGTAATATGAACGAAAGAATGAAAGAGATAAACAAGGCGCCCAAGACACTCTGTACAAGAGCCTGTTTTAACCACACACTGATTAAAGACAGAACCTAGGAAGCTTTCATATCACTTGCAAATGGCATACACACTAACTAGGCTAGTCTAAAATGCTAATGCCACTTATTATCAAATACTCTCGTTCCTAGTGACAAAAAGAAAAATAAATTTGGTTTACAAACCCCTAAAAACCTACTATAAAGTGTTTCTATCAGGTGCTACAATTTAGGATACTGGAACTAAAAAAAAAAAAAAAAAACCCAAAAGAGAAATTTTTCAACCTACACAAAATCACCATATATGAAAATTTCTTCATCAAGAAAAAAAAAATTAATAAATGGTAAAAATATTAAGGTGCGAGTGCAGCACTGCCAAAATTTTTTTTATGCATCATCAACTACAGTCTACAGAAATTTAGAAACCATATTTACATTACCTGCTAATTTGTACTTACCAACTACTGTTTGACTTGAGCCTCCGGATTTCTTTCGTCGCCCAGAGAGCAAGTGTTTTTGTCTTCGCAGTTTTTGACCTTCGTCCCATCTGTAGAAGGTTAGTGATTGGATCCGTCTCCACCAACTGAAGCATCTCCGTACCAAAGACGGTGCAAAGATCTCTGTGGCACATAGATTCACAATTATCAAAACATTACCAAAACACAATATGGAAATTTTCTAAACATGAATGACAATTTTTCCTTAGCCCTCTGGTGATCCCAGTCATGACAAAGGCTGTCAGGCTCATAACTTATAAACTTTTTAAGGTGAGCAATGTCGTAAATCAACCAACTACGTGGAAATTTCATAGCATAAGTAACTAAGCAATGAAGATAGAAGGAAGGATGAGGCTCAATTAAAGAACACAAGCTGGATAAGCTCCGGTCAGAATCTTATCAACAAAAATTGCAAAACATTATACTTTCAGGTAAATATCCTATACAAAGCCCAGTTTCTCTTCAGAGTGAATTTACACAACTAAAATAAGGAAGAAAACTAAAATACTAACTTCTTAAGAATACAGCAAGCTAACAAAACAGTATTATGACAATGCAAATTAAAATAAATTAATCACATGAAATCAAGTTAGTCCCCCCCCACAACCCACCAAAGGTTTTGAAAGATAAACAAAAATGTATTTACTAATGGATTACAGTACAGTATTGCTAACCGAGAAGTTCTGAGGAAAAGTCAAAGGTATAAATTCATTACTGCCATAAGTGCATGCTGAGCAATTCGCATAATACCAAGGATACCAGTAACTATTACATTAGCCACATCCTAAATAAGAATATTAAATTCAACATCTGGCACATCCTAAATAAGAATATTAGATTTAACATTTGCCACATCCTAAGAATACCAAAAGCTATTACATAGCCATATCCTAAGAATAAAATACCAATAACAATTACACTCAAACTTTAAGGGATACATTTCCAGTGGTTTACGTACACCAGAGTTTATATATTGCCAGTTAAAAAAGAAAATTAAGACAAATTGCAATTCTTAAATAAATCAATGCTGTAAAAATGAACCAATTGTGAACATTATAAATTTTTCAAGTTTCCAAAACTTGACGTTTCAAATAAAGGTGAAGATTGGACATAAAATTTTGTTTCAAAATGCTAGTATGACATGTATCCTCTGTATACACGGATTGGGTCACATGAATTCATGGGTCTAATGAGCATGACTAATTAAAATATGAAAAGTTTAGTATTCAAAATGCATTACTCTTTGCATCCCGTAAATAGTTTTTTCTATTATTTCCACAAAACGTTTTTACAAAATATGTAATACATCAAGTCCTCAATTTACAAAACAGGTACCAAGAAGCTGTTTATAAGTTTAACTTTGTTAACCCCTTTTACCCCCAGGCTATTTGGAAATTTCCAACCCTTAACCCCCAGGGGGTTATTTTTTTCCCATCACATTTTGCAGTATATTTTTTTTTTTAAATTGCTCTAACAGCCTTAATTTTTGTCATAGAGAGGTCAGGTTGGTCTCATTCTCTTGGAAAATGCCTGAATTTTCTCAAAAAATTATCAAAAATATGAAAAGAAAAAAATTTTTTATAGCATTTTTTGCAAGGACGTACCGGTACGTCCATGGGGGTAAAGGGATGGCTTTTGTGAAACGTACCAGTAAGTCCTTTGGGGGTAAAAGGGTTAAATTTTGGCTTAGAGTAGGCTTCACGTAACTCGCATGCCTATGATTTTCAGCTGCAAAAGTCAACAAACAGTCCCGTTTCATATTGTAAATGCCATCTAGAATCATTCATCAAATTATATAATGTTCTATTACAGTATTTTATTTTGAACTTTTGATACGATATCTGAAATTTCTGATTGAAGTTGGATTTTTATCTTCGAAGGTTATCAAGTTGAAGACCTTCTCTATATATATTCATGGAAAGGAAATTTAGTCAGCTATGCAATAACAAATGCGTTAAGTACTATCTTGTAAATTTGGTGCCGTCTGCAACTTGAGTGCTAAATAATTTAAGTTTTGGGGCTCAATGAAATCCTACAAAAATTTTAAGTAATGAAAACTTCACGTTAGGTTGTGCTGGTGAATTTTAAGATAATAGCTACTGTATGAATAGACTACTGTTATAAAAAACACACGTAAGGCCTATAATCTAATCATCCACAACTATAACTTCTTATACGACAAAATAGACAACAGATAACCCAAGACGATAAAATTTAATTAATCAAATGATAGGAACTTATCTTGGACAACTAATTAGGGAGTCTAGCGATGCTGCTACTTCTGTAACTGGCCTTTACTTTCCATCTGTAGCCTATGGTCTTTTCCCATCTAAATCAAAATTTAAGAAAAGCCCCACAAGTTTAGAACTCCACCACAAAAAGCCAGAAACGCCAACCAGGCCTATCGTGTATTTCATGAGATGTTCACCACCTCCAATAAAAACTGGCTATTTTCCTTCAAAATGGTTAAGAATCAATGACCCTGTAAACTTAGTTTACACACGATTACACAGCAGCAAATAGCAAGGTTCAAGTTGTATATCATGGAACAATATATACTTTAGTTATTATTACAGTAGGTACTACTGTATTTAGACAATTCCCATGTAGAAGAAAAAGTAAAGTACTGAAGTAATTGCTTTAAATTCACTATAGATGAAAATTAAATTATGAAGATTAGCAAGTAATGACACTTTGAATGACTATATGAACCTGTACTAAAATTCAGTTATATAAAGCAATATGCAAGATATACCCTATAAGATTTGGCCACATTAAGTAAGTAAAGTGCCACTAACTCCTAACACCATCTATGGTACCATGTGACTAGCACTTGATCAGGATACTTGAAACCTGTATTTTCATTGTCCTTTTAGAGAATAGAGCAATTACAAACAGCATCTTTGAGTAAAACAGTATTATAACATTACACACAAAAATAAAAATTTACCCTCGAGATATTTTAATGCATACTGAAAAAGACCTTGAAATATTTCTTGGCTTTAGTTAAAATCTTTAAAAAAAATATTAAGGGGATGCAGTACGGCATTTCGCCAATTCAAGACTTAAAAAAACCATAGTACAAAAGGACATAGAACTTTTCAAGGTAAAAGTGGATCAAGAGTAATACAAGCAAATACTGTATGCTGAAATATGAAAATTAATTAGTTCCAATGTTGAGAATACCAGTGAAGAAAGGTATCAGGACCTGGATTTTAGCCCAGTAGAGATGCATTTAACCAACAAGTACCAGAGAGAAACTTGAGAATAGAAATTTCTTTTGGTACTTCTGAGGAACTGTTTTTAATTTCTGAAGATTTACCAACTCAAAAATATATTCTCAAATTTCTAATTAAAGAAATACCTTTTTTTTTCAATTACAATACCAACCTGCATTACTTATACTAGAAGGTTTTCAGACATTCAACATGGAGATTATCTTAGCCAGATAAGTTGCAATTTCTACTGGAGGTTATTCTTCAGAATGGAAAGTTAAAATACTACTCACCCTATCAAACCAGCTGAACTTGCAATGACAGCATCATTCCTTTCGTCATCAGCAGCAACCGACGATATAAACTTCACCATCTGGGGTACATGCTGCCTCAAAAGTTGAACTTCTTGATTTGGTGATAGGCCGTCTCCTTTTAGACCTTGAACTATTCCAGTATAGGCTTCTAAACATGCCTCGCGAAGCTCATTCAAGTATTCTATGAGTTCAAAGTCACTGCGATCAACTTGTGCAACTGAAGCCTGTAGGAGCATTTGAAGTACAATTTCTAGATATGTAACAAATTTCACACCAAGTGCAAGAGCCATGTCACCAAAAACAGATAAAATGGATGGCTTCACATTTCGGTGAACCTTTTCATTACCCAAATTTTCAATGAGGAGGTTCATCAGTTCACTAAGGTAAGGTTCAACTTTATCCCCGAGAGCACGACATATATCACCAGTAACACCCACAGCAGCCGACAAAACACTGAAGTCATCAACATTCCTAAGTCCAATACATAAATATGGCTTGAAGGCTTCCATATACTTTATGAAGTTTGGTCCAAGTACTTCAACCAAAGTTGATACAGCTAACAAAGCATCTTCCTGAACCCCTCCAGACTTGCCCTGTGATGTCTGGAACATCTGTAACAATGCTGCCATTATTGGGTCACTGATTTTTGGAGCATCTTCCGGTGTTACCTTTCGTAAAACAGACTGCAAAGTCGCACACAACAAGGACTGAATGTCATTAACCTGCACACGATCGTTGTGGCTCTGAATCTGCGCTTCCATGTGGAGTACCTGCTGGAGTCGTTCGAGAATGATCATGGTTGTCTTCTGCACAGTGGGATAACAATCAACTGGACTATTCTTCATGAGTTCCATAAGTGCTTCGTAAGCTGCATTTCGTAGATTACACTGGCCTCCATCAGGTCTATCAGTTGTGTCTAATAGTACATTCACTAAAGGATCAAAGAATGCAGACAAACAGTAGGTTTGTGGCTCACCCTCGTCCCCTGTGTCTGCCTGCTCATATGCTGCTTCTGCTAAGGAACTTAAAGCCCAGCAAACATTCGAAGCAACCCTTGGCTCGCCTCTTAGACTATTAACAAGGGCTTCAAGCAAGCTCTTCAAATAACTGTCATTAACTGCAGCATCAGGAATAATTTCACAAATTCTTCCCAGGGTCCATGCAGTTGTATCCCTGACAACAACACTACTATCACTCAAAGACTTGATGAGAGTTGGGATGGCTTGAACTACCATCGGTTTCAGATTAGTTGGGTCTGGGCCTTCAAGAATAGAGCCTGAAATAAAAAATGAGATTAATCTTTTGGGAAATTTCCTAGTTGATTTTGATACATGAAATTAAGTTCTTCCATTTACAACTTGTTCACATTTTCAATCTCATTACTTGACCATATCAGTAAAATTTTGCTTTGGTAACCCTACCCATTGCCTGGCTACAGTTCTCAAAGCCAGATTTATCATCACTTAACCTAAAAACACAATCAATTCAAATGTAAGATCTCAAGCAATTCCTTACCAAATGCCATAATAGCTGCATCACGAAGGCGCCAATCTCCATTGGTTATATTTTCTTTGACAAACGGCAACACATGGGGAACAATGTCATCTTCTGTGCAGGTTGCAAGTAACATTACACACACACCAGCAGCTTTGCATGGATTCCATTCATCATCATCATCAGCTTCTTCTTGTTTACTTAAAGTCATCATCAACACTGGGACAAGATACTGCAAAAGGAAAATTCCCAAATGAATTACCTTGCCCAAAACTAACTAGTATAAACAGCAATTGAAACCAGAATATACAATATATTTACACAACAAACTTGAAATCTTTTGCATCACATCCATTCAAAACAATTTGAAACCAAGTGGCCTATTGAAAGCGTCTCAGCCTGGCTCTTGCCAGACTGGGGTTCAAGTCACGCTTAAACTCTAGTATCTTTAAGTGTCTGCAACTTCAACATTCTAGTGAGCTAAGGATGAGGGGTTAGGGGAATCCAATAGGTCTACTTGCCGAGTCATCAGCAGCCATTGCCAGACACTCCCTGGTCCTAGCTTGGGTGGAGAGGGGGATTGGGTGTGGATGTTTATATGATCAGCCTCTAGGGGGACTGTCCTGCTAGCTAAGGCAATATCACTGTCTCTTGCCTCTGCCATTCATGAACTGCCTTTAAACTAGGGGTTGACAAATTCAGAAAATCTTTCAATCAAAAATTACTAATATTGTATTGATAGTTTGGGACTTGCCTGCAATGCTCCTTTAGCATAAAACCTTGAAGTTCTCTCTGGGGGTCGGCCAAGTTCTGCAGCTTCAGAGGCCTCAATTGACAAGTCAACTTCTTCATCACAAACATTCGACCAAAATTCAATTCCTTGCAAAGCGACTTCATCAATATCACTCTTCATTGCCTCAAGTGTGATCTAGAATGGTAAAAAAAAATTATATATATATATATATATATATATATATATATATATATATATAAAACAGGACAAAAAAATTGAGTGAACATCCAACCTGAAACTTGATACAAAAAAAATCAATAATACTTTTCAACCCAAAACTTCAAAAAAGGTAGAGAAAATTCTGTAAAGACAATCTTCCTTTAGACAAAAATTCATAACTTGGTTTTGGTAAATCCCTTCATGCCTTTCTACATAATTGTGAAAATCACCTCTTCAAATCTATTATATTATGTCTAGGCCCTCGTCAGGCTGGGAGGAACGTAGAGAGGAGAGGTCCCCTTTTTTGTTTCATTTGTTTGATGTCAGCTACCCCCCAAAATAAGTGCCTTGGTATATGTATTACTTCTCAAAACTGTATTTAATGAAATTTATCAAAATATGAAATCCATTTGATAAGGCATTACACAAAGACACAGTATTTTCTAAACAATATTAGTTTAACAGCTTCAACAAAACATGAAAATTTCATGAAATCACTCACCGCAAACAATGCAGGACCCATATAATGTTCCATGTACTGATAATAGAGAGACATGATTTTCACCAGACATTGCAGGGAGGCAACACGAATCTGAGTATTTGTAGACTGAGTTGCTTCACAAACAACCTGCAAACAAAATACATAATTATAAAAACATTCATCAAAATTTATAATAGCTTCACAATCTGTGCTGGCAAGTAATCAAAGTTGCAATCGAAAAATGAATGCTGTCTTGCAGACTGTACTAGGGTAATTAACAGCAACAAAAGCTAGGATTTAGTGTGAAAGATACTGCTTACTCCAGTTACTGTTCACTCAAATCTAGCACGTGATATTTCCATAAAATATATTGAAACTAGTTCACATGTTCACCAATTTTCATAGCACATCAGTTTGGTAAGTCATGGCTTAAACACACACATGGCGCTGTTAACTTTTACCATTCTATACTGTAAGCAAAAGAACAATCACCTACAGGGTACTTTGGATCTTTTATTAAATACTTTATTATGAACATTTAAATAGTCGAGAACTTGGAAAAATGTCCAAATTCCTACCGAGCAACAGATGAAGTTTTCTACAAACTTTTGCTTAGCTTATAAACTTTTAAGAATTTTAACTTGGAGAAATAAAAAGTTTTTCCATAAAACAATCATGATTCGATACAGAATAGTAATCTTGAGATATTACCATTAAATTCAAAAGTATTGCTTGATCTATGGGAAGTTAATCATCAGCCTATTTAATGATTACAGGTTATAGACATTAGTTAAACTTAAAACTTATGAAAAAATAAATTACAAAATGGAAAATTGACATATGGGTAATTAAAAATCTAGTTAAATTCAGATTCTCCCGTAAAAGAATCTAAAGATCTATCTATTTTTTTTTTTTTTTAATTATGTGAGCCCCTATTGAAGACTCTAGTAAGCTTGTAACCTGAAAACCTAGTCACACCAGAATCTCCCATATAGGGCTGGAAAGGTAGCATACGGCAGGCCAAAAGTATCCAGAAGGACAGCAAGGATTATAGAGGGAGCAGAGCAAAGTGTCTACTATTCTGGCTATAACAGAGGAGACCACAGGAGACCCAAGCTTATGAAATCGGTGCGGACTGGTACCCTGCTCAGAGAAATTCCTGAATATGGTTTGATCTACACAGCAAAGTCTATATGCCTCTTAACCCTTTTTCCCCCAAAGGACGTACTGGTATGTTTCACAAAACTCATCCCTTTACGCCCATGGACGTACTGGTAGGTCCTTGCAAAAAAATGCTATAAAAATTTTTCATATTTTTTATAAGTTTTTGAGAAAATTCAGGCATTTTACAAGAGAATGAGACCAACCTGACCTCTCTATGAGAAAAATTAAGGCTGTTAGAGCAATTTTAAAAAAATATACTGCAAAATGTGCTGGGGAAAAAATAACCCCTTGGGGGTTAAGGGTTGGAAATTTCCAAAGAGCCTGGGGGTAAAAGGGTTAATGGATACTACTTCGAAAAGACTAAGGCCTCTTCTGAAGAACCCTAAAGGAAGGCTTTTTCTCCTGAGAAGTCCAGATCATCCTAAAATCCAAAGCCTAAAACTTGAGGCGCCTAGTCTACTACAACCCCCAATTCCACAAAGCAAATCCTTTTGTCCACATTAAAAGGCTGAAAATAGCCTTGCCTCAAAAGTATTCCCAGAGGACCCACACTCCGAGCAGAATTGATTCACATTAAACAGTTCCAATGTTATGTGATATTCAACCTAGGTGATTGATTTATTTTGAGGAGTTCTGGGATTCTGACATTTAATCACTTCAGTGAGAGGCTAGTACTTCACTCATGGCTCCTGCTACACCATAGATGACCTCATGGTATAAAGTAAAAATGGTTGTGGGAATAAAAATACAATAAATGAGCCTACAAAGTCTTAAAATAAAATGTTAAAATAATCAGTGAAAACAAATGATGGCGGCAATTTAAAACCACAACCTGACAGTTTGACTAGTCAAGAAAACGGCTATTTTGGGTAAGATGGCCATGACGTCCTAATGGAAGGTTCCTTTAGTAGCTTCCCAAGGGTATATATGACTACAGTGATATTCCCAGAGAATCAAACCGAAGGTTTCACAGAATTCTAACTTCTGGCGCGAGTACCCTTAAGATTACTCTCAAGGGTATCGTATATAATCAGGGGACGTATTCTTGACACGCCAAATGGCAATCTGCACCCCGAATAGCCTTCACGCTTCGAGGGGGATACGAGGCAGAATTAGAAGGGTAGCCGCAATAGAGGTTACCCTGGTTCCCCTACTACTATCATATCACAACTGCGCCAACTCCCTCTGGCGGTCATTCCTTTATTTGTAGCGACTCGCTATGGTGGTGTTCCCTGTTGATCTGACATTTTCGATCGATTTCTAGGAATCTTTATGCTTTCTAAGGCTTCTTTCTCCATCCAGAAAGTTGAGTATTTATTCTTTACAATATGTATTTTAGTTCCAGCCTCACAATGAAATTAGTGTATTTATTATGTTTGGATCTACGCCAGTCACCGGTGTCGCCATAGGCGCCGTCGTTCTTTGGTCATGTGTTATTTAGTTAGCAGAACGACATTCCCGGTTTACATGGCATTAATTGTTACTATGAAAGCTATTTAGGCATTTAATATTGTAAAGATATTTGTATGCATATTTTCCCTTTTTCTGTGTCGATCGTATGTCAGAGTTTTGGTGATTTTAGGTAACCGAGATCTCGCCTTGTCTAGGTAACCCAACCTAGACAACAAACTTTCGTCATTTCCCCGGTTACCCTTGTGTTTCGGTTATCATTCATTGGAGATTGATATCTCCTGGAATTATATTAGCCGTTACTTGTCTCCAATAGAGATTTATGGGTAATCTCTCTTCCCTCTGAGAGAAGCCTTAGGCTACAACTCTGCGTCGGCCTTGATTTTCGAATTCAGGCATGACTAGCCTAGAGTTTTTCTGTCTCATCCCTTAACAGCAGACGGCAAGTTTTGGGATTCGATCAGAACCTCAGAGTATTTAGTCTTTTGTCGGCAGTCGGTCGACGGGGTGATTGCATTCCCCTGCCGGCTGAGCTGCCGGCATAGGAGGCTAGCCCTCCCTAGATTACACCTGAAATGGTTGCATGATGCCGCCACCTTCTCCCTGTGGTCTAGTAGACTAGTCCTATGCTCGCAGACCCTAGGCTGTAGAGTAGTATACTCTTGTGGCCTAGGATGGCGCCGGCATTGGAACTTGTATTATAGGCCTAAAATTTATGAATCAATTTAGAAAAGGTATTAAAATCTCAACACTGGGGAAGGCAGATAATCAAGTCCCAATCCTATTTAAAATAAGTCATGCAAGAATGCTAACACCACTGACCAAACCAATTAGCAAACCCAACCCATCAAATAACACAATTACTCAACAAACCGGGCTTTTCCCTAAAGCTTTCACCAAATCATGTAAACATAATGAAAAGAAAAACCTGAAGAGTTACTTATTTTCACTTGTACAGCAACAAATGTTGGTTATAGCCCAACACGAATTTGGACGGCAGTTGGGCTCTTGTTGAAGCCCTTGTAGCCTGGCAGTCAAGTGGCATGATGGTTGCTACATACGAGGAAAATGACATAGTACAAATTAAATTTCTACAAAGGTGCTGTGTCTAGTTCCAATGTGCTTCAATGAGTCTCTTCCTTGGACACGAGTCCTTCCAATGCACATTGATTAGCTGCCCATAGAGCAGGGGAGTCAATATTTCTTTGGTATCTCATACTGGATTCCCGGTTCTTGCCTTTAACAGGAGTCTTTGTAGACTAAACAGCACCTTAACCCCCCCAAAAAAGTTGAAGACAATCTGACCTTTTAACTAACCCTCCCAAAACTTTGGCAAAAAACAGCAGTTGACAAAAAAGGGTAATTTATTACACCCTCAAACAAGGGAACTAACCCAATATTACGAAAGGCAATGGTAGGGGAGCTACAGCATTGTAGAGATAGACAAAATTGGTTTGATTTTAGTGTCCTCTATAGAAGAACAGGATGCATAAGATAAGTTTCTCTTCTACAGTATAGATTCAATGAATCTTCAACAAAGCAAAGTAATTTTCTAAAACATAAATTATAATCTTATTAAGCTGGTTTACACAAAATTCTGTATAGTTTTACCCTTACCTGCATGATAAAATGTCTCTCAGCATCCCTCTCGAAGTTTTGACGAGTGAATTCCAATGAGTTGAGCAATGCTGTCGTGGCAGCTAAACGTACGTGGTCATTAGGCTCATCTCTTTTCATTCCATGTACAATAGCAGTCAAGATATTGTTACTGTGACTAGCAATGGCATCTGGTTCGATATCCTATAAAGCAAGAAAGTACAGTATACAGTCAAGGAACCAATATTTTACATTAATATCTTTATAAGAATTTCAGACCAAAATAGAAATTTCAGACAAGATACATAAACCAATCATACTTAGATACCTAATCTATAGTGGCAAGATAAATAACATACATAATGCTTACAAGACATTTTACAAAGCATTTTCAAAATACAGCATTAAAATAGTGCTTAAGCGCTGTACCCGACAGTCAACTCTTCTAAACTTGCACACACAAACTAGTGTCTAAAAGTTTCCAGATATTGAAAAGTTTGTCGAAGTTTATAGTCGGGCTTTTCTCGGGTTTGATATCTGTAGATTTGATTAAAATACTGTTTCAGTATGTAACGTACAATGCTAGTTTAAACTTTTAATTAACAGATTCTGTATCAATAAAAATAATACAATTACATAATGCTACTCTAAGTATTTAATAGTTTAGTTTAACAAAGAAACAAGGGATCTAGTGTTGTTATCGACAGCAGATACTTACAGATATAGTTACCTAATCATCATAAATGTTATGGGTTGACCACACTGAACCCTACAAACTAATAACATTCAATGGCTTATTAACCACTTAACTAATAAATAGTGACGGACTTAGAAAGTTACATTTGCAAATGTCCTTTAAACAGATATTTATCACTTAAATGTTCTAGAAGTACGTTACCTGACAGATGTAACCAATAGCTTCCAAAGTAGACTCCTTTGTGAGATCAGTTGCTCCATTAGCCGTAACATTGCCAACCAGCCTTTCTATTAAGTCCGGCCATTCTCCAACAGGGATTTCTGTTAGGGCAATATACGCTACACACTGAGCTGCCGAACTTGGTCTGTTTTGTTCTGTTCCTAAAGCGCCAAGTACCTGTATACAAATATAAAGGGATTTCTATTAGTGTAACCTGTAAAGATTATGTAAACATATGTACAAAACCGTAAAACACAAAAAGATGTATACAAAAAGTGCAATTTTTTTTTCTAAAACAAAAATAACTTCAAGACATCACTTACATTGCCCTTAACGTACTCCCTAACATCACGTGGGAGGGCTAACCATCTTTGCTGGTAGGTAACTTTAACCTTGGGATCATTTGATGCCAAGGTGTTTTTGAGCTGGATGCCAGCTGCCATACGAGCCACAGTCGAGTTACTTCCATGGTGCAGTACGTCACTTAAAATCTTGACATATTCAGGCTGAAATACATATATAGAATTCATTCCTCTGGTCAGAAAAAGAAAAATTTATTTTTCCCCAGACTAATTTCATGTTCAACATTTAAAAGATATTGCACATTTTATTTGACAATTATCTTTAAAAACTTAATCCCATCATTGAGAAAATTACACCCACAACTCAAATGAACACAATCTGTAATAAAGTACCACAAAGAACTACCAACATTCAGGAAATTTGGCTGTAGCTTTGGCGAAACATTTTATAATTACTTACCAAATTTGTTTGCACAGCCTGTTCGAGATACTTCAATGCAGTTTCAAGTTCATTTTTATCTGAAATTTAACAAAAAAGGCAATTAGACCAGAATAAGCACTACAATTATAAAACCCTCACTTTAAAGCAAATTATTTTCTGTACAAAATGATTAATAAATGCCCTGTTAGCAGGAGGTATCAAAGTTCTAGAGTTAGCCCCTCAAAATTAATTAAAATATGAAAAAAATAATTAAAAGACAGCAGGGAGCCCACTTTAAGGCAGTTATTTGAACATGTAATCTGGCAGCTTCTTGTCGACCTACTCATTCTAACAGCAGGTTCCCTAGGTCACACTAAAACGCACACTGGGGTGACAGGGAAATAGAGCGCGCCAGGTGGTTAAAAGTGTGGATAAATCAATGACGTGGTATAAGAAATACGGTTTTTAGGGTCAACCTATCTTAAATACTGTACATCATGAAACTTGAATAACACACCGAAATATAACAATCATTTATATCAATAATATTCATCTCTGATATTCTAGGGGTCTCCATAACTTGGAAGACTCTTTACAAGATTACCTCATCTGCTGGATTGGGATGTGGATTCAGAAAAACTTGATCTTTACAGTTTTTACAAAGTCCTTCATGCAGAACATGCTGAAAATTTGTGTGTGCAGATATCCAAGTTTTTAAAGACACCATTCCCCACACTCGACAATCATCGATATATTGTTCATTTAACCTTCAGCTTCTCTTTGCGTTGTTGGCCTTGTCAATGATATATCCATTTTAATTCCGTCATTCAATTAGTTCATTAAGCATATTGCATAAGATTTTTCATAACTATCCTTTACATTCAGATCTCCCTGGACAGTTTTATCCTGTTCGTAATACTAAGCAGCCAATTAATTCTAATAACCATGCCTTCTCCATCATAAGGCTCAATGCTACACAGTATTCTAGAAGTTTTATTCCAGCTGTTACCAAGTTGTGGAATGATCTTCCTAATCGGGTAGTTGAATCAGTACAACTAAAAGTTCAAAGTTGCAGCAAATGTTTTTGTGTTGACCAGGCTGACATGAGTCTTTTTATAGTTTATATTTGACATATCTGTTTTTAACGTTAATAGTTTATATACGACATATCTATTTTGACGTTACTGTTTTAAGAATGATTTATTGTTAATTTGTTCTCATTTATTTCCTTTCCTCACTGGGCTATTTTTCCCTATTGGAGCCCTTGGGCTTATAGCATCAAGCTTTTCAAACTAGGGTTGTACCTTGGCTAGTAGTAATAATAATAAAGGGGTGAATGTAGTTTATCGGGACAGGGCGATGTCTTTCTTACTACTAGCCCAATCTTTTTTTCCTTATGGGGAAAATGTGCTTTACTATGATCCGATATACCATAATATGAAATTATTTTATATTTTCCAAGTTCAGTCCAAGAAGGGGGTCTGGGGGCTTGCCCCCGCCTAGGGGTTGTGACCAGGGAACTACTAGGTTCGGTTAGGTTGGGTTTGTGGGTTTTGTATGATAGCGACAGTGGTTGGGGGGTCGCAGGGGGGCGTTAGCCCCCCCATTAGGTCATTAGGAAAGTAAGGACACGGCTTGTAGGTCAGGTTACGGGGGGAAGTTTGGATTAGTTGTTGTCCATTTTTCTCAGCGTGTCCCTATAAATTACAAAAGCCTCCAATAATAATAATAATAAACCAATCACCTGTGCCTAAAAATTTGCCAGCTTTGTTCCTTGTTGTGGTAAAATCTCTTATAATATATACAAATCCGTGATTCTACTAAAATTATGTATACAAGAATGCGATGGAACAGTCATTTCTTCATCTTGCTCAAAATGGATTAATGGTTTTAGATAACCATTTCCGTTTCATTTTGTCTCGGGAATTAATATATAAAAGACCACAAATTTAAATTGAAAATTAATCTTTTAAATCTCTCCTTTCCATCATTATTAATTGATAATTCTAGTCAAATTTCTCCCAGCCATCTTTTATTTCTCCAACTCCCCCAGGAGCTCACGGGCGTCCAGGGTGTAAATGAATGGGTCTGAATAACAGATTCAAACACATAACGCAAAGACAAATGAGGCTCTATTGGGATCTTTGTAAACCATACGGGAACTACCTTTGACAGGTATGCCAACCAGGCGTTAGAAAATATTGGCAAAGTTTCATTAAATACATCAAATCGTAACACTAGCTTCATATCGTAATATAAACCTTGTTAAATTTTCTTTTCCCAAAAGGTAAAATTAATTTGACAAGTAATTAAGGAGAAAGGTTATGCCTGTCCCAAAACAAATGCATACATGGTTAATTCTGATGAATTTAATTACGATATCAATGTCAGTTAAATGCACACACTTTTTCTTTTCAAGAAATCTATGGTAATTGGAGGCAAAGATGACAAAACGATAATTGTAGTTTTTACCCTGAATGTTGAAATTCATATATAAAAAATGACGAATCTTTGGGTGCTTTTTAAAAAGACTAATATTACGGGGTGTATGTATGACACCCATGCCTCTGAACTTCCCTATTTACAACCCCTTTCGCTAAGAATACGGCAGTCTAGGACGGGTTGCAGCAAGGGGGCTATAGCCTCCATCAGGTAAATACACAAGGACATGGCTTGTAGATTAGTTTAGATGGAGAAGTTCTGGCAGGTGTTTTATGCACGTTTTCCTGTCTGTCATTATACAAGGCCTCCAATATTAGTCTCTGTAGAAACTTTGCAGTTCACGCAAGTTAGATGTATACCTTACCTCAATAAATACGGTTTACCGCCAGTTACCGTCATCGGAATCATTCAATACGTATTAAAATTACCCACGTACCCTTATCATATTTTCCCTTGTGGTTATGTAAGATAGCGACCACCTATATATATGATGACGGCCGTCTAATACAGCAGTGTAAGGGGGGTCGTCTAATACGGCAGTGTAAGGGGGGTCGCAGGGGGTGGTTATCCCTCCCCTTTTAGGCAGGTAGATAAGGACACGGTTTATAGGTTAGGTAAAGGTGGGGAAGTTTAGATTAGTTGGTGTCAATTTACTATGCTCGATCGAGGAACTGGCCGCTTATATACAAAGGCTCCCAATATAATAATTTATTAATTTTATTCATGTTGGTTAATGTCCCAATTTTGCTCGTGTTGGTCAATGTCCAAAATTTATAGGGTATCCCTGGGGCGCCCTTACCTCATGGGCCACAACCTTCAAGTACCCCATACCAATTACCATACCCAACAATTGCTAGTCTAAAATCTAATTCCTGTCAAATAATACATCTTCAACATGATTATAATACAGTATGAAGGTACTTTGACAAGCGTATTAATTAATGGCCCATTGCAATAGGACCAGGATGCATTAGAACTGCCATGAGAACTGCCTATTAATAATAACGGTTACGACCGTTACACATTACGTAACGTCAATTCATATTATTGACATCAATGTAATGTACACGAGAATAATATCTTTTAATAAAATTATATCCGTTCTACTCGCGATATAAAATAGGTCAATTTATCCCTAAGATGCAACTGAAGGAGAAAGAATATGGCGGCCCTATATCATTTCACATACCAGCGAAATGGAAAAAAAATGCAAATCAATTGCATATCTACGTCACATCATTAAATAATCGATATATATTAATCACATCGTATTTCGCCACACCCCAGATGCATTTAATCATGCAACTAGGGCAGAAATTACTCGATTAACTTCATATATGCAATAACCACTTCATGGCGGGAACCACCACCCAATGTTTACCATGATATATTTCTAATTATCTAAGCAAAAACTTCATCTATAAGACTACTCACCCGGAGAAACCGTTTTCTCCAATATTTGTATAACTTGCTCCATGTTTAGGGTGGTGATATTAACGTTAAATCCCCAGAAATGTGTAGCTCAGGAAGGACCGCATCCACACCGGTAGAACTACCACATGTGCGGCGTAGGAATACAAATGGAGAAGAGAATAGAAGGAAAGATCAGGGTTGCCAACAGTGTTAGCCATAAATGAGCCAGATTGAGATCTGAGATGCGCTAGGAAGAGTTTTCTCCCTGTGTGCGAATTTTGGTGATGATATGCTTCGCACGCAATATAAACGAACAACAACTAAGTCAATTGTAATAATGAAATTATTAGGAATGCTATATGTTGGTTTGTTATACAAAGGATACAGCTGACATTCAGTGCCATCAGGTACAATTATTACCTTATAGAAAAATTGCTACACAGGTTCAAACATTATTAACTACGGACTTGAAGAATATACTTTATCAAAATTTGTAATGAAAAATAAACAAGAGAGAGAGAGAGAGAGAGAGAGAGAGAGAGAGAGAGAGAGAGAGAGAGAGAGAGAGAGAGAGAGAGAGAGAGAGAGAGAGAGATTGATTGATTTAAAGTTTTCAGGCATCCTGAGAGAGAGAGAGAGAGAGAGAGAGAGAGAGAGAGAGAGAGAGAGAGAGAGAGAGAGAGATTAGAACAATTTCAATTGGGATATTCAACTTCACCTCATCGAGTTGATTGCACCTTAAAGACACACACACACACGTAATATACAGTATATATATATATATATATATATATATATATATATATATATATATATATATATATATATATATATATATATATGTGTGTGTGTGTGTGTGTGTGTATGTGTGTGTGTATATATATATATATATACATATATATATATATATATATATATATATATATATATATATATATATATATATATATATATATGTGTGTGTGTGTGTGTGTGTGTGTGTGTGTGTGTGTGTGTGTGTGTGTATATATATATATACATATATAGATTCCAGAAATGCACTAGTAACTGTATCAAACCTATAAAATTTGCGCTAGAAAATGCGCTATGCGCAAAATACAAAATTTATGCGCTGTTTGTGATGCCAATGCACGAGATCTGGCGTATTTCACGCAGAGTTGGCAACACTGAATAGAAGGGAAGATGGCGAGGAGGAGGGTGGAGGGTGGGACTGGTTGTCTGGTAGGCAACTATAATTCAACCACCTAATGGCGAGAAGCTACTTGCAACGCCATCTATCATAGATAGCTACCGTATTTCGAATAATGGGGACTTTATTAAGGAACTGAAACAGGCCATACAAATTACACCAGTTGGGAAACTATTATGGAAGAAAAAAGTTCTCTTACATTTCCCAAATTATCTTTAGAAGGTGGCTACTAAATTTAAGATTTCTCAAGAAACTGAAATCAATGAGTAGATGGGGTAGATGATATATTTCGATAAAAACAAATCTCAAAAAAAATTCTCTTACATTTCCCAAATTATCTATCACAGACAGTTTCAATTATGCGTAAAGTATACGAAGGTATAGCTCCGGTATTTCGAATTATGGTGGTTTTATCAAGGAACTGAAACGGGCTATACAAATTACATCAGTGAGGAAACTATTGGTAGGAAAAAAGTTCTCTTACATTTCCCGAATTATCTTTCACAGAATCGCATAGTAAACCTTAGGAAAGTGGCTACTAAATTTATGATTTCGCTATCAAACGTAGAATAGAAATTAGAATTTAGAGGATTTCATCAAGAAACTGAAATCAATGAGTAGATGGGGTAAATGATATATTTCGAAAAAAATAATAAAAAAAAAGTTCTCTTACATTTCCCAACTTATGATTCATTTACTTATCTATTACAGACTCAATTTCAATTATGCGTAAAGCATGCGAAGGTATAGCTCCGATATTTCGTATTATGGGGATTTTAATAACAAACTGATACATAGTAGATAGGGTAGATGATATAGATAAAAAAAAAATTCTCAAAAGATCTCTTACAATTCCCAAACTATCGGTCACAGACTCGAATTCATTTACGAGTAAAGCATGCGAAGATATAGCTAATGAATTTAATATTTCGCTAGCTTAAATGTAGAATAGCAATTACATGGCATTTCAGATAGCTCCGGTATCGAATTATGGGGGTTTTATTAACAGACTGAAGTGAGGGAAACATTAGATAAAAAAAAGTTATCTTACATTTCTTGAATTATCTTTCATATAGTAAAATATAGGAAGGTAGTTACTAAACTTAAGATTTCTCTAGCTTATGTCTAATGTAGAATAGCAATTATTATTATTATTATTATTATTATTATTATTATTATTATTATTATTATTATTATTATTATTATTATTATTATTATTATTATTAATTGGTAAGCTACAATCGTACTGCACTGTAATTGTTCAGTGGCTACTTTCCTCTTGGTAAGGGTAGAAGAGACTCTTTAGTTATGGTAAGCAGCTCTTACCATTGTTCTATAATCTTGGGTAGTGCCATAGCCTCTGTACCATGGTCTCCCACTTGCATAGTCAATTTGTATAGTCATCCTCATTTTGACCACTGTCTTGGATTTGAGATCTCTTGCTTGAGGGTACACTCGGGTACACTATTCAATCTTGTTTCTCTTCCTCTTGTTATTTTGAAGTTTTTATCATCTTGTTACTTTCAAGTCTCTATAATTTATATGAGAAAGATTTATTTTAATGCTGTTATTGTTCTTAAACTTCTCTTGCAGTTTTCATTATTTCCTTTCCTCATTTGACTATTTTCCCTGTTGGAGCCCTTGTGCTATAGTGTCCTACTTTTCCGACTAGGGTTGTAGCTTAGCAACTAATAATAATAATAATAATAATAATAATAATAATAATAATAATAATAATAATAATAATAATAATGTGTGGATTTATTTCAATATTTTCTTATACCATACACAGTGCAACTAAAATATTTCATATTAATTGTTCATTTGTTCTCTTGTATTTACTTACTTTACTTTGATGGCTGCTTTTCCGGTCCCATACAGCAGGGGAACCCCACTCTCTACAGGACCTCCACTGTCGTTTTACTTTGTTCGTTCACATTATCTATCTTTTCAAGTCACATATTGTTCATTTACTGTTAAATAGTCACTGTATAAAGACATGAAATAAGAAAGTCTTCAGTTTCTTCTTGAAAGCCTTAATGTCTTCAATCCTTCGAATATTTCGTCGGAGCTTATTATATAGTCTCGGGGCCGCATATTTAAAGGCGCTGGAGCCCAAAGTGGACATAAATCTAGGTTCCAACAGTTTGAAGCCATCTGTAACTATTCTCGTGTCGACACGATTTGTTGGCTGCGCAATATGTAGCAGTTCTCTTATGTATTTTGGACGACCGGTTCTGATAACTTGGTGGGTTATTTCAAATTCAATTCTCGTTTTAATCGGCAGCCAGTGTAAATCGATTAGTATAGGGGTGACCCTTTCTCTAGGTGGGACACCTTTTATCAGTCTTACTCCTCTGTTTATTGTTTTGTAATTTCTTAAGTTGCACTTTTGGTAAATTGTAGTAGATAGAGTTGCAGTAGTCAATCCTGGTAATAACAGTTTTTCACTAGTTTCTTAACAGAGTTTTCGTCCAGGTACTTTTTTATAAACGCAATATTTCTTAGATGATAACCAGCACTTTTTATTACATTATTTATTTGGGCATTTACAGTCAAGAAATACACTTAGATCTCGAACTTTACTAGATATCGGCACCGGGTCATTTATTTCCTTTCCTTACTGAGCTATTTTCCTTGTTGGTATCCTTGAGCTTAGAGCATCATGGTTCTCCGACTAAGGTTGTAGCTTAGCAACTAATAATAATAATAATGACATTACTTACTTTGAGGGTTACTTTCCTGGTCCTATCACGCAAGGGGACCCTACTCACTAAGGGACATATGCCAGGCTGACACTTGCACGACTTTTTGCCACGAATTTGTCGTGGCAAGTCGTGACATTTTGTGGCACGAACTGGAAAATGAAAAAAATAAAAAAAATAACCTCAGAATCACAGCTCACTTGTCCACATTGACACGAACTGGCACGACGAGTTCATGCATAGTTTTAGCATAATTTGAGCACTTCCCGCATCGCCCCGACGAGTACACGAACAGTTCGCGCATAGTTCACGCCGCGTTCACGAAATTTTGTCGTGACCAAAATTTTGAACATTTCAAAATTCTTGTCACGACATGTCACGACAGGTTCACGACAAGTTCACTCCAATTCACGACGAGTTCATGCCAGTTCACGACGAGTTCACGCCAGTTCACGACTGGAGTCGTGACAATGCGTGCCACAAATTCGTGCAAGTGTCAGGGTACCTATACACGTTCAGTTTATCGTATACATTCTTAGGTATTTGGCATATCACATCATATATTATAACTGGTGCTTATTGTCAAATCCACTTTATCGAAACATTTATAGAATTAGAAAGCCTTTATTTCCTTCTTGAACAAAATACTTCTCAAGTATTGATTCTCGAATGGTTTTATATTACCTACAGATTTAATATCTGTAGGTAGGTAGTAGGTTGGCCAGGGCACCAGCCACCCGTTGAGATACTACCGCTAGAGAGTTATGGGGTCCTTTGACTGGCCAGAAAGCATTACATTGGATCCTTCTCTCTGGTTACGGTTCATTTTACCTTTGCCCACACACACATCCCGAATAGTCTGGTCTATTCTTATATATCCTTCCCTGTCCTCACACAACTACAACACTGAGATTACCAAACAATTCTTCTTCACCCAAGTGGTTACTGCACTGTAATTGTTTAGTGGCCACTTTCCTCTTAGTAAGGGTAGAAGAGACTCTTTAGCTATGGTAAGCAGCTCTTCTAGGAGAAGGACACTCCAAAATTAAACCATTGTTCTCTAGTCTTGGCTAGTGCCATAGCCTCTGTACCATGATCTTCCACTGTCTTGGGTTAGAGTATTCTTGCTTGAGGGTACACTTGGGTACACTATTCTATCTTATTTCTCTTCCTATTGTTTTGTGAAAGTTTTCATAGTTTATATAGATGTTTATCTTAGTGTAACTGTTCTTAAAATATTTTATTTTTCCTGTTTCCTTTCCTCACTGGGCTATTTTCCCTGTTGCAGCCCTTGGGCTTATAGCATTCTGTTTTTCTAACTAGGGTTGTAGCTCAATAATAATAATAATAATAATAATAATAATAATAATAATAATAATAATAATAATAATAATAATAGCCGCAATCTATGACATCCATAGCAGTCATGGTCCGTATATTCGGTTAATCTCTTCAATTCCAAATCATATTCTTTGCAATTTCTTGAGTTCACTATATGATCATCATATTTGTTTAACTTAGTGCAATTTATACATGTTTCCTGTTGCGAGGTACATTCTTTGGTAGAGTGATTCCCTGAACATTTTTTCTTTACCATATAAATCCCTGCTTTCTTTCGTCTGTCCTACTTATTTACTATATACTTTAAATTCTGTTTTCCTGGTCCTATCACCTATAAAACTTTGTGCCTTACATGACCTACAATATGTGTTTGTCGTATATAGACCTACATTTTTAGGCATTAAGAGTATCACACAACGTAGCGTTAATTGTCAAAAGCCACAATATCGAAGCACTTACAAAAACAAGTCTTCAACTTCTTCTTGCAAGGCTTGATATCTATATCTTCAAGTCTTTCTGGTGTCTCTTGTGAGCTTGTTATATAATCTTGAAGCCGTATATTTGAAAGCTCTAGAGGTTTCAATTACGTGAAACCATTTGTAATTATTCTCGTGTCGACACGATTCGTTGTCTGCACGATGTGTAGCAATTTTCTAGATATTTTGGGCGCCCAGTTCTGATAACTTCATGAGTCATTGCGCATATCTTAAACTCTATTCTATCATAAATAGGTAGCCAGAGTACATATTTTAGACTCTATTCTATCATAAATAGGTAGCCAGTGTATATTTGGACACATGGAGGACAACGATGTGATGAAAATTGTATGCTATCTAATGTATTCGTGTGCTGGATGATAAAGCGTTATTGAACAAGAATTCTGAGCGAGTAAGACAGTAAGTGAATGTAGCCCAGTAGGAGATATATCTATGTACGGAAGTAGCTACTTGGCTACTAGGCCAATTCTAGCTGCATGCTATCTACCATCAACGTGATATTAGAATACAGACTAGTGTTATCTATATGACTTTAAAACTTTATTTCATACACGAAAAAAGGGTAATTTGATTTGTAAGCGATGTTGTCTTCTCTTTTGGAACGTTT
Source organism: Palaemon carinicauda (assembly GCF_036898095.1). Classification (NCBI taxonomy): domain Eukaryota; kingdom Metazoa; phylum Arthropoda; class Malacostraca; order Decapoda; family Palaemonidae; genus Palaemon; species Palaemon carinicauda. The sequence continues at coordinate 49,445,516 of NC_090725.1, read as the reverse complement.
TGTTTTCTTTAATCTTATTCTTATATAAAGGCTATAAATAGTGATATATATTTTTTAGCCCTATAGATTGAATATTTCTATTTATTTTGTTACAAGTTTATCATCTGTTTATCCGAAATCTAGGTAAACGAAGTAAACATCTCATTTAAATATAAGTATGTCAGACCAAAGTCTAACGTGTCGCCATCTATTGGGTAAGTTATAAAGGACAGTTATCTAGGCCCAGACTGCAGGAGACTGGCGATTCTTGGCTAAACACTCGCATATTGTTGAATTTGATTTATAAAAAAATGTGTAATAAGAGTAGACTATAGTATGTGTAAAGAAAAATGATTACACTGAATAGTATTATAGAAATGTAAACAAAGAATTCTTATACCTATAAGAATCAACAATGTTACTAAAACAAGGGAACTACTTTCTTTGTTTATTACCGCGTAAATACAACAAATGTCATATGAGAAGTATTTAAATCATCGCCACACATAATCTTCTTCGTTGATTTAGATTTTTATCAGATTTCCATTAGTTAACAATATGATTTTTTTGTAAAATTTTCATTTATCCACAATTGTTGCCTTAAGAAGAAAAGTTGCCTCCCAAAATGAGTCTGTAATTTACGCAGAAAGCTGGTGATTGATCCACCAACCAATGACGTGCATTTATTTGATCCAGGCATTTTAAAAGTCTAAGCGATGGACTTTAATAATTCTCCATTATATATGTATATGTATATGTATATGTATATATATATATATATATATATATATATATATATATATATATATATATATATATATATATATATATATATATATATATATATATATATATATGTGTGTGTGTGTGTGTGTGTGTGTGTGTGTTGAAAAAACTACCATAAGTCCATTTTAATATTTTTTATATGAAAGACCTATTTTGATGGTGTTACTGTTCTTAGAATATTTCATCTAAATTTTGTATTACTTCTCTTGTAGTTTATTTACTTTCTTTCCACACGGCTATTTTTTCCTTGTTGGACCCCTTCGTCTTATGGTATCCAGCTTTTCCAACTAGGGTTGTAACTTAAACGATAATAATAATAATAATAATAATAATAATAATAATAATAATAATAATAATAATAATAATAATTTTTTGATCAAGGTATTTTCAAAGTCTATTATTATTATTATTATTATTATTATTATTATTATTATTATTATTATTATTATTATTATTATTATTATCTACAACTCTGGTTGGAAAAGCAACATGCTATAACCTCAAGGGCTCCAGTAAGGAAAAATAGCCCAGTGAGAAAAATAATAAGAAAATATAGAAATACTACAACATATTAATGAACAACGAAAATAAGATATTCTAAGAGCAGTAACAGAGTTAGAATAGTGTGCTCACAAGCAAGAGAACTCTACCGCAAGACAGTGGAAGATCATGGTGCAGAGACTATGGCCCTACCAAAGAGAGAGAACAATGGTTTGATTTTGATGTGTCCTTTTCCTAGAAGAGCTGCTTACAATAGCTAAAGTCTCTTTTACCCTTACCGAGATGAAAGTAGCCAGAGAATAGTGCAGTCGTTAACCCCTTGAGTGAAGAATTGTTTGATAATATCAGTGCCGGCAGGTGTATGAGGACAGGAGAATACGGGGAGAATACGTCAGATTATACGGTGTATGTCAAGACAAAGGAAAATTTAGCCGTAACCAGAGAGAGGGATCCAATGTATCCTACTACTGTCTGTCCAGTCAAAGAACCTAATAACTCTATATTCAATCATTATTGATAAATAGTTGCATGTACACTGCCAGCTAGAATGAGGTATAGGCCTAATACTTTTTGTAAATTCTATTTTGTTGTCCGGGTTGACACAAATCTCGATCTATAGTTTTCACATGACATGCATTATTCACGCCATTTCTGATCTTAAAATATAAATATCTATTTATCTATTATATGAAATTTATTTGCTATTTCCTCTCTTCACTGGACTTGCCTTTGTTGGAGCTCATTTCAGCCTGTATAGATTTCTGATAATAATAATAATAATAATAATAATAATAATAATAATAATAATGATAATAATAATAATAATAATAATAATGATAATAATAATAATAATAATAATAATGATAAATAATGAATAAATAAATAAATAAATAATGAAAAATAAATAATAGATATTAAATGATAAATAATAATAGATATTGAATTATAATGATAATAAAAATAATGATAAATAATGAATAATAAATAAATGATAAATAATAATGAAAAATAGATAATAGATATTGAATGATAAATAATAATAATAATAATAATAATAATAATAATAATAATAATAATAATAATAATCTATTAAGAGTTATGAATTCTGCTTTGACAAAGCCTATATATCTTCTAGTATAATCTAATTACTTGTGATTTTTATATATTAAAATTACAAATTATTCTCCAAAGGACATAATAAACCGAAAAATCACTCGTCTGGGTCCGGGAATTCTTCAAGGACATTATTGTAGTGCACCATTAAAGTGTGGTCTTGTGTGCATTATTACTAGGCCTACTACTACTACTACTAGTTAAGCTATAACCCCCTTTGGTAAAGCAGGATGCTATAAGACCAAGGGCTTCAACAGGAAAAAACCGCCCAATGAGGAAAGGAAACCAGGAAGTAAATAAACTACAAGAGAATTAATGAACAATTAAAATAAAATATTTTAAGAACAGTAGCATTATAATAGAACTTTCATATCATCATCACCATCTCCTACGCCTACTGAGTATTGACACAAAGGACCTCGGTTAGGTTTTGCCTGTCATCTCTATCTTGAGATTTTAATTCATTACCTTTCCATTCGTCATCTACTTCATGCTCAAGATCTTTCATACATAAACATATATATATATATATATATATATATATATATATATATATATATATATATATATATATATATATATTTTAATACATACGCCTTATTTTTCTAATTGAAAGTTCAGAGTACAGTAATTCGAGCAATTATAGCTTGAAGCTCAAGAAAATATTCAATGGGGCAACAAATTTCAGAAAAAAAGGCTTCCCTAAGTTAATGGCAACTTAAAATATTATTAATTTTCAATGTGGGTATTTGAGAGGGGTCCAATTTCCCAATCAGTTTCTTTATTTTATGCCAAACTACTCTTGAAGTCTTAGAAACAATTCCAATTTTATATGATACATTCAACGACTTTCTTGGCCTTTTCATAAAATTTATGTTGCTTAGCTAAAGCATATTTTGTAAGGACAGTGAGACAAGCGTCACCAAGATCAACTGATACTTTATTTGAATGCGCACGGAAATACATTACAAGGTGCGGACGGAAACGTAGGATGACGTTGGCGCCAAGTCAGATTGAAGTGCCCGCCAAAATATGTGTGTTTTCTTACACTTACAAATATGTGAATTATGGGTTAACAAAAACATGTTATGAAACGATACATATATCAAAATGTAGCTCTGGTAGAGCGGAATATATATACATAGGACACCACAGTGTGGTGAAGAGAGAATTTAAATAAATAAGTAGTTTGTCGATTTTCTGGACGACGAAGGGATCGGTGTCCTTACAAGTACTCCCCCCCCAAGACATCGGGCGGCGTAGAGGGCTGATGATCAATCTTCGTATCTCTTCAGGCGTCGGAGGGTTCCTCTTGTTTTTGAACGGAGGGGCGCGCTGGCGGTCGGTGTAAGGATCTCTTCCTCTTGACGTCGTTTGATGATTTTTCCTTCGTTGGGTGGCTTGTTTTGTGGCGGAACTCTGGGTCTGCCAGGTCCAGCGGAGGCGGTGTCGCTTTCTTCGAGAAACGCTGGTTTCACGCGGTCTATTGAGACCCAGTCCTCTTGGCCATGGACGTCGAGAAGGAAGGCTTTCGTTGTCTTTTTAATTACCCGGTAGGGACCTCGATAAGGTCTAGTCAGTGGTTGTCGATGAGCGTCGACACGGACGAAAACGTACTTGAAGTCATCCAGGCTTTTTGGCTTGAAGTGCTTGGTTCTGTCCTGGTAAGTTTTGAGACACGGCCTGAACTTCCTGGCGATGTCCCTTAGGTGATCCAGCTGCGTGTCGTCGGTTGATGAGGGAAAGAATTCGCCAGGAACTGCGAGCGCTTCCCCGTAAACTTTTTCGGCGGGCGAAGGTTCGCCGTCTGCGCGAGGGGCGGTGCGAAGGCCGAGGAGTACCCAAGGAAGTCGTGATTTCCAGTCCCCGTCGGTGCAGCTCGCCATCAGGGACGCCTTGAGGGCGCGGTGCGTTCTTTCGACCATGCCGTTTGCCGCGGGGTTGTATGCCGTGGTGCTGTGGAGCGTCGTCCCCATCAGGTTCGCCAAAGCAAGCCATATTTCTGAGAGGAAAGCGGGGCCTCTGTCAGTCGTGATGTCGTCAGGAATGCCAAACCTGCTCACCCAGCTTGACAGGAGGGTTTCGGCACATGCTTGAGTCGTAGCTTCGGTCATCGGCGATGCCTCCAACCACCTCGTGGAGCGATCGATGATCGTAAGTAGGTAGCGAGCGGATCCAGAAGGGGGCAATGGTCCCACGACGTCGATGTGTATATGTCCGAAACGTCTTTTTGGCTGGGGAAAATCGCCCACCCCCGATTCGGTGTGACAGCTGACCTTGCTTGACTGGCAGTTGATGCATGACCTCGCCCATTCCCGGGCGTCCTTTTTTATCCCTGGCCAGACAAACTTTTCAGACAGAAGGCGAGCGGTGGTGCGTCCTGAGGGGTGCGAAAATCCATGGATGATATCGAATATTTTCCTTCTGCAGGAGGCTGGTACCCAGGGATGAGGGCGGCCCGTGCTGGTGTCGCAAAGAATAGTTACTCCTGCTGGTCCGAGGGGAACCGCACTTATTTTGAGCGCGGATGGCTCCGTCAGGTGAACCTGTGCTTCTCGGTCGGTGCGTTGTTCGGTTGCGAGATTGGCGTAGTCGATTCCCAGGTGGATCGCGTCAATTTCAATCCTTGAAAGGGCGTCCGCGACTGGGTTTTTCTTTCCTGGGACGTAACGTATGGTGCACCCGAATTCGGCGATTGATGCGAGATGACGTTGTTGTCGGGATGACCATGCGTCCGTTGATTTCGTGAAGGCGTGGACGAGGGGTTGATGATCCGTTGCAATCGTGAAGGGGGTACCCTCCAAGATGTGCCTGAAGTGGCGGACGGCGAGGTAGACGGCGAGGAGTTCCCTATCGAAGGTGCTGTATCTTGTTTCGGCGGGTTTCAATTTCTTGCTGAAGAATGCCAGCGGTCGAGGAGAACCATCGACGAGTTGCTCAAGCACAGCCCCGCAGGCGTCGTTGCTGGCGTCGGTCGTTAGTCGCAGGGGCGCGTTGTCGTCGAAATGAGCCAGGGTGGTGGCATTCGCAAGGGCATCCTTCGTCCGAGCGAATGCCTGTTGCTGGGGCAAGCCCCACTCGAGTTTTTTTGCTTTTCCTTTCAGGACGTCGTCGAGGGGTGACAGGGTTTGTGCGATGTTGGGGATGAAGCGCCTGTAGTAACTGACCATTCCCAAGAACTCCTGAAGTTGGCGGATGGTCGTAGGCATTGGGAACTTCCTGATGGCGTCGACTTTGGTTGTCATGGGTTTTACCCCGCGCGAGGATACACGGTGACCAAGGAAATCCACTCCCTCCGCACCGAACGTACATTTGTCGAAGCGTACGACTAGGCCGTTCTCCTGTAGGCGCTTTAGGACGTGTCCCCGGTGTTCCTCCTTGGTTTTCGAGAATATCAGGATGTCGTCGACGTAGCAGACGCAGAAAGGTAGGTCACCCAGAATACTATCCATTAGTTGTTGGAAGGTTGCCCCGGCGTTGCGTAGACCGAAGGTTGAGTATGCGAAGGTGTAGGATCCGAACGGCGTTACACTGGCAGTTTTCGGGATATCTTCCGGGAATACGGGGACCTGGAAGTAAGACTTGAGAAGGTCCATCTTGGTAAAAAACTTTGCGCCGTGCAACGCGTTCGTTAGGTCCTGCATGTTGGGCAGTGGGTAATGATCGGGCGTTGTGATGAGGTTGAGGCGCCTGTAGTCGCCGCAAGGTCTCCAGGACCCGTCCGGCTTTTTAACCATGTGCAGGGGTGATGCCCAGGGGCTCGATGCTTTCTTACAGATACCCATGCGTTCCATGTCCTCGAAGGCGCGTTTGGCATCCTTCAGTTTCTGAGGCGGGAGGCGGCGGAATTTGGCGTGAGTGGGAGGTCCTGTCGTTGTGATGGGGTGGTAGATACCATGCTTGGACGGGGAACCTGGCGAGTGTCGGAGCTCGGGCTTGAAAACCTCGGGAAACTCTCGTAGGAGGTCGGCGTAGGGGTGCGTTGTTACGGCGGATACGGACATTGTGCAGGGCCGTGTTCTAGGGCGCGAGACTGGCAGGTTCCCGTGTCGATGAGACGTCTGTTAGCGACATCGACGAGGAATCCATGGTGGCCGAGGAAATCCGCACCGAGGAGGGGGCGACTGACGTCGGCGATAGCGAAGGGCCAAGAATACGAACGGCCCATGATAGATATCTTGAGGGTCTTGATTCCATAGCACCGTATGGGAGATCCGTTGGCGGCGATGAGTGAGGGAGCGTTTTTGTCGGGACCACGGTCTAGGTCGGACTTCGAAGGAGGGAACGTTGACTGCATTGCGCCGGTGTCCACCATGAGTCTACGGTTGGAAATGGTATCGAGGATACAGAAACCAATCTTGTTATGGTTAACTGCGGCCGCGATGGTGGCAGGTGGATGCTTCTGGCGTCGTCTTCTAGGGAAACTGCATGGTGCTCTACATTTCTTGGCGTCACTGCCGAACTGTTGGTGGTAGAAGCACCATGCTGGGTTAGGCCTAGGGTTTGGTCGCGTCGGTTGCGGCGGTTTCTTTCTTGATAGAATGTTGATCTCGTCGTCCTCGAGGGCCATTGCCGAGGAGTCTATGGAAGAGCAGCTGCTGAAGGAGGAGAACGGAGGCGTTGTTGACGATGATGCTCCGAGGCGAGATGCTTTGGAGGCCTCGTGGAGCTTCTGAGCCTTCGACAGGAGTTCGTTCATCGGGAGCGTGTCGGCGTCTGTCAATTGGGCCCGTACGTCCTGTGGTAGGCGTCGAAGAAAGATCTCGCGAGATAAGCTAATCTCACGTCGTCGGCCGTTGCTGTCTGTTTCGGGGAGCATGAGCAGGCCGGTTAGCTCGTCCCACGCCTCGACAGGAGAGGTTTCACCCATGGGCTTGCCGGCGAGGTCCAGTACTTTCTGTGCCCTTGCTGAGACGGAGAGGGAGTAGATACCGATGAGTTTCGTTCTCAGGTCGTCGTATGAAACTTGGCCGGCCTGGGCATCGAGCCATGGGGAAATCTTGTCGAATACTTCTTCAGGTATAGAGGTGAGAACGATGTCAGCCTTGGCGCAGGAGTCGCTGAGTCTAGCGACGCGGAAGAGTACGTCCGCTCTCAGGAACCAGGAAGCGGTGTTGTGTTGAGAAAAGGGCGGCAGTTTGACTTTGGGCGTGGAGGCGAGGCCGTTGGGTGCGATGGGCGTGTTGCTTCCTGCATTGTGGCCAGACGACGAGTCGGCGAAGAGGTGAGAAGTTGATATGTCGGTTAAGCTCATCCTACTGCCTTACGTTCACCGAAGTGTGGGAGAACCAAAGGCAGGTTCGTGGCTAAGGTAACGGAGTATGTAGAAGGTAGCACGGCCGTAATAAGTCCGTTAATGGCAAAGCCAAAACCGCTGATGCTACTTTCAACTCCGGGGTCACCAGTTGTAAGGACAGTGAGACAAGAGTCACCAAGATCAACTGATACTTTATTTGAATGCGCACGGAAATACATTACAAGGTGCGGACGGAAACGTAGGATGACGTTGGCGCCAAGTCAGATTGAAGTGCCCGCCAAAATATATGTGTTTTCTTACACTTAAAAATATGTGAATTATGGGTTAACAAAAACATGTTATGAAACGATACATATATCAAAATGTAGCTCTGGTAGAGCGGAATATATATACATAGGACACCACAGTGTGGCGAAGAGAGAATTTCAATAAATAAGTAGTTTGTCGATTTTCTGGACGACGAAGGGATCGGTGTCCTTACAATTTATATAGGCATTTTGTCAAAGTGAAAGCACTATTCTACATTCTTTAACAACTCCCAAAATGAGTCTGTAATTTACGCAGAAAGCTGGTGATTGATCCACCAACCAATGACGTGCATTTATTTGATCCAGGCATTTTAAAAGTCTAAGCGATGGACTTTAATAATTCTCCATTATATATGTATATATATATATATATATATATATATATATATATATATATATATATGTGTGTGTGTGTGTGTGTGTGTGTGTGTGTGTGTGTTGAAAAAACTACCATAAGTCCATTTTAATATTTTTTATATGAAAGACCTATTTTGATGGTGTTACTGTTCTTAGAATATTTCATCTAAATTTTGTATTACTTCTCTTGTAGTTTATTTACTTTCTTTCCACACGGCTATTTTTTCCTTGTTGGACCCCTTCGTCTTATGGTATCCAGCTTTTCCAACTAGGGTTGTAACTTAAACGATAATAATAATAATAATAATAATAATAATAATAATAATAATAATTTTTTGATCAAGGTATTTTCAAAGTCTATTATTATTATTATTATTATTATTATTATTATTATTATTATTATTATTATTATTATTATTATTATCTACAACTCTGGTTGGAAAAGCAACATGCTATAACCTCCAGGGCTCCAGTAAGGAAAAATAGCCCAGTGAGAAAAATAATAAGAAAATATAGAAATACTACAACATATTAATGAACAACGAAAATAAGATATTCTAAGAGCAGTAACAGAGTTAGAATAGTGTGCTCACAAGCAAGAGAACTCTACCGCAAGACAGTGGAAGATCATGGTGCAGAGACTATGGCCCTACCAAAGAGAGAGAACAATGGTTTGATTTTGATGTGTCCTTTTCCTAGAAGAGCTGCTTACAATAGCTAAAGTCTCTTTTACCCTTACCGAGATGAAAGTAGCCAGAGAATAGTGCAGTCGTTAACCCCTTGAGTGAAGAATTGTTTGATAATATCAGTGCCGGCAGGTGTATGAGGACAGGAGAATACGGGGAGAATACGTCAGATTATACGGTGTATGTCAAGACAAAGGAAAATTTAGCCGTAACCAGAGAGAGGGATCCAATGTATCCTACTACTGTCTGTCCAGTCAAAGAACCTAATAACTCTATATTCAATCATTATTGATAAATAGTTGCATGTACACTGCCAGCTAGAATGAGGTATAGGCCTAATACTTTTTGTAAATTCTATTTTGTTGTCCGGGTTGACACAAATCTCGATCTATAGTTTTCACATGACATGCATTATTCACGCCATTTCTGATCTTAAAATATAAATATCTATTTATCTATTATATGAAATTTATTTGCTATTTCCTCTCTTCACTGGACTTGCCTTTGTTGGAGCTCATTTCAGCCTGTATAGATTTCTGATAATAATAATAATAATAATAATAATAATAATAATAATAATAATGATAATAATAATAATAATAATAATAATAATAATAATAATAATGATAAATAATGAATAAATAAATAAATAAATAATGAAAAATAAATAATAGATATTAAATGATAAATAATAATAGATATTGAATTATAATGATAATAAAAATAATGATAAATAATGAATAATAAATAAATGATAAATAATAATGAAAAATAGATAATAGATATTGAATGATAAATAATAATAATAATAATAATAATAATAATAATAATAATAATAATCTATTAAGAGTTATGAATTCTGCTTTGACAAAGCCTATATATCTTCTAGTATAATCTAATTACTTGTGATTTTTATATATTAAAATTACAAATTATTCTCCAAAGGACATAATAAACCGAAAAATCACTCGTCTGGGTCCGGGAATTCTTCAAGGACATTATTGTAGTGCACCATTAAAGTGTGGTCTTGTGTGCATTATTACTAGGCCTACTACTACTACTACTAGTTAAGCTATAACCCCCTTTGGTAAAGCAGGATGCTATAAGACCAAGGGCTTCAACAGGAAAAAACCGCCCAATGAGGAAAGGAAACCAGGAAGTAAATAAACTACAAGAGAATTAATGAACAATTAAAATAAAATATTTTAAGAACAGTAGCATTATAATAGAACTTTCATATCATCATCACCATCTCCTACGCCTACTGAGTATTGACACAAAGGACCTCGGTTAGGTTTTGCCTGTCATCTCTATCTTGAGATTTTAATTCATTACCTTTCCATTCGTCATCTACTTCATGCTCAAGATCTTTCATACATAAACAATATATATATATATATATATATATATATATATATATATATATATATATATATATATATATATATATATATATATATATATATATATATTTTAATACATACGCCTTATTTTTCTAATTGAAAGTTCAGAGTACAGTAATTCGAGCAATTATAGCTTGAAGCTCAAGAAAATAATCAATGGGGCAACAAATTTCAGAAAAAAGGCTTCCCTAAGTTAATGGCAACTTAAAATATTATTAATTTTCAATGTGGGTATTTGAGAGGGGTCCAATTTCCCAATCAGTTTCTTTATTTTATGCCAAACTACTCTTGAAGTCTTAGAAACAATTCCAATTTTATATGATACATTCAACGACTTTCTTGGCCTTTTCATAAAATTTATGTTGCTTAGCTAAAGCATATTTTGTAAGGACAGTGAGACAAGCGTCACCAAGATCAACTGATACTTTATTTGAATGCGCACGGAAATACATTACAAGGTGCGGACGGAAACGTAGGATGACGTTGGCGCCAAGTCAGATTGAAGTGCCCGCCAAAATATGTGTGTTTTCTTACACTTACAAATATGTGAATTATGGGTTAACAAAAACATGTTATGAAACGATACATATATCAAAATGTAGCTCTGGTAGAGCGGAATATATATACATAGGACACCACAGTGTGGTGAAGAGAGAATTTAAATAAATAAGTAGTTTGTCGATTTTCTGGACGACGAAGGGATCGGTGTCCTTACAAGTACTCCCCCCCCAAGACATCGGGCGGCGTAGAGGGCTGATGATCAATCTTCGTATCTCTTCAGGCGTCGGAGGGTTCCTCTTGTTTTTGAACGGAGGGGCGCGCTGGCGGTCGGTGTAAGGATCTCTTCCTCTTGACGTCGTTTGATGATTTTTCCTTCGTTGGGTGGCTTGTTTTGTGGCGGAACTCTGGGTCTGCCAGGTCCAGCGGAGGCGGTGTCGCTTTCTTCGAGAAACGCTGGTTTCACGCGGTCTATTGAGACCCAGTCCTCTTGGCCATGGACGTCGAGAAGGAAGGCTTTCGTTGTCTTTTTAATTACCCGGTAGGGACCTCGATAAGGTCTAGTCAGTGGTTGTCGATGAGCGTCGACACGGACGAAAACGTACTTGAAGTCATCCAGGCTTTTTGGCTTGAAGTGCTTGGTTCTGTCCTGGTAAGTTTTGAGACACGGCCTGAACTTCCTGGCGATGTCCCTTAGGTGATCCAGCTGCGTGTCGTCGGTTGATGAGGGAAAGAATTCGCCAGGAACTGCGAGCGCTTCCCCGTAAACTTTTTCGGCGGGCGAAGGTTCGCCGTCTGCGCGAGGGGCGGTGCGAAGGCCGAGGAGTACCCAAGGAAGTCGTGATTTCCAGTCCCCGTCGGTGCAGCTCGCCATCAGGGACGCCTTGAGGGCGCGGTGCGTTCTTTCGACCATGCCGTTTGCCGCGGGGTTGTATGCCGTGGTGCTGTGGAGCGTCGTCCCCATCAGGTTCGCCAAAGCAAGCCATATTTCTGAGAGGAAAGCGGGGCCTCTGTCAGTCGTGATGTCGTCAGGAATGCCAAACCTGCTCACCCAGCTTGACAGGAGGGTTTCGGCACATGCTTGAGTCGTAGCTTCGGTCATCGGCGATGCCTCCAACCACCTCGTGGAGCGATCGATGATCGTAAGTAGGTAGCGAGCGGATCCAGAAGGGGGCAATGGTCCCACGACGTCGATGTGTATATGTCCGAAACGTCTTTTTGGCTGGGGAAAATCGCCCACCCCCGATTCGGTGTGACAGCTGACCTTGCTTGACTGGCAGTTGATGCATGACCTCGCCCATTCCCGGGCGTCCTTTTTTATCCCTGGCCAGACAAACTTTTCAGACAGAAGGCGAGCGGTGGTGCGTCCTGAGGGGTGCGAAAATCCATGGATGATATCGAATATTTTCCTTCTGCAGGAGGCTGGTACCCAGGGATGAGGGCGGCCCGTGCTGGTGTCGCAAAGAATAGTTACTCCTGCTGGTCCGAGGGGAACCGCACTTATTTTGAGCGCGGATGGCTCCGTCAGGTGAACCTGTGCTTCTCGGTCGGTGCGTTGTTCGGTTGCGAGATTGGCGTAGTCGATTCCCAGGTGGATCGCGTCAATTTCAATCCTTGAAAGGGCGTCCGCGACTGGGTTTTTCTTTCCTGGGACGTAACGTATGGTGCACCCGAATTCGGCGATTGATGCGAGATGACGTTGTTGTCGGGATGACCATGCGTCCGTTGATTTCGTGAAGGCGTGGACGAGGGGTTGATGATCCGTTGCAATCGTGAAGGGGGTACCCTCCAAGATGTGCCTGAAGTGGCGGACGGCGAGGTAGACGGCGAGGAGTTCCCTATCGAAGGTGCTGTATCTTGTTTCGGCGGGTTTCAATTTCTTGCTGAAGAATGCCAGCGGTCGAGGAGAACCATCGACGAGTTGCTCAAGCACAGCCCCGCAGGCGTCGTTGCTGGCGTCGGTCGTTAGTCGCAGGGGCGCGTTGTCGTCGAAATGAGCCAGGGTGGTGGCATTCGCAAGGGCATCCTTCGTCCGAGCGAATGCCTGTTGCTGGGGCAAGCCCCACTCGAGTTTTTTTGCTTTTCCTTTCAGGACGTCGTCGAGGGGTGACAGGGTTTGTGCGATGTTGGGGATGAAGCGCCTGTAGTAACTGACCATTCCCAAGAACTCCTGAAGTTGGCGGATGGTCGTAGGCATTGGGAACTTCCTGATGGCGTCGACTTTGGTTGTCATGGGTTTTACCCCGCGCGAGGATACACGGTGACCAAGGAAATCCACTCCCTCCGCACCGAACGTACATTTGTCGAAGCGTACGACTAGGCCGTTCTCCTGTAGGCGCTTTAGGACGTGTCCCCGGTGTTCCTCCTTGGTTTTCGAGAATATCAGGATGTCGTCGACGTAGCAGACGCAGAAAGGTAGGTCACCCAGAATACTATCCATTAGTTGTTGGAAGGTTGCCCCGGCGTTGCGTAGACCGAAGGTTGAGTATGCGAAGGTGTAGGATCCGAACGGCGTTACACTGGCAGTTTTCGGGATATCTTCCGGGAATACGGGGACCTGGAAGTAAGACTTGAGAAGGTCCATCTTGGTAAAAAACTTTGCGCCGTGCAACGCGTTCGTTAGGTCCTGCATGTTGGGCAGTGGGTAATGATCGGGCGTTGTGATGAGGTTGAGGCGCCTGTAGTCGCCGCAAGGTCTCCAGGACCCGTCCGGCTTTTTAACCATGTGCAGGGGTGATGCCCAGGGGCTCGATGCTTTCTTACAGATACCCATGCGTTCCATGTCCTCGAAGGCGCGTTTGGCATCCTTCAGTTTCTGAGGCGGGAGGCGGCGGAATTTGGCGTGAGTGGGAGGTCCTGTCGTTGTGATGGGGTGGTAGATACCATGCTTGGACGGGGAACCTGGCGAGTGTCGGAGCTCGGGCTTGAAAACCTCGGGAAACTCTCGTAGGAGGTCGGCGTAGGGGTGCGTTGTTACGGCGGATACGGACATTGTGCAGGGCCGTGTTCTAGGGCGCGAGACTGGCAGGTTCCCGTGTCGATGAGACGTCTGTTAGCGACATCGACGAGGAATCCATGGTGGCCGAGGAAATCCGCACCGAGGAGGGGGCGACTGACGTCGGCGATAGCGAAGGGCCAAGAATACGAACGGCCCATGATAGATATCTTGAGGGTCTTGATTCCATAGCACCGTATGGGAGATCCGTTGGCGGCGATGAGTGAGGGAGCGTTTTTGTCGGGACCACGGTCTAGGTCGGACTTCGAAGGAGGGAACGTTGACTGCATTGCGCCGGTGTCCACCATGAGTCTACGGTTGGAAATGGTATCGAGGATACAGAAACCAATCTTGTTATGGTTAACTGCGGCCGCGATGGTGGCAGGTGGATGCTTCTGGCGTCGTCTTCTAGGGAAACTGCATGGTGCTCTACATTTCTTGGCGTCACTGCCGAACTGTTGGTGGTAGAAGCACCATGCTGGGTTAGGCCTAGGGTTTGGTCGCGTCGGTTGCGGCGGTTTCTTTCTTGATAGAATGTTGATCTCGTCGTCCTCGAGGGCCATTGCCGAGGAGTCTATGGAAGAGCAGCTGCTGAAGGAGGAGAACGGAGGCGTTGTTGACGATGATGCTCCGAGGCGAGATGCTTTGGAGGCCTCGTGGAGCTTCTGAGCCTTCGACAGGAGTTCGTTCATCGGGAGCGTGTCGGCGTCTGTCAATTGGGCCCGTACGTCCTGTGGTAGGCGTCGAAGAAAGATCTCGCGAGATAAGCTAATCTCACGTCGTCGGCCGTTGCTGTCTGTTTCGGGGAGCATGAGCAGGCCGGTTAGCTCGTCCCACGCCTCGACAGGAGAGGTTTCACCCATGGGCTTGCCGGCGAGGTCCAGTACTTTCTGTGCCCTTGCTGAGACGGAGAGGGAGTAGATACCGATGAGTTTCGTTCTCAGGTCGTCGTATGAAACTTGGCCGGCCTGGGCATCGAGCCATGGGGAAATCTTGTCGAATACTTCTTCAGGTATAGAGGTGAGAACGATGTCAGCCTTGGCGCAGGAGTCGCTGAGTCTAGCGACGCGGAAGAGTACGTCCGCTCTCAGGAACCAGGAAGCGGTGTTGTGTTGAGAAAAGGGCGGCAGTTTGACTTTGGGCGTGGAGGCGAGGCCGTTGGGTGCGATGGGCGTGTTGCTTCCTGCATTGTGGCCAGACGACGAGTCGGCGAAGAGGTGAGAAGTTGATATGTCGGTTAAGCTCATCCTACTGCCTTACGTTCACCGAAGTGTGGGAGAACCAAAGGCAGGTTCGTGGCTAAGGTAACGGAGTATGTAGAAGGTAGCACGGCCGTAATAAGTCCGTTAATGGCAAAGCCAAAACCGCTGATGCTACTTTCAACTCCGGGGTCACCAGTTGTAAGGACAGTGAGACAAGAGTCACCAAGATCAACTGATACTTTATTTGAATGCGCACGGAAATACATTACAAGGTGCGGACGGAAACGTAGGATGACGTTGGCGCCAAGTCAGATTGAAGTGCCCGCCAAAATATATGTGTTTTCTTACACTTAAAAATATGTGAATTATGGGTTAACAAAAACATGTTATGAAACGATACATATATCAAAATGTAGCTCTGGTAGAGCGGAATATATATACATAGGACACCACAGTGTGGCGAAGAGAGAATTTCAATAAATAAGTAGTTTGTCGATTTTCTGGACGACGAAGGGATCGGTGTCCTTACAATTTATATAGGCATTTTGTCAAAGTGAAAGCACTATTCTACATTCTTTAACAACTCCCAAAATGAGTCTGTAATTTACGCAGAAAGCTGGTGATTGATCCACCAACCAATGACGTGCATTTATTTGATCCAGGCATTTTAAAAGTCTAAGCGATGGACTTTAATAATTCTCCATTATATATGTATATATATATATATATATATATATATATATATATATATATATATATATATATATATGTGTGTGTGTGTGTGTGTGTGTGTGTGTGTGTGTTGAAAAAACTACCATAAGTCCATTTTAATATTTTTTATATGAAAGACCTATTTTGATGGTGTTACTGTTCTTAGAATATTTCATCTAAATTTTGTATTACTTCTCTTGTAGTTTATTTACTTTCTTTCCACACGGCTATTTTTTCCTTGTTGGACCCCTTCGTCTTATGGTATCCAGCTTTTCCAACTAGGGTTGTAACTTAAACGATAATAATAATAATAATAATAATAATAATAATAATAATAATAATTTTTTGATCAAGGTATTTTCAAAGTCTATTATTATTATTATTATTATTATTATTATTATTATTATTATTATTATTATTATTATTATTATCTACAACTCTGGTTGGAAAAGCAACATGCTATAACCTCCAGGGCTCCAGTAAGGAAAAATAGCCCAGTGAGAAAAATAATAAGAAAATATAGAAATACTACAACATATTAATGAACAACGAAAATAAGATATTCTAAGAGCAGTAACAGAGTTAGAATAGTGTGCTCACAAGCAAGAGAACTCTACCGCAAGACAGTGGAAGATCATGGTGCAGAGACTATGGCCCTACCAAAGAGAGAGAACAATGGTTTGATTTTGATGTGTCCTTTTCCTAGAAGAGCTGCTTACAATAGCTAAAGTCTCTTTTACCCTTACCGAGATGAAAGTAGCCAGAGAATAGTGCAGTCGTTAACCCCTTGAGTGAAGAATTGTTTGATAATATCAGTGCCGGCAGGTGTATGAGGACAGGAGAATACGGGGAGAATACGTCAGATTATACGGTGTATGTCAAGACAAAGGAAAATTTAGCCGTAACCAGAGAGAGGGATCCAATGTATCCTACTACTGTCTGTCCAGTCAAAGAACCTAATAACTCTATATTCAATCATTATTGATAAATAGTTGCATGTACACTGCCAGCTAGAATGAGGTATAGGCCTAATACTTTTTGTAAATTCTATTTTGTTGTCCGGGTTGACACAAATCTCGATCTATAGTTTTCACATGACATGCATTATTCACGCCATTTCTGATCTTAAAATATAAATATCTATTTATCTATTATATGAAATTTATTTGCTATTTCCTCTCTTCACTGGACTTGCCTTTGTTGGAGCTCATTTCAGCCTGTATAGATTTCTGATAATAATAATAATAATAATAATAATAATAATAATAATAATAATGATAATAATAATAATAATAATAATAATAATAATAATAATAATGATAAATAATGAATAAATAAATAAATAAATAATGAAAAATAAATAATAGATATTAAATGATAAATAATAATAGATATTGAATTATAATGATAATAAAAATAATGATAAATAATGAATAATAAATAAATGATAAATAATAATGAAAAATAGATAATAGATATTGAATGATAAATAATAATAATAATAATAATAATAATAATAATAATAATAATAATCTATTAAGAGTTATGAATTCTGCTTTGACAAAGCCTATATATCTTCTAGTATAATCTAATTACTTGTGATTTTTATATATTAAAATTACAAATTATTCTCCAAAGGACATAATAAACCGAAAAATCACTCGTCTGGGTCCGGGAATTCTTCAAGGACATTATTGTAGTGCACCATTAAAGTGTGGTCTTGTGTGCATTATTACTAGGCCTACTACTACTACTACTAGTTAAGCTATAACCCCCTTTGGTAAAGCAGGATGCTATAAGACCAAGGGCTTCAACAGGAAAAAACCGCCCAATGAGGAAAGGAAACCAGGAAGTAAATAAACTACAAGAGAATTAATGAACAATTAAAATAAAATATTTTAAGAACAGTAGCATTATAATAGAACTTTCATATCATCATCACCATCTCCTACGCCTACTGAGTATTGACACAAAGGACCTCGGTTAGGTTTTGCCTGTCATCTCTATCTTGAGATTTTAATTCATTACCTTTCCATTCGTCATCTACTTCATGCTCAAGATCTTTCATACATAAACATATATATATATATATATATATATATATATATATATATATATATATATATATATATATATATATATATATATATATATATATATATTTTAATACATACGCCTTATTTTTCTAATTGAAAGTTCAGAGTACAGTAATTCGAGCAATTATAGCTTGAAGCTCAAGAAAATAATCAATGGGGCAACAAATTTCAGAAAAAAGGCTTCCCTAAGTTAATGGCAACTTAAAATATTATTAATTTTCAATGTGGGTATTTGAGAGGGGTCCAATTTCCCAATCAGTTTCTTTATTTTATGCCAAACTACTCTTGAAGTCTTAGAAACAATTCCAATTTTATATGATACATTCAACGACTTTCTTGGCCTTTTCATAAAATTTATGTTGCTTAGCTAAAGCATATTTTGTAAGGACAGTGAGACAAGCGTCACCAAGATCAACTGATACTTTATTTGAATGCGCACGGAAATACATTACAAGGTGCGGACGGAAACGTAGGATGACGTTGGCGCCAAGTCAGATTGAAGTGCCCGCCAAAATATGTGTGTTTTCTTACACTTACAAATATGTGAATTATGGGTTAACAAAAACATGTTATGAAACGATACATATATCAAAATGTAGCTCTGGTAGAGCGGAATATATATACATAGGACACCACAGTGTGGTGAAGAGAGAATTTAAATAAATAAGTAGTTTGTCGATTTTCTGGACGACGAAGGGATCGGTGTCCTTACAAGTACTCCCCCCCCAAGACATCGGGCGGCGTAGAGGGCTGATGATCAATCTTCGTATCTCTTCAGGCGTCGGAGGGTTCCTCTTGTTTTTGAACGGAGGGGCGCGCTGGCGGTCGGTGTAAGGATCTCTTCCTCTTGACGTCGTTTGATGATTTTTCCTTCGTTGGGTGGCTTGTTTTGTGGCGGAACTCTGGGTCTGCCAGGTCCAGCGGAGGCGGTGTCGCTTTCTTCGAGAAACGCTGGTTTCACGCGGTCTATTGAGACCCAGTCCTCTTGGCCATGGACGTCGAGAAGGAAGGCTTTCGTTGTCTTTTTAATTACCCGGTAGGGACCTCGATAAGGTCTAGTCAGTGGTTGTCGATGAGCGTCGACACGGACGAAAACGTACTTGAAGTCATCCAGGCTTTTTGGCTTGAAGTGCTTGGTTCTGTCCTGGTAAGTTTTGAGACACGGCCTGAACTTCCTGGCGATGTCCCTTAGGTGATCCAGCTGCGTGTCGTCGGTTGATGAGGGAAAGAATTCGCCAGGAACTGCGAGCGCTTCCCCGTAAACTTTTTCGGCGGGCGAAGGTTCGCCGTCTGCGCGAGGGGCGGTGCGAAGGCCGAGGAGTACCCAAGGAAGTCGTGATTTCCAGTCCCCGTCGGTGCAGCTCGCCATCAGGGACGCCTTGAGGGCGCGGTGCGTTCTTTCGACCATGCCGTTTGCCGCGGGGTTGTATGCCGTGGTGCTGTGGAGCGTCGTCCCCATCAGGTTCGCCAAAGCAAGCCATATTTCTGAGAGGAAAGCGGGGCCTCTGTCAGTCGTGATGTCGTCAGGAATGCCAAACCTGCTCACCCAGCTTGACAGGAGGGTTTCGGCACATGCTTGAGTCGTAGCTTCGGTCATCGGCGATGCCTCCAACCACCTCGTGGAGCGATCGATGATCGTAAGTAGGTAGCGAGCGGATCCAGAAGGGGGCAATGGTCCCACGACGTCGATGTGTATATGTCCGAAACGTCTTTTTGGCTGGGGAAAATCGCCCACCCCCGATTCGGTGTGACAGCTGACCTTGCTTGACTGGCAGTTGATGCATGACCTCGCCCATTCCCGGGCGTCCTTTTTTATCCCTGGCCAGACAAACTTTTCAGACAGAAGGCGAGCGGTGGTGCGTCCTGAGGGGTGCGAAAATCCATGGATGATATCGAATATTTTCCTTCTGCAGGAGGCTGGTACCCAGGGATGAGGGCGGCCCGTGCTGGTGTCGCAAAGAATAGTTACTCCTGCTGGTCCGAGGGGAACCGCACTTATTTTGAGCGCGGATGGCTCCGTCAGGTGAACCTGTGCTTCTCGGTCGGTGCGTTGTTCGGTTGCGAGATTGGCGTAGTCGATTCCCAGGTGGATCGCGTCAATTTCAATCCTTGAAAGGGCGTCCGCGACTGGGTTTTTCTTTCCTGGGACGTAACGTATGGTGCACCCGAATTCGGCGATTGATGCGAGATGACGTTGTTGTCGGGATGACCATGCGTACGTTGATTTCGTGAAGGCGTGGACGAGGGGTTGATGATCCGTTGCAATCGTGAAGGGGGTACCCTCCAAGATGTGCCTGAAGTGGCGGACGGCGAGGTAGACGGCGAGGTAGACGGCGAGGTAGACGGCGAGGAGTTCCCTATCGAAGGTGCTGTATCTTGTTTCGGCGGGTTTCAATTTCTTGCTGAAGAATGCCAGCGGTCGAGGAGAACCATCGACGAGTTGCTCAAGCACAGCCCCGCAGGCGACGTTGCTGGCGTCGGTCGTTAGTCGCAGGGGCGCGTTGTCGTCGAAATGAGCCAGGGTGGTGGCATTCGCAAGGGCATCCTTCGTCCGAGCGAATGCCTGTTGCTGGGGCAAGCCCCACTCGAGTTTTTTTGCTTTTCCTTTCAGGACGTCGTCGAGGGGTGACAGGGTTTGTGCGATGTTGGGGATGAAGCGCCTGTAGTAACTGACCATTCCCAAGAACTCCTGAAGTTGGCGGATGGTCGTAGGCATTGGGAACTTCCTGATGGCGTCGACTTTGGTTGTCATGGGTTTTACCCCGCGCGAGGATACACGGTGACCAAGGAAATCCACTCCCTCCGCACCGAACGTACATTTGTCGAAGCGTACGACTAGGCCGTTCTCCTGTAGGCGCTTTAGGACGTGTCCCCGGTGTTCCTCCTTGGTTTTCGAGAATATCAGGATGTCGTCGACGTAGCAGACGCAGAAAGGTAGGTCACCCAGAATACTATTCATTAGTCGTTGGAAGGTTGCCCCGGCGTTGCGTAGACCGAAGGTTGAGTATGCGAAGGTGTAGGATCCGAACGGCGTTACAATGGCAGTTTTCGGGATATCTTCCGGGAATACGGGGACCTGGAAGTAAGACTTGAGAAGGTCCATCTTGGTAAAAAACTTTGCGCCGTGCAACGCGTTCGTTAGGTCCTGCATGTTGGGCAGTGGGTAATGATCGGGCGTTGTGATGAGGTTGAGGCGCCTGTAGTCGCCGCAAGGTCTCCAGGACCCGTCCGGCTTTTTAACCATGTGCAGGGGTGATGCCCAGGGGCTCGATGCTTTCTTACAGATACCCATGCGTTCCATGTCCTCGAAGGCGCGTTTGGCATCCTTCAGTTTCTGAGGCGGGAGGCGGCGGAATTTGGCGTGAGTGGGAGGTCCTGTCGTTGTGATGGGGTGGTAGATACCATGCTTGGACGGGGAACCTGGCGAGTGTCGGAGCTCGGGCTTGAAAACCTCGGGAAACTCTCGTAGGAGGTCGGCGTAGGGGTGCGTTGTTACGGCGGATACGGACATTGTGCAGGGCCGTGTTCTAGGGCGCGAGACTGGCAGGTTCCCGTGTCGATGAGACGTCTGTTAGCGACATCGACGAGGAGTCCATGGTGGCCGAGGAAATCCGCACCGAGGAGGGGGCGACTGACGTCGGCGATAGCGAAGGGCCAAGAATACGAACGGCCCATGATAGATATCTTGAGGGTCTTGATTCCATAGCACCGTATGGGAGATCCGTTGGCGGCGATGAGTGAGGGAGCGTTTTTGTCGGGACCACGGTCTAGGTCGGACTTCGAAGGAGGGAACGTTGACTGCATTGCGCCGGTGTCCACCATGAGTCTACGGTTGGAAATGGTATCGAGGATACAGAAACCAATCTTGTTATGGTTAACTGCGGCCGCGATGGTGGCAGGTGGATGCTTCTGGCGTCGTCTTCTAGGGAAACTGCATGGTGCTCTACATTTCTTGGCGTCACTGCCGAACTGTTGGTGGTAGAAGCACCATGCTGGGTTAGGCCTAGGGTTTGGTCGCGTCGGTTGCGGCGGTTTCTTTCTTGATAGAATGTTGATCTCGTCGTCCTCGAGGGCCATTGCCGAGGAGTCTATGGAAGAGCAGCTGCTGAAGGAGGAGAACGGAGGCGTTGTTGACGATGATGCTCCGAGGCGAGATGCTTTGGAGGCCTCGTGGAGCTTCTGAGCCTTCGACAGGAGTTCGTTCATCGGGAGCGTGTCGGCGTCTGTCAATTGGGCCCGTACGTCCTGTGGTAGGCGTCGAAGAAAGATCTCGCGAGATAAGCTAATCTCACGTCGTCGGCCGTTGCTGTCTGTTTCGGGTAGCATGAGCAGGCCGGTTAGCTCGTCCCACGCCTCGACAGGAGAGGTTTCACCCATGGGCTTGCCGGCGAGGTCCAGTACTTTCTGTGCCCTTGCTGAGACGGAGAGGGAGTAGATACTGATGAGTTTCGTTCTCAGGTCGTCGTATGAAACTTGGCCGGCCTGGGCATCGAGCCATGGGGAAATCTTGTCGAATACTTCTTCAGGTATGGAGGTGAGAACGATGTCAGCCTTGGCGCAGGAGTCGCTGAGTCTAGCGACGCGGAAGAGTACGTCCGCTCTCAGGAACCAGGAAGCGGTGTTGTGTTGAGAAAAGGGCGGCAGTTTGACTTTGGGCGTGGAGGCGAGGCCGTTGGGTGCGATGGGCGTGTTGCTTCCTGCATTGTGGCCAGACGACGAGTCGGCGAAGAGGTGAGAAGTTGATATGTCGGTTAAGCTCATCCTACTGCCTTACGTTCACCGAAGTGTGGGAGAACCAAAGGCAGGTTCGTGGCTAAGGTAACGGAGTATGTAGAAGGTAGCACGGCCGTAATAAGTCCGTTAATGGCAAAGCCAAAACCGCTGATGCTACTTTCAACTCCGGGGTCACCAGTTGTAAGGACAGTGAGACAAGCGTCACCAAGATCAACTGATACTTTATTTGAATGCGCACGGAAATACATTACAAGGTGCGGACGGAAACGTAGGATGACGTTGGCGCCAAGTCAGATTGAAGTGCCCGCCAAAATATATGTGTTTTCTTACACTTACAAATATGTGAATTATGGGTTAACAAAAACATGTTATGAAACGATACATATATCAAAATGTAGCTCTGGTAGAGCGGAATATATATACATAGGACACCACAGTGTGGCGAAGAGAGAATTTCAATAAATAAGTAGTTTGTCGATTTTCTGGACGACGAAGGGATCGGTGTCCTTACAATTTATATAGGCATTTTGTCAAAGTGAAAGCACTATTCTACATTCTTTAACAATTCCTAATCACCTTTCTCAGACTACAGTAATATGACAAATTCGTAGATAATTTGTATTTTTCCTAACCATACAAACCTTAGCTATTTACATGGGGTAATTACTTCGGCGTAGCTGAATGACGAGCCATAAGTTTTAACGAGGGTTTACTACCCCGCCGCTAGTTAGCGGGGGGTAGGGGGGTAGGGTAGGGGGGGTAGCTAGCTACCCCCCCCCCCCCCCCACCACACACACTGGTGAATGCTTCACTTTGCTTAGAGGTAGGACTTATCTCGGGGGACAGGGCTGGCGGGTACATATGTGTAAATAGCTAAGGTTTGTATAGTTAGGAAAAATACAAATTATCTACGAATTTGTCATTTGTTCCGTAACTGAAATACAAACCACGCTATTTACATGGGGTGACTCAACCCTTAGGAAGGGCGGTAAGTCCCCTGCCATACTGGCTTTGGCTTGCCTGGGGACCCCAAATTCTAGTGTGTAAGTACAGTACTCAAGAAATAAGGGGTCCCTGCTCCTCGCTGGCAGCTATGAAACTGCTGCGGCCTACATAAGCTGTGTGTGAAGGTGAGAAGTGACTCATCCTAGGAAGTTGACCTGGAGTTCTTCAGATGGAAATCTAGGCTAGGACTCTCCCAATACCACCTCATCAGGGTATGGGGACATGACAGTATTACATTTAAATACTAGGAACACAAGGGAGCATGGCTTACCTGCAGAGGTTTGAGGTCAGCTGTGCAGAGAACCCAGGATGCTGCTTTCTCCAAGGGAGGAGAGGATGAAGAAAAGAATAAGGGCCAGACAGATCTTTTCATTCACGCAGACTAAAACCGGGTAACAATGCCCTCAACCTTCTGCTACTTGTCCATTAAGGAGCCTGAGGTTAGACCAGCTGTTGTGCAGCCACCACAGGGCCGATAGAGAACGTATCGAGCCTCGTGTGTGTCACGTCTTGCAGATAGTGGGCCGTGAAGGTGGTCTGACGCTTCCACACCCCAGCTTGAAGGACGTGCGTCACTGAATAATTCTTCTTGAAGGCCAGGGACGTAGCTATACCCCTGACATCATGCGCTCCAGGGCGACGTGACGGAGGAGGGTCAGGATTCAAGGCCAGATGTATCACCTTGCTAATCCAGGCCGGGATGGTTTTCCTGGTGACCCTCCTCTTTGTCTTTCCGGTGCTCACGAACAAGGCTCGCACCTGGGGACGAACTGCAGCTGTTCTTTTAAGATACAACCTCAGACTCCTCACTGGGCACAGTAGGAGATGGTCTGGGTCATCTGTTACAGAACGGAGACTCGAAACCTGGAAAGAGTCGAACCTAGGGTCTGGCACTCCTGGATTCTGAGTCTTGGCAACAAACTCAGGGATGAAGCTGAACGTTACCTCCCCCCATCCCCTTGAATGGGCGATGTCGTATGAGAGACCATGTAGCTCACTGACTCGCTTGGTCGAGGCCAAAGCTAGCAGGAAAACCGTCTTCCAGGTAAGATGGCGATCAGAAGCCTGGCGTAATGGTTCGTAGGGAGGTCTCTTCAGAGACCTGAGAACTCGAACCACGTTCCATGGAGGAGGTCTCACTTCCGACTGAGGGCAGGTAAGTTCATAACTCCGTATGAGAAGGGAAAGTTCCAGCGAGGAAGAAATGTCCATTCCTTTAAGCCTGAAGGCAAAACTTAAGGCTGAGTGATAGCCTTTCACTGCCGAGACTGAAAGGCGCATTTCCTCCCGCAGATACACGAGGAACTCCGCTATTGCTGGAATAGTGGCATCGAGGGGAGAGATACCCCTTCCACGACACCAACCACAGAAGACTCGCCACTTCGCCTGGTAGACTCCTCCGGATGACTTGCGCAGGTGACCAGACATCCTGTTCGCAACGTGTTGCGAAAATCCTCTCTCTGTGAGGAGATGCTGGATAGTCTCCAGGCGTGAAGTCGAAGCGAAGCTACGGCTTTGTGGTAGATGTTGGCTTGTGGTTGTTTGAGGGAGTTCTCTCGGAAACTCCGTGAGGAGTTGCAGAAGATCCGGGAACCATTCTGCGTGATGCCATAGCGGAGTTATCAGGGTCATTGAAAGATTGACCGATATTCTGGTCTTGTTGAGCACCCTCCTCATCAGACAGAATGGGGGAGAGGCGTACACATCGACGTTATCCCACCGTTGTTGGAAGGCATCTTGCCAGAGAGCCTTGGGGTCCGGGACCGGGGAACAGTACAGTGGGAGCTTGAAATTCAGCGCTGTAGCAAACAGATCCACCGTCGGGGAACCCCACAAAGTCAGGACTTTGTTGGCTACTTGAGGATCCAAAGACTACTCGGTACTCACTATCTGTGTCGCTCTGCTCAGACTGTCGGCGAGCACATTCCTTTTGCCTGGAATGAAGCGAGCCGCTAGCGAGATCATGTGGACTTCGGACCATCTCAGGATCTCTACTGCAAGATGGGATAGCTGTTCCGAAAAGGTACCTCCCTGCTTGTTGATATAAGCCACTATCGTGGTGTTGTCGCTCATCACCACCACGGAGTGGCCCGCCAGGACTTGGTGGAACTTCTGAAGTGCCAGGAATTCGGCCTTCATTTCTAGCAGCTTTATGTGAAGGTACTTATCTGATTCTGACCACAGGCCTGAGGTCCTGTGGTTCAGAATGTGGGCCCCCCACCCTTTCTTTGATGCGTCCGAGAACAACATCAAATCCGGGGGAAGGACGAGAAGATCCACTCCCTTTCGTAGGTTCTCGTCCGCCACCCACCACTGGAGGTCCGTCCGTTCCGCAGGACCCATAGAGATCAAAGTGTCCGGGGAATCGTGACCTTGATTCCACCGGGACTCGAGTCGCCACTGGAGGGATCTCATTCTGAGGCGACCGTTGGGAACGAGACGAGCCAGGGAGGAGAGGTGGCCGAGGAGACGTAGCCACGATTGAGCTGGGAGTTCTTCTCGATTGAGGAAAGGTCGCCTCAGCCTTGCTATCCTATGGAGATTGGTGTCTATGACCATGCCTAGATATACCAGTTTCTGAGAGGGCTGCAGAGAGGACTTCTCGAGATTTACCATGATCCCTAGATCCTGGCAAACTTCGAGGAGCTTGTCTCGGTGGCGAAGAAGGGTTGCCTCCGAGTCCGCTAGGATCAGCCAGTCGTCCAGATAACGAAGGAGACGGATGCCGATCCTGTGAGCCTACGAAGAGATGAGGGTGAACACTCTGGTGAACACCTGAGGGGCTGTGGAGAGACCGAAACACAGCACTTTGAACTGGTAGATCTTGTTGTCTAGGCAAAATCTTAGGTACTTCCTTGAAGACGGATGGACTGGGATCTGGAAGTACGCGTCCTTCAGGTCCAGTGTACACATGAAGTCTTGTGGTCTCACTGCGAGTCTGACCGTGTCTGCCGTCTCCATGCTGAACGGAGTCTGCTTGACAAACCTGTTCAGGGTTGAGAGGTCGATGACTGGTCTCCAGCCTCCAGACGCCTTTCTCACAAGAAAGAGTCGACTGTAGAAGCCTGGGGACCCATCTACAACCTCCTGGAGAGCGTCCTTCTTCAACATGGTCTGGACTTCTGCCCAAAGGGCTTGCCCTCTTGCCAATCCCATGGCAAGAGAGCTCAACGACACTGGATTCGCTGTCAGGGGAGGTAGAGAGGCTGTAAACTGGACGCGATAACTCAGAGCGATCACAGAAATCGTCCAAGCTTCTGCCCCGAGTTGCTGCCCCCTTGTCGCGCAACTTTGTAGGCATCCCCCCACTGGTGGACATGCAGGGGGACTGCCAACCGTAGCGTTTACGGCCTCGGCTGTTACCTCTAGGGTTCTTGCCTCCCCTGGAGGACTTCTTGCTCCTTCTGCTCTTGGCAGGAAAGGGCTTAGACACCTTCGGCTTCGCTGCAGTGGTCTTCTTCGTGTCCTTAGCTGGACGGGGCTGTTGAGCCGCTGGAGGTTTGTAGAGCCCCGATGTCAAGGCCCTATGGATGAGGGAATCCTGGGTGGACTTCCTCCACCTCTCAGCGGTAAGCTCCACGTCCTTAGGCTCAAACAAACTCTTACCGAACACGGAAGAGTGTCTGAGCCTGCTAACCTCCGAACTGGGAACCTTCTGGTGGAACCTCTCAGCCACAGCGTCCCGACGTTTGAGAATCGTATTGGCCCACAAGCTCGAGACTTGGTGGGCCAGGAACTCAATGGTTCGTGTGCCTGAGAGTAAGAAAGTCTCCAGTGCCTTCCTGGTGCTTTCTTTGGAGAGGTCCTCAGACTGCACCAGGATGCCCAGAGACCCCAGCCAGATGTCCAGCCACGAAGTTGCCTGCATGGCACACTTAGCGACCTTCTCCTGGCTTAGGATCTCAGTGGCTGAGTAGGACACGTGCCGGTTGGAGAGTCTCTCAAGAGGGACTCCCCCGGTGAGTTCTTCCACAGAGTGATGCATCGGAAGACCCAAACAAGACTCCTCAAGGATCTCAAAGTACCTCCTCTGATGGACTCGAGGAGGAGGGAGGAGCTTGTTACCGGCGCTGGATCTGCTGGAGGAGGCAAGCTCAGAGAGCTGGCCCTCGACCTTGTCCCTGGCACTCTTCATCCCCTGAGACCAGGGCAAGGCTGCACTGGCTCTAGAGGGTTTCTGGGTGCCGTAGACACGGTCCAGGACCGTTTCCTTACCTTCACGAGGAGGAATCTCAGGGTCTGGGATTCCGTTGAGGTTCCTCATGAGGGTCAGGACTTGCCAGAATGCGTGTTCTGACTCTTGGTGCACTCCTCCTGAAGGACTGGCAGCGAAGTCTCCCGTCCCCAGTGGCTCTTCCTGGGGGAACACGTGGACATCCTCGGAAGGTCTAGCTGGCTCCTGCCTGATTCTTGCTGACGATTTAGGTATCGTCTTGGAGTCCTTCGGTTCCCTCCTGGGCGGGATACAGGACTCGAGTAACGAAGGGTGTAGGCTCTTTTCCACCCCTGGACGAGAAGACTTCTCAGGGAGAGGCGGAGCTTTCCCCATTGGTGTGATGGGGGAATGGTCCGGCTCGTCCGACTCTCCTGAGGATGGGTAATCCTCATTCGCAGGGCAGGGAGAGAAAGTCTGGGGGGGGGGGGGGGGGAAGGAGCCTTGCGCAAGGATCTGCGAGGAGATAATATAGGCCTTGGAGGTGTTTCCACGGGAGAGACTCCTCTCTTCCTCTTCAGGGGGGAGGAAGCTGCCACTGGATTGCGTCCCATGTCAGAGAGGGCGGGCTTCATCGCCTGCACAAGAGCTCTGACTAGGGTACCAAGCCAGGGCTGCTGGCTGACAGTCGCGCTGTCAGACACTCCCTCTGGAGGGAAGGGGATCGTTCGATCCCTTGGAGGAGTCGAAAAATGCGGGTTCGCCTGTGAAGTTGAAAAGAAAGTCCTTAGACCTGTCTGGGAACCGCCCCTCCTCCGGCGAGTGCGCTGGTCTGCGCTTGCGGGGAGGGGAACGAAACGAAGACCTGTCTGCCTGGCGACGCTCGCGCTGGAGGTCGTGTGATGGGCCCTGGTCAGGGTCGCGTGCGAAAGGATCGCGTGACACAGGAATCTCGCGCTCGCGTGCATCGACGTGGGCGAGAGAGGGTGGTGGAGCGGGCGCGAGGGCGCGGTGGCGAGCAGGCAAGCTCACAGGAGCATGGGAGCAATGGCGTGCTGGCGATGGTGCGCTGGCGATGGTGCGGGCACGTAGGAGCTGGAGCGTGGGCGCGTGTAGGAGATGGCGAGGGCGTGTGGCACGCAGGAGTCGGAACGGGAGGCGGCCGGATGCGAGGACGCGCAGCATCCTGATGCGGCCCTGTAGGGCGCGAAAGGACAGGGGCGCCCGAGCGCGTATCCAGGAGAACCGGGCGAGGGCGCGTGAGTGCCGGTTCAGGATAGCGCGAGGAAGGGATGGCGCGTTGGCGCGTAGGTTGGCGCTGGTCCACCAGGACAGGCATACTCACCTGTGGGCGCGCTGGGCGCGCAGGTGATCGTGGGCACGCATCAGGATGTGGACGCACTGGTGTGCGCTGCTGCGGTGGGCGAGCAGGACGCGCGGTTTGATGAGGGCGCACAGGTGTGCGCTGGAGGGTTGCATGAGGCGCCTTGATGACTGGAACGGGGCACGCAACCAGAACGTCGCGCGCGGCTGGAATGCGTGCAGGATCGCGCGGTCTGGAAGGAGAGCCCTGGGGTGCCTGTGAGCTCTTGTGCGCTAGCTTAGGCGCCTCCTGGGCGGTCGAAAGCGGCGCGTTGCACGCGACTGGAATGCGTGCAGGATCGCGTGATCTGGAAGGAGAGCCCTGGGGTGCCTGTGAGTGCCCGTGCGCTAGCTTAGGCGCCTCCTGGGCAGCGCGCTGTGATGTAGAAGCGCGTGAGCGCTGGAACTGGAACTGTGCGTGGGCGCGCTTCGCGGGTAACTCCAGACGGGTGCTGCGAGTCCAGAGGAACCTGTGAGCGCCTGTACGCTAGTGTAAGAACCTCTTGAACTGCGTGCGACGAGGCAGGAACCGGGGAACGCTGGGGCGCAGGTGTGCGCAGGTGAGCGCTGGCGCGCTGTCACAGGAACTGCTGGAGGGCGCCGGGGTGTAGAAGGATGTGGGCGCGCAGGGGAACCCTGGCGCGTAGCAGGAACAGGGGCGCACACGAGCGCAGGTGAGCGCTGTGGCGCTAAGACAGGAACAGCGGCAGCAGCAGGAGGGCGCGCAGGAAGAACCTGGCGCTTGAGGGCAAGAGGCGCAGTTTTGCGCTCAAGGCCCTTCAGCCCCGAGAGGGACCGGTGCCTGCGCAGTGGCAGGATCAGGTGACGCGCATCTGCAACATCAAAGGGTGACGGCAAGTCAACAGGTCTGGAGGAAGGCTGGTCAGTGTCCCGAAGGATGACCATCGCGAACGATCCCCGGAGAGATCTAAGGTGGTAGCTGGCAGGGTCGGCGAACGGCGAGTCGTCTCCTCTGCAGAGGACTGTGGCGACGACGAGCCGAAGAGGTGCCTCCTACCTCCCTTGTGAGGGGAAGGAAGGCCTCTACGGCGAAGGGGAGGACGAGCCTTCCACCTTATATGCCCACGAGGGGCCGTGGGATCAGCAGGTTGACCATCAAGGGGCCTCCGCAGAGGAGTCTCTGTAAGTGAACTCCCCCGAGGGGGAGAATCACCGGCAGGAGAGACTGTGGGACTTAGATCCTCCCTCGAAAGGTGTTCGGAGGAGGAATCTAAGCCGTCAGCTACCTCAGCAACAGGAATGGGGTTTGACTTGACCCACGAGATGTCTCCGTCACAACAACGTCAACCACAGCCAGAGGATCTATCCCTGCTGTAGTTGGCGATTGTTTGACAGCTGCACCAAGTTTGATCATGTCAAACAGGGCTTCCTTAGAGGGCGAACCCTGCAGCCCCCAAGGAAGCCCAAAGCTGTAATAAATCATGATTAGACATATTCAAATCCTCCTCCGGGGGAGGAGGAGCAGCCGCCTCGCTATGGGAGGCGACTACCTCTCCCGCACCCCGGGATCGGTCAACAGCAATACGGTCTACGCTACCACTCGCCGGCCTCTCGGAAGAGACCGCTCGAGGGGGAGCTTCGGAGGAGGAAAGGGCTACGGAAGAAGAAGTCCTAGAATTTTCTCTTCAAAGAAGCCTCTGAAGGAGAAAGATCCCTCTTGGACTTTTTCTTCCGGCGCCGAGCAAACCTCTCCCACTGGGAGGTAGACCACTCCCTACATTCTATACACACGTTACCACTATCACACCGCTGGCCCCTACAGTGAGGACATAAGGTGTGGGGATCAGTGTCGACCGCCGACATAAAGGTCCCACAAGGGCGGCCGGGAAGTCCAGGGCAAGTACGCATAGTAGTAAAGGCCAACTTCAAACACACTGAAAAAGAAAAAGCAAAAACAGATTAAATATGTCAGTCAAAGCGAGGGGGAGAGCAGACAGGTCTGTTCTCTGCCCGAGCCAAAAGTAAAGTGAAGCATTCACCGGTGTGTGTGAGGGGGGGGGGGGTAGCTAGCTACCCCTCCCTAACCCCCGGTAACTGGCGGCGGAGTAGTAAACCCTCGTTAAAACTTTTATGGCTCGTCATTCAGCTACGCCGAAGTAATTACCCCATGTAAATAGCGTGGTTTGTATTTCAGTTACGGAATAAATCTTTTTCCTCCAAGAAGACACAGGTCTACTTGGTACGCCATTTGTCCTGGAGAGGTTTTGGCACTTTTGGAAAGTGTACTCTATGAAATACTAATGCATTCAAGCGAGAGTTGAAAGATTCAAACTCCTTACTAAATGTCTCCCACTCTGCCTTCTTTATTACCATTTTGAGCATCCTATATATTTTGGGTGAATAGGGAAGTTATAACTTCCACTTAAAAATAAATAACTAACAGACTAATTGAAATTAAAATAAATACTTAAAGAAGAAATACTCTCAAGTCCACAGTCAAAATTGTTTGCATAAATTGTGAAGTCAACTGACAGGGCTACATCATTCAATAAGCTTTCCTTTATCATCTAAAATTTGACTACTCCTGACATTGTTATGGACATAAAGATCTCCTAAAATTGAAAAAGGAGCAGGTGGTTGACAAATTAAAAACTACAAATCTCAGATAGTAAAATCAAGGTCTGATAAAAGGTATCAAGAAAATGCAATCATCTTTTTTTTTTTTTTTAAATCACACAGAGACATCAACAACTTGCAGGGTGTATGTTCAAAGGGAATAAGAGCAGTAAAGATTGCAGCACTTCCATGGGTATGATCACCAATCAAGGGAGGAGAGTTATTTATGTTTTTCAATCCTGAATGTGGTAGCCTATTGGAAACATCCTTGCCTTGGCGATCACCGGACTGGGGTTCGAGTCCTGCTCAAGCCTGATAGTTTCTAGTAGTGTCTACAATCTCACTATCCTTGTGAGCTAAGGATGGGGTGGGATATGGCAGAGCCTATAGGTCTACCTACTGAGTTATCAGCAGCCATTGCCTGACCCTAGCTTGGGTTTAAAGGTCACTCATGAATGGCAGAGACAAGGGACAGAGACATTGCCCAAGCAAGAAGGACAATGCCCTAGAGACTGACCATATTACTATACATATGATCCATACCCAAGCTAGGACGAGGGAGGTCCAGACAATGGCTGCTGATAAATCAACAGGTAGACCTATAGGCTCCCCAAAACCAGCATCCTTAGCTCACAAGGATGATGAGGTTGCAGACATTAAAGAAACTACCAAGTTTGAGCGGGACTTGAGCACCAGTCTAGCGTGCGCTAGGTAGGGACACTTCCAATAGGCCGCCATATGGTTAGTCTCTAGGGCATTGTCCTGCTAGCTAGGGCACTGTCACTATTCCTTGCCTCTGCCACTCAAGAGCCTTTAAACCTTTAAAATAGAAATATCCAAATATGGTCTTCTACAGGCATATAATCCCTGGATATATATTTTGAATTAAAAACTGGTCATAGATGGAATAAAAATTCTAGAATACTGTGTAGATGGCAGGACTATTAGATTTACATGCATACCTAGTATTATGAGCAGGATGGTACTGTTTGGGAAGATCTGAATGAAAAGGATGGCCAGAGTTCCATAAATTCTTATACTACATGCATAAAGAACTAACTGCCAATGGTGCCAGAAATTATCTAGACAATGTATTCTGAAGACCCTCCAAATTACACCCATACACTGTACTAGCCTCCTGGCTAGTACAGTGGTAACGTGTTTGCCTCGCATTCGCGTGGCAAGAGATCGATCCCCGCCCAGGACCGTGAGTTTAAGCTGTTTACTGGGGAGGCTACTGCTGTGGTAGGGCACCACAGTGGGGGGTTGGGCTTGCCCGGCTGACGTTCTGGTGAGCATCTATTCTGATGGAACCGGAACTGAAACCAGCTACCTTTACCTTTTACCTTTACCTTTACCATATGAATTTTATTTTCAACGTATGGTTATTTTTTTTTCCTATATCTACAGTTATTTTCATCTAAGGTTTGATAACAATGAAAATAAAATGAAGATAAATAACAATACAAATATGGAAATAATAGATGAATATAGAGGCAAGGTACTGTATTACATTATTCTTCTTTAGAGCTACATTGACTTTCTAATTTTTATGAATTAGAAAGACTGATTACCTGTTCTGAAAGCTACTTACAATTTAATTACATAAAATTTCCTTTGAATAAATATTTGATATAGAGTATGATAAACTCTTTCAAAGATATCTGACAACAACTATCTTATTTCAAAAGACAATAACTTTCATCGATTAACTTATACATACATACATATACCAAGGCACTTTCCCCAATTTTGGGGGTTAGATGACATCAAACAAATGAAAAAGAGGGACCTTTCCTCTCTATGTCCCTCCCAGCCTGACAAGGGACTCAACCGAGTTCGACTGGTACTAATAGGGTGCCACAGCCCACCCTCTCCCGTTACCAACCGTGTGGCCGCAGGGGCATAAAAACAATTAGAATAGCGTCAACGTATCCCTGCATGTCATAAGAGGCGACTAAAAGGGACGGGACGAGGGGGCTGGGAACACCCTTTCCTGTGAGACCTCGAGGATTAACTTATAGGGAGGTTATAATAAAAGTCAAATAAATCAAGGAATTTTCATTGCTCTTCTGTATTCTTTTACAAACTTTAAAATCTTCATGAAAATACACCATATACTTAAACTTACATAAAATGGAATGCCATGAAAACTTCAAAACCTAATGAAAACAAACATTTCTTATAAAATTTATAACATACAATCATTAATCTACTTTATGCTTAATACTAAACTTAAAAGTGGCCAAGGCAATTAATAACCTTAAAATATTATGTTTACTAAAACAATAAATCTTTTGTTGATATATATACAGGTATGTATAAAATTCTTAAGTGCTGCACTATTTGAACTGTAGGTGAGATTATTTATGATTATTTTCAAGATTTCTACCAAACTACAATACTTAGCATGCTATGACAATGCAAGAGAAAATGGTAAAATCATAGATATATTAACTAACAGCAATCTACATACAGTACATATATTACATTAATTCCAGACAGTACTAAATTGTCATAAAAAGTAGCATACAACACAAAATTTTTGTAATTCACTGATGTCTTCAGGCTCCACAACATTATATGCGGAAAACATTCTAACTGATCACAGTCATCAATAATTTCAGTACACATTTCCGATATGGTAATCTCCATAATCTCTTTTTTTAATTTGAAAATTCTAGCTCAAGAAAATGAATAGGGTGAAAGTTATTTCCATACATTTTTCCATATACGAGTTTGAATTGTTTGCATATAAAGACAACTTTCTTTTCATCAGAAGAGCCACTGTTCTATATAAGGCATTTTTCCTTTTAACAGCCACTTCACCATTCTAGTCCTAGGGGAGTTAAAAATTACTTTATACTAGTCTTCATTACAATAAAAACTAGTTAAAAGCTAGTGGAAAAGCAATAGCTGACTTTTCATGATCATGTATAAGAACAATAAAAACCTTAATAAATTCTCATATTTTAATACACTTCATCAACCAATGTTCATCACATATTGGATGTTTATGCATAACATAAAGTCTTGACAAGTAGTTTGAATTTTCATAATCCAAGCACTGTACTGTACATCATAATTTCACCTGATGTTACGTAACCAGGAATTGGAACATATATGCTACTATTTAGATTGAACAATATATTGGGTGATATATATACATGTATGTATGTATATATATATATATATATATATATATACTGTATATATACACACACACACACATATATATATATATATATATATATATATATATATATATATATATATATATATATATATTGTTATCCATGAAAAATTGTACACACCTTGAAATGATCAGGACATGATATTGTATTCAATATTCCTAAATATTTACACGAAAAATAAAGACACTACTGACAACATTTGGACCACATTTTTTTAAGGGGTTTTGATGAAAGAAAAAGCTATTTTTGGAGGGGCGTTGTGTGGTCCCCAAGGAATTTCATGTAGAGGCTAGAACAGAGAATCAAATACAACACAAAATCCCAAGGAAATATGGTCTTCCCTGTATGAGGGCCAATGCTTCAATATGCAAAGCACAGATTCAGGTACCAATCATAAAGTAGAAATTGAAAACACTAATTCTTATTTTTGCATCAGTAATACAAAATCACTGTATTGATCAGTATGATGTGGCAGCTATCCAGTTTAAAATTAAAGGCCAACCACAAAATGTGAAATATTTTATCGTAATTTTATATTACTAGGCCAAATTATACTAAGATTCCTGTTTCAGCTTCCAAATTTATCAACTTATTCCTATAAAAAGTCAATCTTCACTTTAACATAAACCTACTTGGTCAACAACACCACCTGAATACATATCAAGAGTTGTCCTTAAAGCATTACATGTATGGTATACATGAATGAGGAAAACAAGTTTCTCTATTCCTTTACTTTTATGATCTTTCCTGTTAATCATAGAAGAAATAAAAATGAACTTCAACATAAAAGTTGGCTTATGACCTTACGGTAAATTGAGTTGCACATGGACAACTTCCCCTATAAAAAAATAAACTAGAATTTGTTCTGAACAATTTTACACCTTACATTATAACTGTGCATTTACTACATACATCTTTTGTTAGGATTAACAATGGCTATAAACCCTCACCCAAAATAATAATGAAAAATTTTCAGGTAAATTCCTTCACTTTTTCATATACAGCAACAGAATAATAATAATAATAAAAAAAATACTATGGAAATTTATACAATGAAAATCAACCACCAGTTATATGACTTTTCAGACAAACATGCATGTACTAAACAGGGTAAAAGTTTCAGTACTTTATTGATAAGAGTTAATTCAAAAGAAAGAATTCTTTGATGAACATGAAACTAATTTTGTTTCCATTAACATTTTAATCAAATAAATATTACCCAATAAAGTCCCATTGCAATTAATATTTACTTCCTACCCTCAAAATACTTAGCCATGAAACAACTTTTCCAGTAATTAGTAAAAGACATGGATGAGGAAATATAAAGAAGTAAATAAGTAAAACAAAAAGAAAAAGCTCGGCATAGATAGGCAACAGGTTAACATCTTGGATCTACGATGTAGCCTACAAAGGGAAACTGAAAAAAAATACAATAAAGCACTGGTAAATGACAGACAGGAAAGAGAATAGTATGTATACAGAGAAGACGAGGGAGACTATGAGGCAGGTAGCAAGGTCAAGAATATAAGTTGAAAGGAATGGAACCCCAATCACAAAATATGGGAGGACTAGAATAAGAATCCCAACAAACCAGAGAGAAAACAGCAAATAGAAGGAATAACTAAGCACTGAAAAACCTTCTTTATGAATAAAATGAATACATAATAGTTAATATTACCATGTCAGATGGACTAATAGAACACTTTTAATCTGGAAACCTTAAGAACTCAAAGAATAACCTCAGTAACAACTAGAATAACAGGCAATTTACTATAAGATGTTAGAGAGATGATTATTGATGGATACTGAATATGAAACATAAACCGAAATACAGGAAAAACATGACAACAATAATAAAAAGATGAAAATAAGGAACAACAGAAGGAATATGACAAATTTAGAAATAATTTGTATTTTTCCTAACTATAAAGTACAAACCTGAAGTTCTTTACTATGAATGAATACCAGCTCACGCTGAATCTACTCCTAGTAAAGAATGAGGGTTTGCATTCATGTCAGACCAAATGCATGTGTCCTATTAACATGATATTTTATGCATTTAATGATTAAGCTTGATTGCTTTACCTTTAAGGAATTAGTTACACTAGGGTTGAATTCACACTATCGGTCCGGTCGCGCTCCAGCCTCGGTTCCGTCTAGGTACTGGAGTGTTCATACCTTCGGTTCGCTCTTGGTCCTATGTGTCTTCGCAAAATTATAAATATAAGGAAAAAGCATAATTGTACAGGAATATTATTCAGTGATACTAGGAAATGTATTTACACAGTGAACATTGGCATGTTATTATACATATTGATTTTTTTTCCATCATGACCGGAGCGAGAGCGAACCGGAGCACCAGAGTGTGAATGGTTCCATTTAAAAACATGTAACAATATTTGACTGGACTGTGACGGCAGTCATGCAGAATGAATAGCCTAACCAAAGGAAAATGAAAGCAGAGCATAAGTTTAATGAGCAAATAAATCTTAGAATAAAAGGTAGGGTACTATCTGAAAAGAAAGCAGGCCTGTATAACAAGTGAGGTTATTTAGTACAGTACAACAGATTTCAAGGATGCAGTAGTGAAAAGGATTGGTGATATAAGGAAGGCAAATATGAGACGGAAGTCTGCTTAGGCGCTATGATCTAATAGAATTACAAGCGAGATGGTGAGGTGTGATAACAATAGCGTAAATGAGTGGCTGACCAGTGTGTCCACAGTATATCTTGATGTTTGATATTATTCATGAAAATATCCCACTGAATAATCGATGAGGAGGTCTCTTGCTTCTAAGTTTATAACACTTTGAATACGGTAGGCAAGACTAGTAAAAAGAGCTTAAATCTTATCTAAATGTAAGCTGAAAGTGAATACTAACAAGAACATTGTAATAAGGGTACATAGAAGTCTATAAAGGAGAGTATAAAACCCACACGGGTGTCGTTAAAATTGAAGTGATTGATTTGTATAAGTATTTTCAAGTAAAAATAATACAGTACAGAACTGTACATGACTGTAAGATGGAAGAAGAGGTGTCACAAGAAAGATTACAAGACCTCTTTTATAAGTTTTAAAAGAAGCAACAATAGAAGCAAAATCTAGAAAGTGTGAACGGGTTAATGAGCAAACTCTCCTCTATGGAAGTGAAGTACTATACAGATGTTGAACATGAACAAGAGAAAAGGTAAAGAACATATTGTGATAAACAGTTTACTTAGTAGATGAGTATGATGCGTTAAAATTAGGAAAAATCTATACAGTAGATGCAGACATGGCTAAAAGGTTAGCATAAACAAAAAGATGAACTAGAATGCTTTGTGGTGGTCTGCTCAAGTAGAGAGAATGAAAAACTGTAGTTTGGTGAATAGTATGAATAAATGAATGGTTTTGATGAAGGAAAACCTAATTTTTGTGGAGGTGCTGATTTGTCTAAAAGGACTTTCCTGTAAAAGAATAGAAGAGGAAATTCAATACAGCATAACAATACCAAAGAAATAGTCTCCCTAGCTCTAGGAACAGTGTTTTGACATGCAAAGCACAGGCTCTGGTTCAGACACCATTGAATCTGTCACAAAACCTCCTACGCTGAAAATCATCTGGCAATCAATGATACGTCATCACAGACAACCAATACTGATATTGGACACCATACTACTTGAAAGGAAATTTGCTCAAAGTTGCCGTCTCCTGTACTTGGATCAAACGTCCCCCCCTCCCTACAAGAGGTTAGGGAGGCGGAAGGGTCTTGGAGATAACACTGCTCTTCCTCCAAATAGGTTTTTCCTTCGTCAAAACCCGTTTATTCATTACATCTCATACATAATTTATTTCCTAATTTCCTTCCTTCACTGAGCTGTTTTTCCTTGATGGAGCCCTTAGGCTTGTAGCATCCTACTTTCCCAATTAGGGTTGTAACTTGGCTAGTAAAATAATAATAATAGTGAGTAGATTCATGTACCATACAGGACAAGCGTCTACAATTAAGCAAACAACCAAATCATGAGTATATAGGTGAGAAGTAAAATGAACAAGTCACATATTTGAATCATAAGAGAAAAATTACCGAGAAGAAGCTACTGTATGGCCCCCTTCAATCCAATTTCCCCTTGTATATTAGGAAAAATTGCAAAAGAGGAAGCCGTTTTCCTCACATCATGGGTTTTAGGAGGAGAGATGATCAGCTTTTATGATAAATGAGGTCATTAGAACGGCCCCCAATTGAAAAGGATTGTTGGTCTGGGTATTTTAAAATGGTCTCCCTTCAGGGGATGTGAATGTGCATCCCTGTGGATATAATTATATTTATATATGAAATATGTTATTTTCATTAGTAAAATAAATTTTTGAATATACTTACCCGATGATCATGTAGCTGTCAACTCTGTTGCCCGACAGAAATCTACGGTCGGGATACGCCAGCGATCGCTATACAGGTGGGGGTGTACACAACAGCGCCATCTGTGAGTAGGTACTCAAGTACTTCTTGTCAACAAGAACTCAATTTTCTCCTCGGTCCACTGGTTCTCTATGGGGAGGAAGGGCGGGTCCTTAAATTCATGATCATCGGGTAAGTATATTCAAAAATTTATTTTACTAATGAAAATAACATTTTTCAATATTAATCTTACCCGATGATCATGTAGCTGATTCACACCCAGGGTGGTGGGTGGAGACCAGCATACATGTTAACAAAGAAGCTAAGTATCCCGTATCTTATTTTAGCCGTTATTCAAAATAACAAACATAAAATAAATAAGTACCTGGTAAGGA
This sequence comes from Palaemon carinicauda, assembly GCF_036898095.1. Classification (NCBI taxonomy): domain Eukaryota; kingdom Metazoa; phylum Arthropoda; class Malacostraca; order Decapoda; family Palaemonidae; genus Palaemon; species Palaemon carinicauda. The sequence continues at coordinate 49,405,825 of NC_090725.1, read as the reverse complement.
AGTCGACTTGAACCATTACTCTGCCTTTTTAAGTACGTCTTCCTTACTGAGCCTAGCGATCCTCTTAGGATGCTGAGCGACTCCTAGGTGCTGAAGTATTAAGGGCTGCAACCCATACTAAAGGACCTCATCACAACCTCTAATCTAGGCGCTTCTCAAGAAAGAATTTGACCACCCGCCAAATCAACCAGGATGCGGAAGGCTTCTTAGCCTTCCGGACAACCCAGAAATATTTCAAGAGAAAGATTAAAAAGGTTCTGGAATTAGGGAATTGTAGTGGTGGAGCCCCCACCACTACTGCACTCGTTGCTACGAATGGTCCCAGAGTGTAGCAGTTCTCGTAAAGAGACTGGACATTCTTAAGATAAAAGACGCGAACACTGATTAGCTTTTCCAAAAGGTTGCGTCGAAAATATTTTGCAGAGATCTATTTATTAAAAGGTCACGGAAGTTGTGATAGCTCTAACTTCGTGTGTCCTTACCTTCAGCCAAGCTTGGTCTTCCTCATTCAGAAGGGAATGAGCTTCTCGTATTAACAGTCTGAAAATAATAGGATAAAGAATTCTCTGACATAGGCAAAGATGAATTCTTAACTGAACACCATAAAGCTTCAGACGGGCCTCATAAAGGTCTTGAAAATAGAACTTAAGAGCTCTACAGGACATAATACTCTTTCTAGTTCATTTCCAACCATATCGATAAGTTTGGAATAACGAACGATATTGGTCAAGGCCGAGAAGGCAGCTCGTGTTTGGCTAGAAAACCAAGATGTAGAACATGTAGCCGTTTCGGATGAAAATCCGATGTTCTTGCTGAAGGCATGAATCTCAATGACTCTTTTAGCTGGTAAAGCATATCAGGAAAAGAGTCTTAAAGGTGAGATCTTTCAGGGAGGCTGATTGAAGTGGTTCGAACCTGTCTAACATAAGGAATCTTAGAACCACGTCTAAATTCCAACCAGGTGTAACCAAACGACGCTCCTTCGTGGTCTCAAAAGACTTAAGGAGGTCCTGTAGATCTTTATTGTTAAAAAGATCTAAGCCTCTGTGACGGAAGACTGATGCCAACATGCTTCTGTAACCCTTGAAAGTGGGAGCTGAAAGAGATCGCTCTTTTCTCAGATATAAGAGGAAGTCAGCTATTTGAGTTACAGAGGTACTGGTCGAGGATACGGATACTGACTTGCACCAGTTTAGGAAGATTCCCCACTTCGATTGGTAGACTCTAAGGGTGGATGTTCTCCTTGCTCTAACAATCGCTCTGGTTGCCTCCTTCGAAAAACCTCTAGTTCTCGAGAGTCTTTCGATACTCTGAAGGCAGTGAGACGAAGAGCGTGGAGGCCTTGGAGTACCTTCTTACGCGTGGCAGACGTAGCAGGTCCACCCTTAGGGGAAGAGTTCAGGGAACGTCTACTAGCCATCGAAGTACCTCGGTAAGTTATTCTCTCGCGGGCCAGAGGGAAGCAACTAGTGTCAACTTTGTCCCAACGTGAGAGGCGAACTTCTGCAGTACCTTGTTGACAAACTAGAACGGAGGGAATGCATATAGATCTAGATGAGACTAATCTAGTAGAAAGGCATCTAAAAGAACCACTGCTGGGTCTGTTGAGAGCCTCTTGGACATCGAGGTTGCGAAGAGATCTATGGTTGGATGGCCCCAGGTGACCCAAAGTCTCTTGCATACATCTCTGTGGAGGGTCCAATATGTTGGAATTATTGTCCCTTCCTACTGAGACAAACTGCTAAGACATTCAAGTTGCCTTGGAAGAAATTTGTTACTAGTGAAAAGTCTAGACCTGTTGAACAGGAGAGGAGGTCACTAGCGAACTCGCACCATGTCAGAGAGTAGGTCCCTCCTTGCTAGGAGATGAACATCAAAGCAGGGAGTTGTCCGTGTTGACCTCCATTACTTTGTCTTGAAGGAGAGACCTGAAGCTTTTCCAGGTCAGACTTACTGCCAGAAGCTTCTTGCAGTTAAAATGCATTGTCCTTTGACGCGAGTTCCATAATCCCGAGCATTCCCTACCGCCTAAGGTCGCACCCCAGCCTACGTCCGATGCGTCTGAGAAGAGAACGTGGTGGGAGTCTGAACAGTCAGGGGAAAACCCTATAAAAGGTTGATAAAGTCCTTTCCTCAGGTTAGACCAGACTTATCTTCCGGAAACCGGGATCGAGACCGCTTCTAGCGTCTTGTCCTTTTCCAGTGAAGAGCTAGATGAAACCGAAGAGGACGGAGGTGTAGTCTTCCAAGTGACACCAAATGCACCACGGATGACAGTGTCCTAACCAGACTCATCCACAGCCTGACAGGGCCGTATTCCTTCTTCAGCATCTTCTGGATGGATTGCAGGGCTGGGGATTGATCTTCTTGTTCAGCCATGTCCTCATCAGAGGGTTCCTCATCCGAAACTGATGTGGAAACGGCAACGGAGTGGGCAACGTCTGACTCGCTGAATCCGGTCGCACTGGTGGATGCGTGACGGAGCCGGACACAAGATCATGGTACTGCTGCACAGTCTGTGAACTGTCAACCATGGGGAAGCGAGGAAGTACAGCGACAACCCGAAACTGTCTAGACTGTCTGGGTAGTACAGACAACCCCTTATCGGGTTGCTGAGGTTGCCGCACTGCGTCACAACAAGTCACCTCTGCTGGTTGTTGAACGTCTTCCCAGTGACACACTGAACGTCCACAACCACCTCCGAGAGTAGCATAACATCAACGTGCGACTGGCAACCCACACTGGGTCGCACCGGTGGAGGAACCATCTCAACTGGCGGACGTGAGTAGGATACCTCAGCGTCAACAGGGCGTACAACCAACCTGTAAGAAGGTCGTTGGCAAGAAGGGTCTTCTCCGTAAAAAAATCCTCTATCAAGGACTAAGCTTGGACTGCATGTCTTGCAACAAAGCCCAAGGTCTATGGGAGCAGGTGTGGCAACAGACGGGGTTAGCGACTGAAGCGGAACCATTTACCCTCCCTGGAAGCATGTTATGCTTAAATAAAAGTCCATAGGAGGCTAAGCAGCTTAAGGCTCCTCTCCAAATGACAGAGTCCTCAAGGGAATATCAGAAGGAGGGAGAACAGCACTTTCTCATCTACAGGAACCATATCCGAGAAAAGCTAGGTTCTCTCAGTGAGGGTTTCACTGGTGCAAAAGCAGCAGACCAGAAGGCAACGTTATGAAACTGCTTGACAGTCTGTGAACTGTCAAAAACTGAACTGTCAACCACAACAGGAGCGTGAGGACATACAGCACTGGTGTATACGTAGCAGACCAGAAGGCAACGTCATGTAACTGTATGACAGTCTCTGAGTTGGCAACAACCAAAGTTGTGTGGGGAAGCCTCAACTCCTGACTGACTAGTTTGCTGCTGGCGAGTGGCGGTAACCACAGTGTGTTGCGGAGGCTGACACACCGTGTCAAAACACGGCAGCTTGTGGTAGCTCACGCACGGCAACGGAGTGCTCTGTGTGTGGGAGTCATCATACATCTGGTAGGGTTGACTGTGCATGGGTGGAGGAGCTCTCACAACAAGAGCGTGAGAGCAGGAAGCCATGCCGGGCGCACAACCGTGGGAGGTGTAGGCCCACGGGTGCATCGTCAACCTTCTCCGCAGTCGGAGTGTGGGAGCTGGCAACAACAAAAGCAGAGTGCTGGTGCGTGGGAGGGGCTGCGGTGGGTTGAGGAGCATGCGGTATGGTATGCGGAGCATGCTGTAAGGTATGCGGCTCATGCTGCATGGTATGCGGAGCATGCTGTAAGGTATGCAGAGCATGCTGCATGGGCTGCGGAGAATGCCGCATAGTGCTGGAACCCGGCAGCTCTACAGAACCTTCCCACTGCTGATGCGGTAGCTCACGCATGTTAGCAGATGGTGCAGCAAGAACATGCGTCTGGCAGGGTGGACTGCGCATCGGTGGTGGAGCTCTCACAGGTGGAGGGTGGGAGCAGGCAGCCGCAGTATCTGCTGAGCGCACAACCTCGGCGGGTTGTAGGTTAACAGGTGCATTGTCAACCTTCCAGCACGATACTCCTGCATGAAGGAGCAAGCTGAGACTGTATAGTCTGCAGCATGGACCACTAGGGTCTATGAAAGACAACAACAAACGGAGCTACTGTCCATTGTGACTGAGGGTCTAAAACAGCTGGTGCGGCAACAGACGGAGTTACTGCCTGTTGCGGTACCACCTTGCCTCTCTTGGGAGGTGTGCAGTTGTCGTACTGCAGCGAGTCCGAACTGACCCAGTGGCTACACCTAGGCCGTTGGACTTGCGCGGAAGGGACCGACTTGCACTTAAAAGCTGCAAGATTTGGTCCATGGTTTCTGCGAGAAACCTCTTCCGCAGACGAGGAATAAATGGGCTCTCTCGTCTTGTGTGGGTGGGGTGATCACGTCGGCAACGTGTGTAGATACACCCGAAACCACGGAGGGAAACGTCTGTTCGTCGATCAAGGCCTGTGGAACCCATAAGTCCTTCGACATTACTTCTCCCCTGGGCTTGGGAGCTTGTAAGAGGTATCGGACTAGGTGAACAACTGGCACGAACAGACGAACCCTCGAACGCAACACTGTAACACTTTGCGCATATCACTTTATCACTTTTGATTTTCTGTTTGCACTTATTTCACTGAACTCGAAACTTTAAGTGGTTTGTACCTGAAACACGCAATCCTATCCTTCATTAAAAGGTAGTAATTGCGAAAACAGTATTACAAAGTAACAGAAAAACATAATGAAAGATAAAGAATTCAGTGGCTGGAAAAGAGACTAAACACTAGATCAAATAAACTACGTTTAAAATCTCTCACCGCATAAAGCCTGGGAACAAGAATAAAACTCTAGAAACGTTTTACCTTCTTCCCCTATAGCGACTAGGGAGAAGAGCAAAAAACGAGAACAACGTTACCCGCTTGAACGAAACGTTTATCCTCCTCTCTCTCCCTCCGTCTCTATCTCTCTCTCTCTCTCTCTTGACTTAGAACCTGAGAGATGAGCCCAATTATATATATCGTTAAAACATATTATTTGTTAAAGGAAAAAAACTGAAAGGTTTCCCAAATAAAAAGTTCCTTTATTAGAATTAAAACCATTTGAGCTAAGAAAGAATGAACGAAACGCTAGAATCGGTTTACTCTTACTGCAACGTGAAACCGTGAAATACTCTCTCTCTATCGTAACGATAGAGCGCAAGTTGAACGTTCTGAACGTCAACAACTGCGGAGACTAAACAAAACATTAGTTCAACTTTGAAAACAGTACGAGACTATCAAAGAAATTCTTTCAAAAACATTAAAATTAAAATAGCATAAATTCTTAACAGGAAAAACGATATGACGGGCTCAATGTTAATTAACTTCGGTTCCAAGTAAGGACCGCCTACTATTAGGAAAGGTCGCATATAAACAAACATTAAAATTAATTTTTATAAGTTTATAATAAATGGAAAGTTAATCGAAGAGGCCTATAAATGGCGGAGAGATATAAAATAAATCTATAACTTTGTTAAGCAAAATTACCAAAAACCTAAACACACTTCCGTTTAAGGGAAGGGTGGGTCATAAAAAGTGAAAGAGAGTCTATACTCTCTTCGACACCAACACTTCCGTCTAAGGGAAGGGTCGGCCATTTAAAAGTGAAAGAGAGTCCATACTCTCTTCGTCACCAAAATAAAATCTATCCAAAACGAGTTCAAGTTTTGAAATGAAGATAAAACCCCTGCATAGCGAAAGCTCAAAACTGGAATAGTGTACTTCACCAAAAAGTTGTGAAAACAAATCCAGTTAGGGACGGCGTATTAGTAGGTCTTGCCGGAGGCACGACAAAGGAAAAATTGAGTTCTTGTTGACAAGAAGTACTTGAGTACCTACTCACAGATGGCGCTGTTGTGTACACCCCCACCTGTATAGCGATCGCTGGCGTATCCCGACCGTAGATTTCTGTCGGGCAACAGAGTTGACAGCTACATGATCATCGGGTAAGATTAATATTGAAAAATCTATTTTAATTGTTGTTACTGTTCTTAAATATTTTATCTTAATTGTTAATTAATTCTCTTATTTCCTTGTTTCCTTTCCTCACTGGGCAATTTTGCCTTTTAGAGCCCTTGGGCTTATAGCATCTTGCTTTTCCAACTAGGGTTGTAGCTTAGCAAGTAATAATAATAATGGGAAGAATCACTGCTTTGAGAATTCTCGAGCAGGATCCTTCTCTCCCAAGGCAACAAACTGTTGCCTGGTTGTTTATGAAAATCTTGATATGAGAGTTACTTCTTGGATTGAGTGTCTTTAATGACAAGAAAACTTCTATCAGTTTCAACACATTCATTTGAAATGCAGCAAATTACGGGGGAAATTTCCCGAAATCACAACTCGACCTGAACGCATTTGTATGATGGATCATGGATATCAGGGGACGGAGACCACTGTAATCAGCATGGATTGGGTCTTTGGTATGGTACATGGCCTGAGAATTATTTTGATGCAGCAACTGGGTTACTGGGCTCAGTTGTACGAAACACTTTCCGAGCTGCTCCTCTCCACATCCAATTGAGGTCCATCAACCTGTTCTTTAAAACTGGTTCCACTATCAAGGCAAACTGAAGAAGACCCAAGACCTCCAGTAGCCATGTGGAGGAGAAGAGACTCTGAAGAAAGAAAATGATCTTGCGTATAATTTTTTGCAGATACTTTAGGGAGGCTTAGAGTGAATTTTTGCATATTCCTTCTTGGAACTAGTCTCAATTTTGAAAAGTTGATCAGGAAACTTAGTTCCTGAAGAATTTGCAAGACTTGATTTGTTTACTCAAGGCATAATTTTTCCATCTCTGCCCAAACAAGCCAATGTTCCAAATAGGCATTATCCTAAACTCCCTGCAACCGAAGGAGTTTTATCACAGACTTTACTAGTTTTGTAATGACTCTTGGGGCAATATTGAGGATGAAAGGTATCAGTTTGAATCAGTATAAGCCCCTCCCAAAGTGAAACCCTAGATAAGGTTGAACAGGGAGGTGCCATACTTCAGGTCCAACACCCTTGGTGTAGTAATTGGTGGATATGCAAGATTGTCATTATCTTGAATATTTTGCACACCTGAAATGTTTGTTGAGATGAAAACCATCATTCTTCAGAACACTGAGAGGTCTATCCTGGAATTATAGAAACTTACTGATATTAGGAGTCAAGTTCCAGGGTTTTGGCCTGATATAAATTAGTGCCGTGGGGCCGGTCTAGAATTCCATGATCAACCCAAGCCTGACTATAGACTATCTACACTGAAAAAAAGTCCAACATTCTTGAAAATGATGGACATGAACCCCAACCTGAAGATATTCATTGATGAGGTCCTTAGCCTGTTCAAAATTGACCACCACTCTACTTTTGCCTCCAGTTGCTCTTTCTTCCTTTGAAAAAATACCGGAGGTGGCAGGATTTGGGACTATACCTCAGCAGGATGATGTTGCTGCCTATGTTCTTTCAGAGAAAACTTGAGTGTAGACTGAGATTTGGAATGAGTGTGGTGCTGTTCTCTTTGTTGGTTGCCTCTGAGACTGCTACGGACTCTTACTACAGGCCGAATCCTTGAAACTGAAGTTTATTTCTTTTTTTTTTCTTTTTCTTTTAGATAAGGATGAAATCCTTTTCTCACTTCTCTGGAAGTAGAATGTTAACTGCGCATACATTGGCCTTAGTTTTATCCACAAAGGCTTGAGGGAGAAGGGACTTACAAAGAGGTGCAATATAAAGGAACTCTTCTACTTCAACATTCTCCAGATTGCAATCAGGAAACACATATTGCCATACCTCAAATTTTTCTTTGAGAAAGTTCAGTAAAGCCTTGTAAATAGGGTTACACAACAACTTTACCATTGCTGCAGCCCCCCACTTCAGGAAAGGACATAACAGACACTTGATTGAACAAAGTCTGGTGGGCCTTAGTTTCTGCTCTCCTGAGATAATCTAGGAAGCAAGGAAACCATCCCACAAATGAATGGTATTTACCCGAGACTCCTATTTCTTAAAGAGAAAGACTTCACGAAAACCTGTTATGTTAATCTTTCAACGTCCTTGGGATCAACCCCTAAAAGAAGGGCTACATTCCTTGAGTAGGGTGAGGTCTCCTTTCAGCAGCATGTCACTCACTAATTCTAATCCTATCTTGACCATTTTGGGAAAAACAAGTGCTTTTATGGCCTCAGACTGTCATTTTGTCCACCAAAGCATCAAGCAAACTGTGATCTAAAAGGTATCTACTAGCCTCTGAGACTGTCTCTGCCAAGCTGTTAAATCCAGACTTGTATTTCATAAGGATAACCTACCTCTATAAGGGTGAGCTGGAACATGTCAAAAAAGGATGTTTTATTGATCCTTCAATGCGATTGAGGAAATGTAGCAATATTTTCCTATGCAACATAATTGAAAGGTGGATAGAAGACTCTGCAACAGAAAGTGTTCAGTTCAAACCAAAAGCCACATCCTGTGCCCAATTGCCAAGGGTTTCCTACTTGGTCCCCCTCAACACCCATAGAAGAAGCCACTTCCGACTACCTTGCTGTCTTCAAACCGATAAAACTAAGGTCAGGAGTTACCACCCACACTATAGCTTTTTCATGAACCCAAGAACATGAAGGTCCAGTTGCCATATGGCCGAGGAAGGAGTGGACAATGTGCGAGAACTCCCTTTAAAAGTAAATTGGAAGTTTTGACAGGATGGATGGAAGGGAGACCAAGAATGTATTTTTAACATGGTGAGAAAGAAGTGGTCAACTGGAAGAGCTTTAGTGATCAGGAAGCGCAGGACTGAGTACATAAAAGAGGTGATTGGTACACTGAGTATTGGGGGGTCAATGTAATGTTATCAATTCTGTGTAGAGTATGAAGCTACAGATGTTGGGAAAGTTTTCTCTGCCTCTGCTTGAGTATACTCTTGATTTAGCATCAGAATTCAATATTTTTTGTACATTACTTTCTACAGTAAACTTTAATTAAATGAAATATCTTAGGTACTGCATACAAACACAAACATCAAATATATACTGTGTCTATATATATATATATATATATATATATATATATATATATATATATATATATATATATATATATATATATATATAAAACACAGTATACACGTACACCATATGTATATACATATATACAGTACACACACTTAATTTTCTATGTACATTTGTACCATATAATTTTGTATGTATAGATAGTAAATAATTACTAAATGAAGGTAATGCAAATATCAGAATCATTAATTGAAGTGTTAGACTACAGGATTTTCAGCTGCTATCATATACTTACTTAAATAAAGCGATGAGCTACGAGTTACATGTTACATTTGTGGATTCTCAAGCAGACTAACCTAAATACTCGAAAGGGGAAAAACTGGAGCAATACTTCATAGAGCTTAGCATTGTAGACCTAAGGGAACCGGTGATATGCATAAGGCAAAGAAAAATATAGTTGAGTGCATGCAAAAAGTTAGTAGAGTTCCTTAAACACATTGATTTTGTGTACTGTATTCAGTATTTTACTCAAAATATAAATCTGCAAAATTTAATGCAATGCACAGTACTGTATATACAAACAGTATTTTATTCCATTTGATACCATGATAGTCTTCTGTTAATGAATATCTGCTGTCAACGAGCCCTGGGCCGGGATCTATTAATACTGATATATATATATATATATATATATATATATATATATATATATATATATATATATATATATATATATATATATATATATATATATATATAGAATTACAGTATGTAAAACTATGATAAGATGGTCCAAGTTTTGTGATGGAAAGATATGTCCCTGCAACCTGCCATCGTGTCCCTCTCTTATGTTGCCTTAATTTTTCTTGGTATGGGTACAATACTTTAAAAAATAAATTAAAAATGTCACTTGTAGTGTCTTCTGATTGGTGACTAAAATACATTACTATCTTTAAACATGCATCTGTTTGATATAGCAGTGAATAATTCTCTGATCTGTTCTCTGAAATGTTTTTCTTTTTTAAATGTACTTTAACCAATGAGATATTTATACCATTTAGTAGCACTTCCTTACCTTAAATTAGATGTAAGACTTATTAAGTACCTAGGCTAAATATTTGGTATAATACTCAAGCATTGAATAAGCATTAAATCCATGGTCATATTTTGGAAACCAAAATATCAGAATAAAGTGTATCACAACTTCACAAGTCTATTTATAATAAACCCATAAGTCTGTAGGTTTCTGAAAGACTTGCTGGGTCACACAGAGAAAGATGACTAATGATCATTGTGTTATGTAACAGAATTTCCATAAATACTGATAAGAACCAACAGTGGTAAAAATCCTCGTTACTTTCATCTACATATTCAATCCTATTTTATGCATATTTTATAAGGAGTGGGTTAAAGGATACCATGTGTAAACTAAAATTTTTAAAAAAGTAATTGGTATTTTTCCTAGTTATACAATCCAGAGTCCTTTAATAGAGAGATTGTATCAGCAAGAGCTGGATACGGCCGTTAGAATGGTTTAACGAGGAATTAAAAGACCTGTGGAGGGAGCAGGCAAGAAGCCCCAGTTCTCCACCAGACGGATTGGCCTACCTTTTGACTTTCTGGCCGAGGACTGATAGGTGTGGTTGAGGAGGAAGTTAGATTAAAATACTCACGTTTATATGGCTAGTAATAATACAAATTACAGTACAGTGGAATCTCTACATACGAATGTCCTAACATACAAATTTTCCAACATCCGAAGTAAAATTCGACCAAATTTCTGTCTCGACACTCAAAGTGTTGCTCCAACATACGAAGTAAACAATACGCGTACGCCTGGAATTTTCTCGAAAGCATCAACCGTGGTTTGTTGTTGACGCCACTAGACGGCAGCACATCGGAGGGACGCCAATCGAGCGTCACCTTGATCAGTCCTCTCATCTTGTGCGCATCGTGTGGTTGTTCTCTATTCGCTCAGTTATTAAGTGTTTATCTTCCTTTTATGGGTCCTAAAAAGCTGTTTCAGTTCAGGAAGTAGTAGTAGTGGTGAGAAAAGGAAGAAGTCAATGCTTTCATTAGAACTAAAGCAAGAAATAATAGAAAAGCATGAGCGAGGTGTACGTGTTAGCGATCTGGCTAAACAATATGGCCGGAATATGTCTACGATCTCGACGATCATAAAACAGAAGGCTGCCATTAAAGCAGTGAAACCTTTGAAGGGGATCACGATTATTTCCAAACGTCGTAGCCCTACCCTTGAAGAGATGGAATGCCTTTTGTTAATATGGATCAAGGACAAGGAGATTGTTGGCGATACGATCACTGAAACAATCATTTGTGAGAAGGCCAGCGCTATCTACAGTGACTTGAAGGCGGCGGGCTCTGGGGTGATGAGGGGGAGAGTTCAGCCGATCCTATGACGGAGGAATTCAAGGCGTCTCGAGGTTGGTTCGAGAAATTTAGGAAACGGACCGGGATTCATTCAGTTGTTCGGCATGGAGAAACTTCGAGTTTGGACACCAAGGGTGCTAAAGACTTTGTCAAAAAGTTCAAAAACATCGTGGCAGAGGAAGGCTACGTAGGGCAGCAGGTGTTCAACTGTGATGAAACCGGTCCGTTTTGGAAAAAGATGCCTAGTCGAACGTACATTACCGCCGAAGAGAAGAAAATGCCTGGACATGAGCCAATGAAGGATCGTTTGACTCTTGCGCTTTGTGCCAACTCCAGCGGGGACGGCAAAATTAAGCCTTTATTAGTTTACCATTCTGAAAACCCTAGAGCATTTAAAGCACATAGAATTAATAAAGACCTGCTACATGTTCTATGGCGTTCTAATTCTAAGGCTTGGGTTACTAGGCCTATCCTTGTGGAATGGGTAAACGTAGTTTTTGGCCCTGCTGTCAAGAAGTACCTTCAGGAGAGGAATTTGCCTTTGAAGTGCTTGCTTTGTTTGGACAATGCACCCACTCACCCCCCCCCCCCCGGACTCGAAGATGATATCATCGATGAATACAAATTCATCAAAGTGTTGTATCTTACACCGAATACCACCCCTATCCTCCAGCCCATGGACCAGCAAGTCATCTCTAATTTTAAGAAGCTGTACACCAAGCACTTGTTTAAGCAGTGCTTTAACGTCACGCAAAGCACCAACTTAACTTTGCGTGAATTTTGGAGGAGCCACTTTAATATTGTGCACTGTTTAAAGATCATAGATCAGGCTTGGGAGGGAGTAACTCGTCGGACCCTGAATTCAGCTTGGAAGAAGCTTTGGCCTGATGCTGTTGCCCCCAGAGATTTCGAAGGTTTTGGCCCCGAGAATCAACCTGTGCTTGCCGCCGAGGAAGACGTCGAAGAGATTGTATCCCTTGGCAAGTCCATGGGTCTGGAGGTGGATGAAGATGACATGACCGAACTCGTCGATGAGCATCATGAAGAGCTCACCACCAAGGAACTCAAGGAGCTGCAAGCCATGCAGCATGATGAGTTCCAAGCGCAGTTGAGTGAGTCGGATATTGGCATATCATCAACACGTGGTTGATTTCATTGACAAGCATCACCTACAGAAACTTCAGGTTTGCCGTATTGTTGCGCAGTTCGATGATGTTTGCTTAACTCATTTCACTCGATAGTTTCTTTAAAAAATCTCTAAAACGGTCTAGTGATCATGATGAAAAGAAAGAAAGTGAAGCAAAGAAAAGGAAGACTGAATCGAGTGAAAGTGATGAAAATTAAAAATAAGAAAAGAAAAAAATATAAAATTATAAAAATGAAAAAAAAAAATAAGCTAAGTTAAGTTAAAGTTCATGTAGTGTAAGTTAGTGTAAATTATCGTACAAAGTCGCCGTCCCTACCTCCTCGCTGATCTTCCATCTCCTCCTGCGTAGCAGTCCCTACTGCTGCGCTGGCCTGTCGCTAAGGAAAAGTGTTATATAAAAACCCCTTTTTTATTTATTATTTCTTTATTATTATTTTTTTTTAGATAATTATCATACTGTATTGTATTAATGTTATGTGTAGCCATTTATTAAGGAGTTATTATGGGTTTTTAGGCTGAGGAATGAATTAAACAAATTACCGTGTATTCTTATGGGAATATTTGCTCCAACATACGATCGTTTTAACATACGAAGCAGTTTCTGGAACGAATTAAGATCGTATGTAGAGGTATCACTGTACTTTAAAAATTTGCGATTTGTTCCTATGTGAAATATAAACAAATTTGTGATTTGTTCCTATGCAAAATATATCCAATTACTTTGTATTTGTTCTTACGAGAAATATAAACCAATTTGTGATTTGTTCCTACGCAAAATATAAACAATTAATTTGTATTTGTTCCTACGAGAAATATAAAGCAATTTGTGATTCGTTTCTGCGTGACATATAAATGATTGTCCTTAAAAGGGAGACTCTGCTTGGTGGGTTGTTAGTCCCCCTAAATCTGAACTGGATAGTTTTTTTTCTTCCCTGGATGTGTCAAATCATCTGCCCTCATACTGGAGCAAAAGCGGCAACTCTAGCAACCTCCTACCTATCTTTCATAGGGATAAGACTGATAGGTCCTGTACATGGTGAAATGTACTTGGCCAAATGAAGAAATTCTAACCCTGAAAGGGGAAATCTGCTCAGAATATATATCTGTATTATGATCAATGGGATGGTATAAATTCCACCATCCTTCCCCTTGTAGGGAGACCACTAAGGTAGCGACAGTATGGAATTAAGCAAAGGAAGCTTCATTGTGGTGAATAATGGGGAAGGGTGGGCTGTGGCACCCCAGCAGTAACAACCAAACTCGGCTGAATCCCTTGTCAGTCCGGGAGTAACGAAGAGAAATAAAATCCCCCTTTGTTCTTTCTTTCCTTTTTTTTTATGTTGGCTACCTCCCAAAATTGGGGTAAGTGTCATGATTGATAGATAGATTTCTTAGGATTAAAGATTGGAGCTCAGAAGCATAATTTATCAGTATCAAGTCAGATTTAGCAAGTAATATTTCAACTGCTTTGTCCCCTCTCTGAAGGAGAAGAGCCAGTCATTCCAGATGGACATCTACATGTTACCATAAACAAAATGTTTCCTAACAAATGGGTGCAGGATTAGCTAACAACTACTTGAGCAACCACCACAGGACTAAGTTCAAAAGTGTCAAAGAACTTGTGGGTACAGTATAATCTCATAAGTAAAAGCATGTGAAGGTGTTTGACACTAACCCTGTTAAACGATTCTAATGACCGTATCCAGTTCGTGCTAAAACAACCTCCCTATTAAAGGACAATAGTTTGTATTTCGTGGAAGAACAAACACCAGATTATAGTATAGAATACTATTTTAGCTAATTTTCCTGTAAATAGATATACATTTAACAAACTACATGATAATGAAATGAAAAAAAAAATAAAGTGCTTATAAGATATCACACGAGATAGGAAGTGTTATGCATAACAATATCAAGATGAGTAATGGACGCTATAGTTGTACCAAAATTAAAAAGAAAGAAAATAATTTAAAATATTTCTAGACAAAACAATAAATAGTATATACAGAACCTTAGTAGCAGATAATTCAATAGAGAGAGATTAGCAAAAGCTAAGCTGACATACATAATCAAATGACATATTTTTCTAATGTTACCAGCCCTTTGAGAACCGTGGTTATCAGTAAAACAAAATTTCTACTGACTGTAAATTAGCAATATTTTCCTTTGAAAGCTCACTGTAAATTTAGTTTTCATGCTAGGATACTGATACTCGTGTATATTCGTAAGTGAATAGTTGTACTTTATTTAGAGATTAAAAAAATCAAAACAACAAAGTGAAAATAAAATAAAAACTGTTTGAAGCTGGCTATAAACAGAAATGCCTTTATCATAAAAAAATATTCATAAAAAATCAGACAAGCAAGGCAGCTTGGTTAAGGTTGCCCTTTAAATTTTAAGTATTGGAACCCAAGTTATTTTATTCACTGGTATGGAAGGGGACGGTATATCATCCGATATCTGTTAAAACCAGTTCCTTACAGGACTCGCTCTTCTGCATTAGTAATTCATAATGATAATTCCGAAGAGAATCTAAACATACTGATGATGTCTAACAATCCTGGTGATGATTGAAGATCTGCCACAGAAAATCGGTTTCTTAGGAATTGTGCAATATAGTCTAAACATGAAGGCATTACTTTCATAAAGGGAATTTAAGTATCAACCACTATACATGATAAAATATTAGACTGGCTGGCCACCATGGAGTCAGCAAGAAACAAGGACTCTTAAAGGAACCCATTTTTACAGTAGCTTGAAAATCACAGGAAATGAAACAGATTGCTGATACTCCATTGGCTCTCTACTGGTGCTATCATTTGTTACTACTGCCAACGAGTCTAAAAAAGTGTAAAAAAAGTCCATTCATAGCTCTACCTTGTGAACAGCTTCTTTTGATAAGGTAGAAAGCACACAATCTGCTAAAATAAGGAAGTGCTTAGTGATCCTTCTCCTTGACTGTGCTACTCTTAATTTGAAAAAAAGGGGTGGAACACATTCTGCATCCTTTGATATGACATGAATAGTTCATTTAAAAAAAAATTCACTTTCAAGAGGTTCACACCATAGGAGGTTACTGCCTATAGTGTACTTTGCATGACATAGTGCAGGACAAAACACAAGTTCTTAGCAACCGGCTCCAATATATATCTTCATTTAAAATCAATTCCTGATCCAAAGTAATCTGGCGGGTCTCCCAAGTATGGACTTCAAAATTAATGGTTCGTCATAATATTTTGTTTTATGCAAATTTCATTGTGACAATTTTGGTCTCCATATATTTCTGAACTAAAATACTTAACCAAATCACATTGCAATAAAAAAATGGTTACAGGAATAAATTCAGAAAGCAAAAATTAAAACCAACTTATATGTAGAAAACATCTACAAAACATAATTTTTAAAAGAATTATCTTTTGTTATACAGTAAACTGTTTAGTTCTGAATTTGAATGAATGAAAATCCTATCCAGATGAAAAAAATCAGATGTGAATGGTATATTACTCATGCTTCAATGGTTTTGAAAATATATGATAAAAGAAATATTCTATGTAATATCTAACCATATAAACCTGTCCTCAATACAACTCGGGAATCATTTTATTCATCCACCTAAAAAGATTGAAACCATAATTGCCGTCTAAGAAGTAAATATTAAAATGCAACATCACTTGAACTGGAAATTTAATAACCGTAAGGGGTGTCACCTGCATAACGCCTTGAAAAGTCCTTGTCATTAGGACAGGATTCTTTGCTAAGTTCCCTTAGCCCCATCAGCCTAGTTTTCATCCTTATCCACTGTGCCCTCTTGCCCATTTCCACCTAGCTCACCAACTAACATAAGTTTTCTTGCCCTAAATTTGACTTCACATTTAAGAACAAATCCTTCTAACCAATGTAGCTCAATGAGACTACACACAAGCTTTAGAGGGTTGTTTAGAACACTATGTAACAATCGTGACAGGCTACACACAAGCATTAGAGGGTTGGATAGAACTATATAACAATCATAACAGAAATTTGATTAAACTGATGAAAATAAAAATTCTTCAAAATACACTAGTATATTTCAGAAGACCTTGGTATTCTTCAAAGAAACCTGCAATCTGTTGCATTATCAAATGATAATTCCTTAAGGCATACTTCCTTTCGTAAATAATTAATTGATATTTCTTATTTAAGTTGTACTATAGGAGCAAATTGTTTCCTTACCTAAGCATATATTTTACATTACTGTACAGTAAATTTTTCAACATAAAGCAGTGTAATTATATTGAATACTATTTTCTAGTAACTTTAAGCAATTATACTTGCTAAAAATATTGCTATTCACTCAAAGAATTAATAATTCAGTTGCTGATTATAAAAAGATAAGTCCTTAGAAATACATTTAAATTTCCTAATTTTTTCCAAAGTAATTTAAATTTATCTTAAAAATTCAAAACAATTTTACATTAGAAAATTAGCAATGGTTCTGCGTATCCCAAAAGAACACCCATTCAGTCCAGTCATAATTTTCCTCTGATTACTAATGTGCCCAATCTAATAAAAAATGAATAAAAATAAAACAATCTTAGTCACCACAAACCATCATATATTCATTACCTTAAACTTTTCTCTGAGAGTAAGAAATTCTTTAATCTGAAAATGTTTCTCTCCTTATTTCCTAGTTTGACAGCTTTTCTACAGTTTTAGGTTTTTTATATCTATGATTATGAAATGTTTGTGAGCCTTTAATTACGTACAGCATTTATATACAATGAAAGTGATGTAGATGAACGAGGTACTAAAGGTGCAGAGAGTACAATAAAAATTCTCAGAAACCTAGCCAGAAACTGCATTACCATAGCCTTTACAAGGAATCGGAAACTTGACAGAAAAAAAATATGAGGCTTACAAAAGCATCGAGAAAAAAAATCACAAGACATCAAGAATCCTTTTCTAAAACTGCTCACAGTGAAAAACTAATTGATAAAGTAGCATTATTCAGTGAAATGCTACGATAAAAAGTTTTTCGTACCGACATAGGTGATCATCATCAAAATCAATACCACCCACCTACTGTACACCCATCTTATATGCAATGTACTGTTTTAAGTAATACTCACCTACATATTAAACTACTGCTTGATCTGCACACCCAAGTTCCTCAAAAAAAAAATCTAATTGGACAAAACAAAGGAAAATTATATGTCCTTATAACAATTGCATTTTGGAGATATAAAAATTATTAATTCTATGATGAAATTTATCCCAGGGTTACACCAAAAATTTCATGAACTTTTACTATAACCACATTTGTACAGCACATTTATTCTTCAACATGAAAAGAGGAATCATTTGACCGGCCAATTGGCTCTCATAAAATATTTTAGTCTATTAGTTAAACAAATTATTTTAGGATCAAAATACACATACAGTAATGTGAACAACTTTTCAATGGAAAGTTTTAAACTTATCTAAAATAAATCACAAAAACGTAATATCAAGTTCATTCGTGTTTATATCATATACTTAATGGTCTGCTGGATCATTATTGTACTGGTAACGATAACAGTAAAAGTTACAATATTCTGTAATGGACAAATGGTGTAACAAACATGTACTTTTGTAGTTAAAGTATCACTTAAACTTTCTGGTCAAACTGTAGCTTATTGATTTCTAATATTCAAATATCATTATCTTTGTAATATAAGCACTAGTCAAGCCCTAAAATTCTCTGGTTGTCCCAGAGCCAGTCTATGTAGAAATTGAGCATATGATCTGTGGGACGTACTTTGCGCCACTCATTGACGCAAAAAATTCTGTAAGAGTCATTTCCATACTTGCCTATTCCATGTAGTTCTTTTGGATACAACCAGTCTTTAGTTTGGTATTCATCTGGAAAAAAAAACATGGATAAATTAGTTGTTAAAGGAAGTTAATTAACCTACTTACCGTAAGTACTGTACAATATATAATTTACATAATCTTATCCACCATCATCATCTCCTACGTCCATTGACGCAAAGGCCCTCCATTCGTTACTCTATTTAAAAAGGTTAAGAACATATGATTGTACTAATTCAAAATATTAGCTATCTTGGTTAAGGAGTGCAACTGAGCCCCATAAAAACAATATTATTTTGGAGTTACTTCAAACTCTATCTGTAGTACTATTATATTTCTAGACAAATTTCTTTCATTTAAAAGCCATTTGAAATATAATTTTATAAAAAAAATGACACACACATAAAATTCTATCAGCATTTGAATTTCTTATGCATACTCTTATTTATCTATAAATAGGTATCTTACTTTTAAAGGTCACTGTTTTTCTTAAGTATTTTTTTTTCTTTTTGCTAATAATAAAAGTGAATAATATAGGCTATTAAATTCCTTATCTTTCTATGTTTGAATAATATAAATCAATAATTAATAAACGGTAGAATAATTTTTTCTAAAAAAAAAAAGGGCTTCAAAGATATTTTGTCGATTGATTGCATTGATTGATTATATATAAGTATGGACTTTAAGCAGTAATTCTACTTAAAAAAGGGATTTTGACGAAGGAAAACTCTATTTCTGGGCGAGGGACCTGTGTCGCCCAGTGAAATGCTCCTTAAAACACCATTTCAAAGGTATAAATACTGCTAAATATACTAGAGAAAAAAGTTGCATCGAATACTAGGAATATATCCAGCTCGCTCACCCCTAAAGGGTGTCAGTATTAAAAATGGGGCGAGTGATACCACTACCAGAGATCCCTCTCCAATTAGACCTCTCCCTCCTCAAAATCCCCCGTTACTACGAAGTGTCGTTCACTACAGCTACTGCCCCCCCCACCACTACCTATCCTTCTCCCATCATTCCTATTAGCACCCCAAGCTTGGGCCAGCCTAGGGTGAGGAAAAAGGAGGGAGGGTTCACTGGGCGACACAGGTCCCTCGCCCAGAAATAGATTTTTCCTTCGTCAAAATCCCTTTTCTGGGCTCAACCTGTGTTGCTCCGTGAAATAGTAACAGAGAATTGGTCCCATAAGCTTGGAAATACACAAAAAGTTAATGAACTGAATTAAAAATAGAGTAATTCAATTAAGCGTTTACTAAAATCTTTGATATACCAATCTCTTAATTACACCCCAAATCAAGGTTAAGGTAGGGGGGAAAGGGAAGGCAGGTGCTGCCCAGCTCCTTATTAGGAGACAAGGCACTAAGAGGGAAAATATATACGAAGATAGGACCCTGTTATAATGGTTGTGTTAAATCAGGAGGAACCACTATATCTTTTTAATCTTGGCCATGTGGTACAGATTCCAGCTTGGTTCTTTTAATAAAATACAGAATCTATTGCCTGATTCCTTTCAGGGAAATGGTTCCTCCATCCTTTCTAATAAACAAATGTCCTGAAGGTCTATTTAAATAGTTTCCCAGAGTGATAACTGGGCACAGAGATAGATCCTGTGGAAATGTGACAATCTTCCACGGGGACCATCTATTCTGTGGATCCTCATTCCTTTCTAAGAATTTTCCATCTAGAGAGAATAAAATTCCACCAGAAGAAAGAAATCAATATGATTTGGTTCTCTAGATAATGCTGAGTTCAGATAATCTGGCTCCTGAGGCTAAACTTATAAAAAATAACGTCTTCCTAAGAAGCGCTATATAAGTGCATGAGTCAATATCAGAGACAGAATCTAGATCAAAGACATTATCTAAAACCCATGAAACTGCGTAAGGGCGAGTTACTGGTTTTAGTCTAGTACAGGCTCACGGAACAGACAAAAAATACGAATCTCAAAGATTGAAATTGAACCTGATCTGAAATATTCTCTTTAAAGCAGATTTAACCATAGTAATAGTATTATTGGCTAGACCTCTTTCCAAGAAGGTTCTGAAAAAGGTAACTGCCAGATTCGTAGTCAGCGTCCGAACCTCTGAGTCTTCCAGAAATTGGCTAACTTCCTTACATCAGAATCATTTTCCCGAAGGGTAGAATCTCACATACCTGACACTAGGGACAATGTGTTAAAAGGTCAATCTCATCATCTCTTTGTGCTGCAAAACTCAGATAGTCCATAAAGTGAAAGCACTCTGAATCCGTGAGGAAGCAGACACACTGTGAGATAGTACCATCCGTGCTAACTTGGTTCGGGAATCCGCCGAGATCGGAGTCCTAGTTCCATCAAGATAGGGAACCAGTTGCATTGGCCAATTGAGGGCTACGAGGGCAATCCGACCTTTGAAAGTCCTGAGCATGTCCAGGACTTTCAATAGCATGGTTAAAGGTGGAATTAGGTAAATCCTCCGTCAGTTGTTCCAATCTATGGAGATGCCGTTTGTGACATAGGCCAGAGAGTCCAGGTTGGGGGCCACATGACATTGTGGCTTGTGATTGGATTCCGCGGCAAATAGGTTTCCTTGGGGACCCGGAACCTGTTGGCAGGTCCAGTTAAATGACTTTTTGGCCAAGAACTATTCCGACTCCCGCGGAGGTGTCCTTGGGAGAACATCCTCAACCACATTTCTTACTCCCGCCAGGTGAACAGCTGACAGGTGGCAAAGGTTCCCTGTTGTCATTGAAAAGATAGCTACCATCTCTTAATATACGTGACTTGATTTGGAACCTCCCCTGTTAATGCAGTGGACTATCACTTGGATGTCTAAAATTAGACTGATATGTTGTTTCTGTGATGGGGAAAGACCTATTAAAGTCAAGAACATTTCCTTGACTTCTAAGATATTGATGTTGACGGAGTGCCACTGTCCACAACCCCTGGACCTATTCGTATTGGGAATAGCCCCCTTAAATACTTAGGGAGTCATCTAAATGGACCACCAATGTTGTCGCTGGGAATTGTAAAGGTACTGAGTTTACTAGGTTTTTGACCTTCGTCCGTTGTTGAAGTTTTTTCCCCTAGTGTAGGTGGAACCTGAGAAATTTTGACTCGATATTCCTCGTTCTCTTGGACCACCAAACTCGATTGATATCTTCTAGATTGACTCTCAGTAATGTGTCTGTTACTGAGAGAAACTGGAGTAAACCTAGGACTCTTTCTTGGTTTCTCCGGGTCGTTAGTTTGTCCTTGGGAGATCCTCTTGTGTTTCTTACTACCTCCATCCACTTCTGTGTTGGAATCAACCGCTTGTGTGTGGTCAGGATCCATTAAAGACCTAACCACTGGAAGCACGTTGCTGGAGAAAGACAGGACTTTTTGAAATTTATTTGGAAATCTAAGTATTCCAGAAATTTCATTACTTTGCCCGACGCCTTGTGGCATTCCTTGACGCTGTTAGCCCAGATAAACCAACCATCTAGGTAGGCCACTAACTGTATTCTTTGAGTCCTCATCTCTTGGACTACTGTCTCCTCCAACTTAATGAATAACTTGGTCGCTATGTTGAGTCCGAATGGCATCACCTTGAGGGTGTAAGCCCGTTTGCCTAGCTTGAATCCTAGGATGAAAAAGCCTTGCTATCGGAACATGAA
>NC_090725.1:49226303-49378803 GCF_036898095.1 Palaemon carinicauda | reverse complement strand
TAGGCAGAGGGATGCTTCTTCCTTCAGAGGGCAGATTCTCCAGGGACCCCACCTCTTAGTGGGCAGCTCGTTCTTGGCGAGAAACGTTGGGTCCAGGAAGAGGTTCAGTTTTCCGCAGTTTGTGAACTGAATGTGGCCCTCATCCCTCGAGAGGGCCACTATTTCGCTAACTCTGGCTCCTGAGGCTAGTACAAATAGGAATATCACCTTTTGAGTCAAGTCTTTCAGAGAGCAATCTTCGTTGTTCGAGTTGATACTAAGTGAAGAACCTTATCCAAGGACCATGAAATGGGCTTTGGAGGGGCTGCGGGCCAAAGTTTAGCGCAGGCTTTGGGAATCTTGTTGAAGATTTCGTTAGAGAAGTCTACCTGGAAGGCGTAAAGCACTGGTCTGGTTAGGGCAGCTTTGCACGTAGTAATCGTATTGGCTGCTAAACCTTGTTCATGGAGATGGATGAAGAAGGACAAACAGAAATCCATAGAAATCTCCTTAGGTTTCTTTGCCTTGACAAAGGCGACCCATTTTTTCCAGGAAAACTCATATTGTCTTCTTGTTGACTTTGACTTTCAGTTTCAGATAGTTGATGTGGAAGGTTTTGAAGAGGGAAGACCAGGTTCCTTGGACTTTCCGATGGTGAGAGTGGCCTCCCCACCCTTCCTTTGAGGCATTTGTGTGAACGGTGGCTGACGGTGGAGGCGGTTGTAAGGGTACCTTCTTCTTTAGGTACTTGGCCTCCGACCATGGCTTGAGTAGGGATTGCAGACGATTTGGTATCGGTCTCTTTAGATCTCTTCGAGTGTTTGATGAGTATTTTCTCCAAACTCCTGATGCATCTTTTAATTGTGCTCTCAATACTGGGTCTGTCACTGAGGCAAACTGGAGGGACCCCAACACTCTCTCCTGTTGCCTTCTTGATATCCTGGCGGATTGAAGGAGTCTCTTGACAGATCCCGCTATCTCTCTCCTCTTCTTTGATGGAATGGAGAGGCAGTGTGACTGTAAGTTCCAGTGGACACCCAGCCAATGGAACTTCTGGGCTGGAGATAGTCGAGACTTTTCCAAGTTGATCTTGAATCCTAGGTGTTCCAGGAGCTGGATCACTTCCTTGGAGGCTTGCGTGCACTCTTCCTTAGATGCTGCCCCCACCAGCCAGTCGTCCAGGTAGGCTACCACCTGAATTCCTTTTAGGCGTAGTTGATGAATGACTGCGTTCGCAAGCTTGGTGAATACCCTTGGGGCTATGTTAAAGGGCATGGCTCTGAAAACGTACTGTCTTTTCTGTAGCTTGAACCCTAGGTAAGGGGAAACTTGACGGTTGATTGGAACGTGCCAGTACGCATCCGTCATGTCTATGGAGACTGTATGCCTGTTTGGGCAAAAGGGTCCTTATGTGTTGAAGCGTCAGCATTCTGCATTTGTAGTTCACTAAGAACTTGTTGAGTGGTGATAGGTCCAGAATGACTCTGAGCTTTTCCGAGTCTTTCTTCGGAACACAAAATAGCCTTCCTTGGAATTTGATGGACTTCGCCCTCCTTATAAACTCTCTTGTTCAAGAGTTCCTGAACATATTCTTCCAATATGGGGGTTGAGTGTTGGAAGAATTGAGGGAAGTTTGGTGGAGTTGTATTCCAACTCCACCCTAGTCCATTCTTGATTAGGCTGTGGGCCCAGGGATCGAAGGTCCAGCGATCCCGAAAAAGGAGAAGTCTCCCTCCTACCGGTAGCATCTCACTTTGAGTGCTGGTTGGAGGATTTACCTCCTGGCCACGTCCACCTTTGTTGCCCCTACCTCTGAAGGGGCGTCTAGAGGATCCTCGAAAGGAACCTCGAGACTTCGGCCTAAAGGTCGTTGATTGCCTTTCAAAAGCTGGGGTGAAAACGGGCGACTGGGTCACCACCGTTTGGGGCACCAGCTGGAAGGTGGTGGTTGGTTGTGCCACCGTCTGGGGCACCATGGCCATGGGAAGCTGTTGTTGTTGCCTAGGACGAGAGGGCACTCTTGGTTGTTTCATCTTCTTTTTTGGATGGGGACCTTCTTCAGCAGAAGACTTTCTCTTGGAGGACAAGCCCCACTTGGAGAGGAGATTCCTATTCTCCGTTGCGGCTTTGTCCATGAACTCTTTGACCACTTCGCTTGAGAAGAGGTCTTTTCCCCAGATGTTGGAGGCTATCAGTTTCCTTGGTTCGTGCCTCACCGCAGCCGAGGCGAACACGAACTCCCTGCAAGCCCTTCGGGCTTTAATAAAATTGTACAGGTCTTTGGTGACCGTCGCCAAATGAGCCTTGGCGAAGACCATGTACATGTCTGGGGTTTCTGCAATGCTTGCCATTGTCTCTAGCCCAGTTTGCAGAGACATAGAGGCGGCAAGTCGTTCTATGTCTCCTGCTCCCTGCGCAGGTGAAAGTCCGACAACTTTGGGAGGTCTTCACCGAACTGTTGTCCGCCAATGTCTGCCTCCAGCTTCCCGACTGAGAAGGTGTTGTGAACATCCTTCCAGTCTGCATCATCAGATGGGAAGGCGAGGGAAAAGGGTCTACACTCCTCGAGTGTAGGACAAGGTTTTCCTGCCTCAACTGCCTTAAACCCTTTGTCCATAAAGGGGAAGGCACGGGAGGGATCAGCAATGAAGGAAGGGTGCTTCTTGCTGAGAGCCGGCACCTTGGAGCTAGTGAAGGCTCTCTCCTTCAAGGTGTTGGTAAGCAGGGCCTGGGCCTTGGGGAGGTCAAGAACGATGACCTCTTTCGGCTCTGTCTCCTCTTTGGACGAAGATTCCGTCCTCAGGCGGACATAGCAATCCGGATAGGCCCCTTTACTGGGCCAGAACTCCACATCATCTACTGGGACAGTGCCCAGTTTCTCGGAGAGGAAGATCTTCCCCCCTGACATCGGCATGTGCTCAGCATACCTCCAAGGATTGATGTCAGAGAAGGCGGGAAGTTCCTTGATGTTTAGCTTCTTCGGGGCTAAACGCGTCGACACGAGCTGGTGCATCTCCATCCGTAAAGAAGCCTCCTTCTCGGACGATTTCTTTTGCATGTCCTGGAACATGGACAAAAGTGAGTGCAGCATATTAGTGATCGAGTCTAGCTGGGGGGAAGAAGAAGAAGTCAACGTCACCGGCTCGGCCACCGTAGCCGATGAAACCGAAATCGTTTCGGCTTTCTCTGCTTCGCTTCCAGGAGGTAAGACAGTCTCCTGCTCCAATTCTTCTACCAGGAGACTACGTTCCGTCTCCTCGGAGACAACTGACATGTTGTCATCTAATTGGATACCCTTCAAGGCATCTGATACAACAGATTCTATCGGAATTTGGACGAGGGGAATCTCAGGTTGAGCCTGGGGAATGATTGCATCCGGAGATGCCCTAGGGAACAAAATAGCCCTCATCTTCTTGTTAGGAAGATATGGGCCAGAGGTGTTCTTCTGAAAACCCCTGACCCATTTTCGCAGCGTCTCTCTTGCTGCATCCCTTGACTCTGTAGACTTTTGATCATCAAAAGCCTCCTTTACCAGTTTGTCACAAACGGTACATACCTGTGGGTCCCAATACTTAAGAGATCCCTTCGTAATGGCGCAGCGCGCATGGGTCCTACACATGTCATGGCCGCAGAAGTTCTTACTCCGGACCCTGCAGAAGTTGTTCCCGCACTCGGGATGCTCCTCCTGTAAAGAAATTAAAGCATATAAGTATTAGGTGAAATTCACAGATTTCATCATACATATTTTATGATATTATTTAGCTTAGGATAGAGTAAGCTAGAAGAAAGGAAAAGACACCCACATGTGCCTCCTGTCCAGCCCATTGCTATGACCTCCTACAATATTGAATACACTACTAAATTCTTAACGAATTTTATGGGAAGATAATATCCTTGGATATAAAGTGTCTTCTTAGCACTGTCTTCCAGGTTCAATATTGGGGAATTTAGGTAATGGCTGTCAACATTTAATGAGCAGAGAGAATCGCTCTCTTAGGTGTGATGGTCTCACAATAGGCTGCCCATGAAGCACCTTGTAGGTGGGAAAATTTTGTATGGGCTACAGCCCTGACTGCCGGCGGCTTGCCGCCAGTACTGCAGTGCCTGCCGGCATATGCCGGCATGTCCTGGGCTATTGAAGGTAAGTACTGCCTTCAGGATAATGGGCGGCAGGTCGCTGGCAGACGCTCCGCTGCCGGCAGCCGAAGGATCCCTCTATCAAGGAGGACCCGCCAGTGGCCGGCGGAGAATGTCTGCAGACTTTGGATTGCAGGCTGCCGGCAGACAACATAGTTGGCGGCGGCCGGTCAGAGTGTGCCTATTGCCGTTGGGTCGTTGATCAGTGGCGCCCATGGCAAGTGGCGGCAGAGCTAACTGCCGGCAAAAAGGCGTCCAACATGGCTGCCGTAGCTGCCGGCAGTCGGCCCAGAGTT
Source organism: Palaemon carinicauda (assembly GCF_036898095.1). NCBI lineage: Eukaryota > Metazoa > Arthropoda > Malacostraca > Decapoda > Palaemonidae > Palaemon > Palaemon carinicauda. Next base: position 49,374,391 of record NC_090725.1, on the reverse strand, counting down.
AATGTAAGACAAAGGAAAAGTGAGGATGGAGGAAGGCAAAGGGTCAGCCTTGCCGGCCTTCATCCGGAAGGAGGGTTCATATGGAAGGGGGAATTATATTTGGGCTTCCATCCAACCATATCCCATCCATATTGGTAGTAGGGATATGGAAGGCAGTCCAAGGGAGGACTGAAGAACACTCTAAAATAGAGGAGGGTTCCTGCCGGCGGCAGACAAGGAACCTCAAGCCAATTCTTCAACTACCCATAGGGTCGAATGTAGAATGATGGCCAGGATGTGTGATGGCTAGGCCAACACTAAAGGACAGCTGGGGAGGGGCAAGGGTCCTATTGGTGAGGTAATACCTGAAGGGTACCACCTAACCTAAGAGATTCTGATCCCTAGAGTAGACAACCTCATGGCCGGGGAATTCAGTTCCCTAGGTTGGGTTAGTCTGAGAGTGAGAAGACGGCACACGAGCCGCAATCTCAACAGGGGAACAGAATCTAGTGCCAGAGACCTTAGGCAGAGGAAGAATTCAATTCTTCGGCCCAAGATCTACCAGCACAGGACTGTCTGCTAGGCCATGGGAGGGGAAATTATCATATAAATCCTCCAGGGAATGGCCTAGGGAGGTCTAGCCTCCTGTAAGGGCAACCTAACCTGACTTGGGAAATCATTTCACCAAGACGGGCGGTTGTCAAACACACACATTCTACTCTGATCTCCCATTCTAAACTCAAAAACCGACTCAGTGGTTGAGAGAAAGAAGCAGAACACCCCAGTAAAGATTTGCCAGAACGCAGTTCAAGGCAAAGCCAACTGAGGAAAGCCTAGGCTAGTCAGTAGGGAGAGGAATTGCTCTAAAATCTCACCAGGAGATTAGTATCAACTTAAAAGGTATAGGAGGTGTCAGTCTCCACTTAAAAGACAATACAAGAGCAATTGGGGACATGTATGAAAGTATACCAAAGCCCCTAGGCTAGAAGATTAGGCGCAGTGAAAATCGGTATACTATCTTGGAAGAGGAAAATTTTATGCAGTAATATCTTAATTGTATAAAATATTGCCTAATCTTCAATAAAACTTTACCAGGAATGTTATATCATGCAGTAAGAATGAAGGTGCCTAGGCTAGGAAGCCTAGTACTCTTGGGGCTCGGTATATTCTGCCAGCCCACGACAACACGGGCATAATATGAGTTCCTAGCTAAATTGCTAAATAGCTAAAGTTATTAAAGCGAAAGATGCCGGGAAAGTCGTTCTGGCTAACTAAATGTACATGCAAAGAACGACTGCGTCCATGACGCCATCCGGTTGGCAACAGCTCTTGTTACGTTAATTACAATCTAATCGAAGAGCAAAACTGGCAAGAGCTTACATTTATACAATTCAAAGATATTACTTAACTTTCCAGAGGCAGATGAGGCTGGTGAAGACATCATTGCAACGAAAATAGTCCAAAATAGCGAGAGATAACACGGGATAAACACCGGTCAGCAAAGCTACAAGCAAAAGAATGGCTAGATGGCGCCACGCAGTGGCTGGTTGGCGCCCGATTACAATACAGTAGGAGCGTTGCCTTAATAACGGCTCTCCTATAATTCTTGCCACTTTTCCCCTCGAAGCGAAAACACTATTAGGGGTATAGATAGCTATGTGACGTGTCAAGAATACGTCCTCTGATACTATGCGATATCCTTTTTAAAATTATTAAGGGATATTCGCTCCAGGAGTTAGAATTCTGGATACCTTTGGTAAATTCTCTGGGATATATCACTGTAGTCAAATATAACCTAGGAAGCTACTAAGAAGGAACTTCCATCACGACGACATGGCCTGAGCCCAAAAATGCAAAATAGCATTAAAAAAAACATGTTACACCTCTGTCATGAAATAAATACAGTAGAACCTCGGTTTACGAATTTAATTCGTTCCTAATGCGAACTCGTAAACAGAAAAATTCGTATCGCGAAACGAATTTCCCCATAAGAATGTTATAAAATCGAAATAATTAGTTCAACCCATCTACAAAAACCAATTTTCACAAATTTTTCCTTACACATACAGTACTCTACTGTACTCTACACAAAATTATTAAAATATTGCAGTCATTTAATGATGAAAATATGGATATGCATGCACAGTAAACCTGAACTTTACCTTAGAGGAGTGTCGCTGTTGGCTTGATGGAGACGAGAGGAGGGGAAGGAGGAGGAGGGGGTTACTGCTTGGAGGGAGAATCTCCCTCCATGAGAACTTCAGGAACGTTGACTGGAGTTCTCTCGCGAGAATGGCGTTCACTATCACTGGTTTTGCGTTTGCGAGACTCTTGGTCGTCGTCTTTCACAGTTCTTTTCTCCCCCTTCACAAGATATTTTTCAATAGACACCTGCTTTTGTCTGTTCTTTAAAATTTTATAGAAGTGACCCACCCCATTATCGACTAATAAATTTATTGCACGGTCTGTTTCAGCCTTATTCGCAACATTTTCCTCAAGAAAACTTTTCACGTCTTCCCACTTCTTTAAAAAATCTTTTATCTCATTCGAAGACAGTGATTTTGCAGTGCCTCCCTCCTCCTCAGATGAGATTTCCTCTATTACCTCTCTTTGCTGCTGCTCGTGCAGGTCCTTCAGCTCCTCGGTGGTCAGCTGCTCCTTATGCTCCTGCAGGAGGTAGTCGATGTCATCCGTGTCCACCTCCAGCCCCATTGCCTTGCCCAAGGACACAATATCCTCGTCAACTGCTTCCTCCTGGTTGGGTTCGAACCCCTCGAAATCCCGTTCTGCAACGGCGTCGGGCCACAGTTTCTTCCAGGCGGAATTGAGGGTTCTCCTGGTGACTCCTTGCCAGGCTTTATCAATTAAAGTCAGGCAGTTGTAGATGGAGTAGTGATCCTTCCAAAACTCTCTGAGGGTAAGGTTGGTGCCCTCTGTTACTTCAAAGCAGCGCTGGAACATAGCTTTGGTATAAAGTTTTTTAAAATTTGAGATCACTTGCTGATCCATGGGCTGGAGTATTGGAGTGGTGTTGGGGGGTAGGAACTTCACCTTAATGAACTTGTATTCCTCCGCTATGTCCTCTTCAATGGCTGGAGGATGGGCAGGAGCATTGTCCATTAACAGCAAGGCTTTGAGTGGGAGGTCCTTCTCCAGGAGGTATCTCTTGACTTCGGGACCAAAAACCTCGTTCATCGGGACCAAAAACCTCGTTCATCCACTCAACGAAGAAGATCCTTGTCACCCAAGCCTTCGTATTAGAACGCCACATGACGTGCAACTTTTTCTTCTGCACATTGTTCTTCTTGAAGGCTCGTGGATTCTCCGAGTGATACACCAGGAGAGGTTTAATTTTGCAATCCCCACTGGCGTTGGAACAGAACAGCAGGGTTAGACGGTCTTTCATGGGCTTATGGCCAGGAAGGGCCTTTTCTTCTGCCGTGATATAGGTCCTCCTGGGCATTTTCTTCCAAAAGAGGCCTGTCTCATCGCAATTAAACACCTGTTGGGAAACGTAGTCCTCGGAGTCCACGAGCCTTTTGAACTCTTTCACAAAAGACTCTGCTGCCTTCGTATCGGCGCTGGCCCCCTCGCCATGCCGAACAACACTATGGATACCCGTTCTCTTCTTGAATTTTTCAAACCAACCACGGCTTGCCTTAAAACTTTGTTTTTCTGCTGATGTGCCTGGCTCACTTCTCACCAAGTCCTCGTAAATGGTTCTTGCCTTCTCGCAAATCATGTTCTCATTTACTGAATCTCCTGCGAGCTGCTTTTCATTTAACCACACCATTAATAAATTTTCTACGTCATCAAGAATAGGTGGCCGTTGTTTTGACAACGACGATACACCTTTAGCTACTTTAGCGGCCTTTATTTCTTCTTTTTTCTTTAATATTGTGCATATCGTCGACTGCGAGCGATTGAAAAAACTAGCAATGTCTTTCACACGCATGCCTTGGTCATGCTTCTCGATGATCTCCTTCTTCATCTCGATCGTTATCATCAGCTTCTTCTTACTGCTTTCCTTCTTCGACATCTTAGGAGCCATTGTCTATCACAATAATACACTGTACAGTACTGTAATCACAAATGAGTGAAAATAAAACAAATCACAAACCACGTGTAAAAATCACAAAGAAATCGTCCACGAATTCACTAAGTATGTATGCTATCGAGACGGCGGATACCGAGATAATGAACGAGTGAAGGGGGTAATAAAGGGGTTTAGGGGGTGGTAGGTATGCGTGGGAGGAGTCACGTGACTCCATTGTGAGATGCTGTCGTTAAGTTATTTCCATGAAAAATGCGATCAGGAAGCGCGGCGTTAACACTTTTCCACAAAAAATGGCGCGTGGGAGGGAAATTTAAACTTGTTAACCGATACAATATTCGTTAACCGAGACGAATTTTTCAGAGAAAGTCACTTCGTAAACCGAAAAATTCGTAAGCGGAGTCGTTCGTAAACCGAGGTTCTACTGTAGTCTTTATTATAAGTTCCCAGCACACAGGATACCCACCGGGGTGGGGAGCGTAAGCAAGAAGTGACAAGCTGACTAGAAACAACCATCGAAGTCCGTAGACTCCAGAATGCATGAAATTAAATGAATTAAACCTAATGACAGGAAGGGCGAAAATAGATACCACTGTGGCACCGGAAAACATGCGTAAATCCGGTGCAAAAACCCAATGCTACGTAAGCAATGTAGCGCCGGAAGAAATGCGTTGCTAAAAACAAATGCTATGTATTAACTCTAACATAAACTATAATCTCCGTCGCAGCCCCTCTCCCTCACGAACCAACCATCCATAAAATTACGTTAACAAATATGGGATAAATTAAGGTATCAGAACAGAGTATGATGTCTGAATCCAATCAAAGAAACATAACTACCATTAGTAGATACGATTCACAAATTATCGCGGCCCTCCGGGACGGGAGGTATTAATAACACGGATGGATAACCGGAGACAAACTAAAATCTCCGTCGCAGCCCCTCTCTCTCGAACCAACCATCCATAACATTACGTAACACATATAGGGTAAAGTAAGGTATCAGAATAGAGTAGGATGTCTGAATCCGATCAAAGAAACATAACTACCATTAGTAGATACGATTCACAAAATATCACGACCCTCTGGGACGGGAGGAATAATAACACGGATGGATAACTTGAGAGAAAGGAGGGGGGGAGGGCTAGGCGAGGCGCTTACGCTACTCGCGATGACGCAGTGAGCGAAAGATCTAATCCCCACCCCGGGTGACTTCCCATTCTCTAAAAGCATGTGACCTAAGCCTACCCCCCTATGTAGGGAGTGGCGAGAGGTGTAAAGGGGGAGAGGACACCCAGGGGGGAGGAGACTGGCTCGAAATCAGGTGACCACTGTGATCAATATTATCAAATTGGAGATTTTCTAATTACCTCCGCCAATGAAGTTGGAAGGAGGTTATGTTTTTGCCCCTTTTAGTGTGTGTTTGTGGACACCTTCCTGGCCACAATTTTGATCGTATAGTAATGAAACTTGCAGGGATTAACTGTTATGTAAAAAGTTGGAAATTATTAAATTTTGGAAGGTCAAGGTCACATCCAAGCAAAATGTCCCAATACACGTAATCAGCCATACGTTTGGACATCGCTGTCACAGAGAATTCAAACTTGGTTTATATTTGAGTCTATGAAAATCCACACCAATTAATACATGTTAAGGTCAAAGGTCAAGGTCAGGATTGAGAAATAAGCTGCCGTGGCAGGAGTCTACACTCTAATGAGTGCCCCTTTAGTTTTTTTGTCAGAAGAGATTACAGTATTTAGTTATTTTGTTATAGGACTTTAAGCGAAGAGAATTTAGTCTGGGGCATTTTTAACTATCAATTCTTTAGGGAATGCAAACTGACAACCTTTGGTGTATGAATTTCAAAATTCAGGTGATTCCATTTTTGGCTCAGAGAATGTTCATATACTGTTTTAAAAATTTTTTAATGAAAACAATTTGTTTCATTAATAAAAAGTCCTTTTCATATAATTATTCAAACATGTTGGGTCCCGAAGGTAACTTTTCTGATCTGGGTACCTAATTATTCACTTTCCCTTAAAAAATTCCTATTTAATTTAGCATCCCATATAATTTCAATATTTTCTCTGATTTTCTAAGGAATAAAATACCCGTTTTCTTTACTGTATATATTATTTGATATTTGTAGACATATGTTTGCTGCACATCTCACTAAGGTACGTTTTGCTTATTTCTTTGTCTGCTCATTTATATACAGTACTGACAACTTTAATGTTATGTTTACACTAGAAGATGCACACAACGTCTAGAGACAATAACAAAATAGGAGAAAAATGTTATTTTCATTAGTAAAATAAATTTTTGAATATACTTACCCGATGATCATGTAGCTGTCAACTCTGTTGCCCGACAGAAATCTACGGTCGGGATACGCCAGCGATCGCTATACAGGTGGGGGTGTACACAACAGCGCCATCTGTGAGCAGGTACTCAAGTACCTCTTGTCAACAAGAACTCAATTTTCACCTCGGTCCACTGGTTCTCTATGGGGAGGAAGGGTGGGTCCTTAAATTCATGATCATCGGGTAAGTATATTCAAAAATTTATTTTACTAATGAAAATAACATTTTTCAATATTAATCTTACCCGATGATCATGTAGCTGATTCACACCCAGGGTGGTGGGTGGAGACCAGCATACATGTTAACAAAGAAGCTAAGTATCCCGTATCTTATTTTAGCCGTTATTCAAAATAACAAACATAAAATAAATAAGTACCTGGTAAGGAAGTCGACTTGAACCATTACTCTGCCTTTTTAAGTACGTCTTCCTTACTGAGCCTAGCGATCCTCTTAGGATGCTGAGCGACTCCTAGGTGCTGAAGTATTAAGGGCTGCAACCCATACTAAAGGACCTCATCACAACCTCTAATCTAGGCGCTTCTCAAGAAAGAATTTGACCACCCGCCAAATCAACCAGGATGCGGAAGGCTTCTTAGCCTTCCGGACAACCCAGAAATATTTCAAGAGAAAGATTAAAAAGGTTCTGGAATTAGGGAATTGTAGTGGTGGAGCCCCCACCACTACTGCACTCGTTGCTACGAATGGTCCCAGAGTGTAGCAGTTCTCGTAAAGAGACTGGACATTCTTAAGATAAAAGACGCGAACACTGATTAGCTTTTCCAAAAGGTTGCGTCGAAAATATTTAGCAGAGATCTATTTTATTAAAAGGTCACGGAAGTTGTGATAGCTCTAACTTCGTGTGTCCTTACCTTCAGCCAAGCTTGGTCTTCCTCATTCAGAAGGGAATGAGCTTCTCGTATTAACAGTCTGAAAATAATGGGATAAAGAATTCTCTGACATAGGCAAAGATGAATTCTTAACTGAACACCATAAAGCTTCAGACGGGCCTCATAAAGGTTTTTAAAATAGAACTTAAGAGCTCTACAGGACATAATACTCTTTCTAGTTCCTTTCCAACCATATCGATAAGTTTGGAATAACGAACGATATTGGTCAAGGCCGAGAAGGCAGCTCGTGTTTGGCTAGAAAACCAAGATGTAGAACATGTAGCCGTTTCGGATGAAAATCCGATGTTCTTGCTGAAGGCATGAATCTCACTGACTCTTTTAGCTGGTAAAGCATATCAGGAAAAGAGTCTTAAAGGTGAGATCTTTCAGGGAGGCTGATTGAAGTGGTTCGAACCTGTCTAACATAAGGAATCTTAGAACCACGTCTAAATTCCAACCAGGTGTAACCAAACGACGCTCCTTCGTGGTCTCAAAAGACTTAAGGAGGTCCTGTAGATCTTTATTGTTAAAAAGATCTAAGCCTCTGTGACGGAAGACTGATGCCAACATGCTTCTGTAACCCTTGAAAGTGGGAGCTGAAAGAGATCGCTCTTTTCTCAGATATAAGAGGAAGTCAGCTATTTGAGTTACAGAGGTACTGGTCGAGGATACGGATACTGACTTGCACCAGTTTAGGAAGATTCCCCACTTCGATTGGTAGACTCTAAGGGTGGATGTTCTCCTTGCTCTAACAATCGCTCTGGTTGCCTCCTTCGAAAAACCTCTAGTTCTCGAGAGTCTTTCGATACTCTGAAGGCAGTGAGACGAAGAGCGTGGAGGCCTTGGAGTACCTTCTTACGCGTGGCAGACGTAGCAGGTCCACCCTTAGGGGAAGAGTTCTGGGAACGTCTACTAGCCATCGAAGTACCTCGGTAAGTTATTCTCTCGCGGGCCAGAGGGAAGCAACTAGTGTCAACTTTGTCCCAACGTGAGAGGCGAACTTCTGCAGTACCTTGTTGACAAACTAGAACGGAGGGAATGCATATAGATCTAGATGAGACTAATCTAGTAGAAAGGCATCTAAAAGAACCACTGCTGGGTCTGTTGAGAGCCTCTTGGACATCGAGGTTGCGAAGAGATCTATGGTTGGATGGCCCCAGGTGACCCAAAGTCTCTTGCATACATCTCTGTGGAGGGTCCAATATGTTGGAATTATTGTCCCTTCCTACTGAGACAAACTGCTAAGACATTCAAGTTGCCTTGGAAGAAATTTGTTACTAGTGAAAAGTCTAGACCTGTTGAACAGGAGAGGAGGTCACTAGCGAACTCGCACCATGTCAGAGAGTAGGTCCCTCCTTGCTAGGAGATGAACATCAAAGCAGGGAGTTGTCCGTGTTGACCTCCATTACTTTGTCTTGAAGGAGAGACCTGAAGCTTTTCCAGGCCAGACTTACTGCCAGAAGCTTCTTGCAGTTAAAATGCATTGTCCTTTGACGCGAGTTCCATAATCCCGAGCATTCCCTACCGCCTAAGGTCGCACCCCAGCCTACGTCCGATGCGTCTGAGAAGAGAACGTGGTTGGGAGTCTGAACAGTCAGGGGAAGACCCTATAAAAGGTTGATAAAGTCCTTTCCTCAGGTTAGACCAGACTTATCTTCCGGAAACCGGGATCGAGACCGCTTCTAGCGTCTTGTCCTTTTCCAGTGAAGAGCTAGATGAAACCGAAGAGGACGGAGGTGTAGTCTTCCAAGTGACACCAAATGCACCACGGATGACAGTGTCCTAACCAGACTCATCCACAGCCTGACAGGGCCGTATTCCTTCTTCAGCATCTTCTGGATGGATAGCAGGGCTGGGGATTGATCTTCTTGTTCAGCCATGTCCTCATCAGAGGGTTCCTCATCCGAAACTGATGAGGAAACGGCAACGGAGTGGGCAACGTCTGACTCACTGAATCCGGTCGCACTGGTGGATGCGTGACGGAGCCGGACACAAGATCATGGTACTGCTGCACAGTCTGTGAACTGTCAACCATGGGGAAGCGAGGAAGTACAGCGACAACCCGAAACTGTCTAGACTGTCTGGGTAGTACAGACAACCCCTTATCGGGTTGCTGAGGTTGCCGCACTGCGTCACAACAAGTCACCTCTGCTGGTTGTTGAACGTCTTCCCAGTGACACACTGAACGTCCACAACCACCTCCGAGAGTAGCATAACATCAACGTGCGACTGGCAACCCACACTGGGTCGCACCGGTGGAGGAACCATCTCAACTGGCGGACGTGAGTAGGATACCTCAGCGTCAACAGGGCGTACAACCAACCGGTAGGAAGGTCGTTGGCAAGAAGGGTCTTCTCCGTAAAAAATCCTCTATCAAGGACTAAGCTTGGACTGCATGTCTTGCAACAAAGCCCAAGGTCTATGGGAGCAGGTGTGGCAACAGACGGGGTTAGCGACTGAAGCGGAACCATTTACCCTCCCTGGAAGCATGTAATGCTTAAATAAAAGTCCATAGGAGGCTAAGCAGCTTAAGGCTCCTCTCCAAATGACAGAGTCCTCAAGGGAATATCAGAAGGAGGGAGAACAGCACTTTCTCATCTACAGGAACCATATCCGAGAAAAGCTAGGTTCTCTCAGTGAGGGTTTCACTGGTGCAAAAGCAGCAGACCAGAAGGCAACGTTATGAAACTGCTTGACAGTCTGTGAACTGTATGACAGTTTGTGAGTTGGCAACAACCAAAGTTGTGTGGGGAAGCCTCAACTCCTGACTGACTAGTTTGCTGCTGGCGAGTGGCGGTAACCACAGTGTGTTGCGGAGGCTGACACACCGTGTCAAAACACGGCAGCTTGTGGTAGCTCACGCACGGCAACGGAGTGCTCTGTGTGTGGGAGTCATCATACATCTGGCAGGGTTGACTGTGCATGGGTGGAGGAGCTCTCACAACAAGAGTGTGAGAGCAGGAAGCCATGCCGGGTGCACAACCGTGGGAGGTGTAGGCCCACGGGTGCATCGTCAACCTTCTCCGCAGTCGGAGTGTGGGAGCTGGCAACAACAAAAGCAGAGTGCTGGTGCGTGGGAGGGGCTGCGGTGGGTTAAGGAGCATGCGGTATGGAATGCGGAGCATGCTGTAAGGTATGCGGCTCATGCTGCATGGTATGCGGAGCATGCTGTAAGGTATGCAGAGCATGCTGCATGGTATGCGGAGCATGCTGTAAGGTATGCAGAGCATGCTGCATGGGCTGCGGAGAATGCCGCATAGTGCTGGAACCCGGCAGCTCTACAGAACCTTCCCACTGCTGATGCGGTAGCTCACGCATGTTAGCAGATGGTGCAGCAAGAACATGCGTCTGGCAGGGTGGACTGCGCATCGGTGGTGGAGCTCTCACAGGTGGAGGGTGGGAGCAGGCAGCCGCAGTATCTGCTGAGCGCACAACCTCGGCGGGTTGTAGGTTAACAGGTGCATTGTCAACCTTCCAGCATGATACTCCTGCATGAAGGAGCAAGCTGAGACTGTATAGTCTGCAGCATGGACCACTAGGGTCTATGAAAGACAACAACAAACGGAGCTACTGTCCGTTGTGACTGAGGGTCTAAAACAGCTGGTGCGGCAACAGACGGAGTTACTGCCTGTTGCGGTACCACCTTGCCTCTCTTGGGAGGTGTGCAGTTGTCGTACTGCAGCGAGTCCGAACTGACCCAGTGGCTACACCTAGGCCGTTGGACTTGCGCGGAAGGGACCGACTTGCACTTAAAAGCTGCAAGATTTGGTCCATGGTTTCTGCGAGAAACCTCTTCCGCAGACGAGGAATAAATGGGCTCTCTCGTCTTTGTGTGGGTGGGGTGATCACGTCGGCAACGTGTGTAGATACACCCGAAACCACGGAGGGAAACGTCTGTTCGTCGATCAAGGCCTGTGGAACCCATAAGTCCTTCGACATTACTTCTCCCCTGGGCTTGGGAGCTTGTAAGAGGTATCGGACTAGGTGAACAACTGGCACGAACAGACGAACCCTCGAACGCAACACTGTAACACTTTGCGCATATCACTTTATCACTTTTGATTTTCTGTTTGCACTTATTTCACTCAACTCGAAACTTTAAGTGGTTTGTACCTGAAACACGCAATCCTATCCTTCATTAAAAGGTAGTAATTGCGAAAACAGTATTACAATGTAACAGAAAAACATAATGAAAGATAAAGAATTCAGTGGCTGGAAAAGAGACTAAACACTAGATCAAATAAACTACGTTTAAAATCTCTCACCGCATAAAGCCTGGGAACAAGAATAAAACTCTAGAAACGTTTTACCTTCTTCCCCTATAGCGACTAGGGAGAAGAGCAAAAAACGAGAAAAACGTTACCCGCTTGAACGAAACGTTTATCCTCCTCTCTCTCCCTCCGTCTCTATCTCTCTCTCTCTCTCTCCTGACTTAGAACCTGAGAGATGAGCCCAATTATATATATCGTTAAAACATATTATTTGTTAAAGGAAAAAAACTGAAAGGTTTCCCAAATAAAAAGTTCCTTTATTAGAATTAAAACCATTTAAGCTAAGAAAGAATGAACGAAACGCTAGAATCGGTTTACTCTTACTGCAACGTGAAACCGTGAAATACTCTCTCTCTATCGTAACGATAGAGCGCAAGTTGAACGTTCTGAACGTCAACAACTGCGGAGACTAAACAAAACATTAGTTCAACTTTGAAAACAGTACGAGACTATCAAAGAAATTCTTTCAAAAACATTAAAATTAAAATAGCATAAATTCTTAACAGGAAAAACGATATGACGGGCTCAATGTTATAAAATAAATCTATAACTTTGTTAAGCAAAATTACCAAAAACCTAAACACACTTCCGTCTAAGGGAAGGGTGGGTCATAAAAAGTGAAAGAGAGTCTATACTCTCTTCGACACCAACACTTCCGTCTAAGGGAAGGGTCGGCCATTTAAAAGTGAAAGAGAGTCCATACTCTCTTCGTCACCATAATTAAATCAAATTAATTCCAAAAGCTTGCTAAGCTAATGATAAAGCTTCCTGAATAGCGAAGGCTAAACTCTAGAGCAAATACATCACCAAATCGTGAACAATAACTCCAGAATCAACAGCGTATCCAAGTAGGTCTAGCCGGTGGCACGACAGAGGAAAAATTGAGTTCTTGTTGACAAGAAGTACTTGAGTACCTGCTCACAGATGGCGCTGTTGTGTACACCCCCACCTGTATAGCGATCGCTGGCGTATCCCGACCGTAGATTTCTGTCGGGCAACAGAGTTGACAGCTACATGATCATCGGGTAAGATTAATATTGAAAAACAAAATTTGCCCAGAAAAATCGAGAAACAGGAATATATGTTAGCCAGACTTGCTCATGTGTGTGTATTTGGTACATGTAGCCTATACATGTATGAGTGGGTGGCAGGACATTTTTGGATTTGAGGGAATGGCTCAACACTGGCAAGTAAATAACAGAGAAATATGATGATTATGTTCTTATGAGCTGTCTGTGTCTTACGTAGGGTAGGGCAATCTAAAGAATGAACGAACGAACCATGGTGAGGTAACATTACCGCTAAAGGCCCATACTTATTCATACTAATAACTAGTCAATCAATCTCTACACAAGAAACTTTGAAGCCCAGTATCTCAAAATATTTTTTTTTGGAGAAAAAACTCTACTTTATGTAATAAAGACTGATTTATGTTATTTAAATGTGAAAAGATAAGGAATTTTATAGCGTGCATCATGTACTGTTACTAGTAGGCAAAAAAAAAACTTACACATGAAAACTAATGATCTTTAAAAGTAACATATATAGATAACTAAAAGTTTACATACAAAAATATTTAAGTGCTACGAAACTTTTACACAAACCAGAAAACAACTGCTTATCCTTGTACTTTTAATTTAATTTATCCAAGATTATACAACAGCCTGTCTGCACACTTATCCATTTATCTAAAAAGAGAATGCAAAAAGTATACTAATTGAAATTTGACCTCCCCAAAAAAGCTACCAGAAGAGGATATGGCCCAAACAAGAATCTGAAACCAAAAGAAAAAAAATAGGGAGATACTGTTTACATAGTCATTCTATTACTAGCAACTCTTTCCAGTGGGAACAATTTTCATTTACCTTTTATTTTGGCTGAAGCCCTTCAATAAAGAATGAAAAACATGAATTCAAGAAATTTTCATTTAAATCATTCATATACAGTATACAATCATTAAATATTAAAAACTGAAAACACTCAAATAAAATTAAATAACGATCTTGCAATCACCTCAAGTATCCTACAATAAAAAGTAAAATTTGTCAGACTTGGTTATCAGTAAAATAATATTTATGAACTAACCTGAAAAACGAATGATCATCTTTGCCCGTTTTTCATGAAGTCCCAGAGGTTGGATGAGCTGAGCAATGTCTTCCCAACGGGCTTTGCAGGCTTCCTCTGGAGTTGGCCATCTTTCAAAAAACTTCCAAAGGATGTTCTTCCCTATTGCTTCCTCTCCTATAGAAAGGAAATTTTTATAGATAGGTGAAAAAATACAGATTCTAATCCAATTCATGCTGTGAAAATTCACTGATAAAAGTAGGTTGGCTCCACAGAGAGCATCTATATATCAATACGATAGCGTGTGTTATTTTTTTTGTGTCACGCTTTAAAGAACACGGAAATAATTTCATGGTATACTATTACACTCACGCTTTAAAGAAAACAGAAATAATTTCATGGTATACTCTTACAAATTCCCATTAGACTTTGATTACTTAACCAAAGCACATCTTATATAATTTTCCCAATTTTCTTTTTAGCACCTGACTCTTTTTTTTAAATATTAGACAAAAAATTGAGTTCTATGAATTTCCATAACCTAGATTATAAAATTAATCTCGGGACATTTTATTCAAATATGTACAGGTTAGGAACAAGACAATTAGTATTGAAAATATAATTTTGTGTTATTTACACAGGTTCCGCTAGTAAATAATTATTATATTTCTTTCCTACTGTACATGTCGATTAATTCATTCTACTTACCTGTAGTTCTGTTGAGAAATATTGTCCCTACTAAGAGTTTCCAGGGATCATGATATAAAACCTCTTGCAATAAGTTAAAAGGAGATTTAGGAGGGTTCCACTTATCACTTCCTTTCAATCTTAATCTTGAAGGTTCTGACTTCTGTTTAAAATACTGAGATCGCTTTTTCTTTATTGAAGTTCCTTTATCTGTATAAGAAAAAAGTAAATAATTAAGGCTAAATAAAAAAAAAATACAGATATGCAGCAATTAAATTTCTCTATGGTAGGAAATAAATGACAAGAGAAGATAGAAAACAAAGTAAAATACAAGGGACGAATAAATATATAAAATTCACAATAACTAGAGGCAAGTAATCATGAAAAGTTTCCTTTTATTTACAAATACAAGTCACTGTTTTCTTCATACTTCAGTTAAAAAATGTTCTCTGTAATAAGACATTATATGATATTAAAAAATTACTATCATTATTAAAAAACTACTGGAATGCAATGATTGCATAATCTGTAGAGTGCAGTATTTCAAATGGTGGGCTGTTTAATGAATAATTTGTATTCATACTAGGTTGTCTTGTACATTTTTTGGAGACAACAGAATACAGTTATATGTATTATAATCAGAAAGTAGTCACTTTGGTTATATGTCCAGCTAAAAGTTGTTAACCAAATCAATGGAACAGGTTATACACATTGAATACAAAGTAAAATATTAAGACTTTATGGACACAAAATGCTTTTGACTTGTTTAGAAATTTGTAGAGGTTTTAAAGGTACTTGATAAGCAGAATAGTGAAGGGATAGAGCACACATACAACACACATGATCAGCACTTAGCCATTTCCACCCAAGCTAGGACCAGGGAGGACCAGGCAATGGCTGTTAATAATTCAGTAAATATTCTTATAGGACTTCTCCAGACCACCATCCCTAGATCACACAAACCACCATTCTTAGCTTACATTGACAATTGCTGCAGACATTACTGGAAACTATCGGACCTCAGCGCAGCTCAAACTTCCAGCCAACACATTGAAAACCAGGGACATTTCCAAAGGTGAAATTTTAATAAAAGATGACTACTTCTATACTCACCTAAGGTTCATAGGACTTCCTTCTCAAAAATTGATGTGCATTATAAAAACTAATATGTGCCAATTTCTTTCGTGCCCCTCTAGTGGAGTACATTACAGTATTGTATTTGTATGTCTGTGTATGTCATTGGGAGCACTTGATTAAGCCATATATTAACTGATATTTTAGTGTTAAGGTCGAAACATAACCGATAGCCTCTTGATATCAATAGTCTGCAGGGAAACAGGGGGCATGATATGAACTTCTGGTGTGTATAGAAATAATTAATTTTGTTTAGAGCATTAACTATCTTAAGGCAACACTTTCATAATTTTCTTTATCTTTTCTTACCTTCAGGGATAAAATTTTGAAGAAGCAGATTAAATTTGTTAGTGCTGCTCCATTTATTCAATTCCTATCTCATTTCTCTTCCTCTTGTTTGTTTTGAAGCTTTCATAGTTTATATATAAAAGATCTAATTTTATGTTGTTACTGTTCTTAAAATATTTTATTTTGATTACTTATTACTTCTCTTGTAACTTATATATTTCCTCATTTCCTTTCCTCTCTGGGCTATTTTTCCCTGTTGGAGATCTTGGGAATCTTGCTTTTCCAACTAGGGTTGTAGCTTAGCTTTTAATAATAATAATAATAATAACAACAGGTGTTTCAGCCAATAACTAATGACTTTTATCATGGCTTATTTACAAAGAAATCTTTATCCCTATATAATAGTAGTGCATTCATACAAACAAAAATGAATAGAAATCTAAAAACATCAAAATACCCCAAATAAGAATAAATATGAGAATTAGAAATTATTTTCCGCAAAAACTCATGAAATCGCTACTGAAGACATCTGCATCCCTAATATAGCTTCAAAGTTCCAGAAGACACAATATGAGGAAATTTGAATATCTAACAAAGGCTGCTACATCCTGATGAACACTGCTTCAGCAATCACCAGCCTCCCATAGTCATCCTCCTTGTGAACAATTGTCCTAAATAAGATAATTTAATGGGATAGTTTTGGCCATGTGAATCAACAAAATGCTGATGTGTGGCCAATATAGCATTGACTGAAGGGCTTACATTCCCCTTCCAAACATCTGAATATGTAAGAATCCTTGTGTACTCTGGAGGCATGAATGTTTTTTATCACAAGGGCAGTTATCAAGTTTGGCTTGCTGTATATTCTCAGCAATACTTTTTCAAATGATGCTTTTAATTTTACTCCACAACTGATGATACTTTTAAGACATCTACTTCTTGTCTGAAGGCCATTCTATAGTGTATATTGTGATAAAGATCTAAATCTTTGTTATCATTATTTGAGATCTAGGCATGTGTGCAGAATTAATTGAGTTCTGGACCTGTGTGCAGAATTCATCCAATTTCTTCCTTATTATTTCCTCTATTGTTGGTGGACTATCTATTGTTCATTAACATCTAATTCATACGTTGCAATTCTTCATGGGCAGCTTTCCAACTACTGCAGTGGGAGAAGGACTTCCTGATACAAGCACCAATGACGGAACTCTTGTAGGACCCTGGACTTTCACCGTGTGTTGATGCACAGGCCGATATTTGTAGATTTCGTCAAGATTTATGTGGCGTACTGAGCTTCTTGTTTCTCAACAAGGACATCAAGGAAAGGCACTCTCAAGCACCTTTGGATCATCAGGTCTTCTAATTGTGATGAAAATTTTATGCAAATATCTTGCATAGATTTTAGACTTCTTGTGACTCCTGAAAGTTATATCTTCCTCAAGTCATGTACATGTTGGCAAAGATAACTCCAAGTGGGAATCCCATTGCTACTCCATCTACCTGGCTAGAGAGTTCTCTTCTGTGCTTGTGAGGAAAGAGCGTCCCATGGGACTGTCGGCAAGAATTAAAAATTCAAAACTATATTCCTCTAGACAAGAAAAGATACAGAAAGCTAGAAAAGTGTTGCCTTCAAAAAGAAGTGTCACAAGTGCTTCAGCATTTAATGAAAATAAATTATAATATTAAAATTCCATAATTCTAAGTCTTACCCGATGTTCATAAGGTTGACTCCCACACACTGATGAAGGTAAGATAGTGAATGAAAGAGCTAGTCTATCTAATATTCTAACCTAATTTCACCAATTAGCTGACAATCACCTCCAAGAAACTTGACCTTAATGGTAACAAACAAAGGCTTGCAAGTAACACACAATATTGTGCCTCACAAATCAATACTGAGAAAAAATTTAATACTACATTCCCATGAGGGTCTAAAAATCAATACCAACTTAAAGGTATTTAATGAATTATACCCTATACACACTTTCAATACTTGACGCTAAAACAATATACTAGCTACTACAGTGCCCTTGTACCCAACACTCGGTTACTCTCATCGAAAGAATTGATACTCGACTACAAACTTAATACAAATTCACAGCTTAATTGTTATGAATTATCCTTTAATACACATTCTAAACTACTTATATTACATTACCCGAAGCTACTACTGCACTCAATGCCTAATAACAGGCTCCTTTTAAATAGTATTGAGTGAAAACTGAGTTACCGCCAAAACTCTTTCCAAAGAAAGATTTCTATAGAAATAAAAGGAAGTAGTTCTACTTCTAGTATCATGAACCCAAACACTAAGTCCTTCATTTGATCTTAATCTAATTTTCTTTGAGCTTTGGTAACTAAACCCTTGATAAAGAGAAGACATGGCATTCTTGGAAGGAGGCAGCTCCTGAATTGTGATGACAAAAAAATAGGAGCTTTTCCATTTTTAGTCTTGTCTAAATGTAGAATAAACCTGCTAATTGGACAAAGAAACCTACAACCCACCTTTTTCTCCTAGGAGGGAATTTGGAAAAATTTAAATCATACTTAGCACAAGAAAGTTATAGCTTACTAATTTGTTTAGCTGAAACGGTTAATAAATGAGAACTCTTAAGATATTGTAACACTATATCCAGATTCCAGTGGATACATCTGACAACCAGAGGTTTCACAATTGCACAGGACTTGAGCATATCTACAATAATAACTGAAGTGGATAAATCTAACCAAAGATGCCTAAGTATGGTTTAAGCATAGACCTATAGCCTTTTACAGAAGAAATAGACAATTTATTTTCATAAAATAAGAAAAGAAAATACCTGACAATAACTTCCAAACCACATTAG
This sequence comes from Palaemon carinicauda, assembly GCF_036898095.1. Lineage (NCBI taxonomy): Eukaryota > Metazoa > Arthropoda > Malacostraca > Decapoda > Palaemonidae > Palaemon > Palaemon carinicauda. Next base: position 49,355,818 of record NC_090725.1, on the reverse strand, counting down.
TTCTAGTCACCAAAACACTGCTAAACCTGCACCAATTAAAATACACATTCCACTCTCTGATAAAAGCTATTGCTAAACTATTTTTTCATCCCTAGGACAGATAATCTAGAACATCTAGAAAACCATTTTCTCTGAGAATACGATGGAAAATCTCTAAACTGATAAATAAAGCACGTGGGGTTCAGTTGTCTGAGACAACTTGTCCTGAAAGGTAATTTCCTTGGCCACCACAACAACAGAGGCCATATATTGAAAACCACTCTTGCTGAGGTCAAAAAGAAGCCACCAGAGTCATCTTACTGGTTGAACATAATACTCCCCGAACTGAGCAAAAAGGAAAATCCTAAACGTCCAAATTAAACCTGTCCTGTAATAGGACATCCACCTTCCATGCTAGGGGATCTAGAACCAGAGAATAAAATACCTCCATCTTGAAGGAGGTCTCAAACATTTCCTCTTTTGTTCTTCCCCACTAACTCAAATCTCTAAGATCTTACAGGATGTAGAGAACACTCGTTTGGCAGTAATTGTTGATTCATCTTGACTAATTTGTATGTTTGTAACAGTATTCCCTGAAATAAATTGAAGTAGAAGAATTATCCTGCACCGACCTATCTAAGATAAGAGTACCAATAGATACTGTACTTCCGCTATACAGAGCAAGGACTTGGACCTGGCATCATCTTGCTTTCCAATGTAAGGCATTTCTATCGCACTGTTAGGATAAACTGTTATGCAGTTCCCCATCACCCAAGATTCTGGATTTTGAGTACACCTAAAAAGCTCCAGAATTCATGCGTAAGGCCGATTCCTTCTCCCATGACCATCCTGACGGGAAGATAGTCTATGACTACACACGCCACCAAGACAAACGATGAGGGTCGTCTCACCATTTTACCAGTTCTAGCTGGTTTTGAATCATCAGAACGCAAATCGTGTCCGGATTGGAGGTACTATTCCTATGACAATTGAGATGTAACTAGATTTCCCTCATCAATCAACCCAACAAAACAAACTTCTCGAAAGACACCATGGTAGTTAGGAGCATCATCAACATACAACAAACTGTGCTTCCATCTCATGTGGTGGCCAATTGGAAACCTCCCTGCCTGGTGATCGTCAAACTGGGGTTTGAGTCCTGCCCAAAGTCATTAGTTTCTTTAGTGTCTGCTATCTCACCATCCTTGTGAGCTAAGGATGGGGATTTAGGGGAGCCTGTAAGTCTACCTACTAAGTCATCAGCAGCCTTTGCCTGGTTCTCCCTGGTCCTAGCTTGGATGGTGAGGGGGCTTGGGCACTGATCAAATGTAAATATGGCCAGTCTCTAGGGCAATATTCTGCTTGCTAGGACAATATCACTGTCTCTTGCATCTGCCATTCATGAGCGACGTTTAAACCTTTAATGGTGGAGATAAGGTTGTAAAACCATGTCACTCATCACCTATACAGTACAGCATCTTTCCCCAACACCAACCTTATCTGTACAGTACAGCCAAAAAGTTAGCTTCTCGTATAACTTGTGAGGGTCTTCTTTCCAGAGAGGCAAGCCAATTTTCATCATTATGACTTGGATAACTTAGAATTCCACCACTGCATTAATAATATGAACCTGGTGTGTGTGGGGTGGGGGACCACATATTTAACTTCAAAATAGTTCCTAAAGACTTTAGTTGCCACTAAAATAATCTTATCCATTACATTTCTTTCCTAAGACCATAAGGTCAAATCTACATCCAGAAAGTTGCACAGCCATTCTCACTCTTGCCATTACATGAAACAAGATTAGAGAAGTCCTTCATAACTACATCCATATTCCATAAGATGACATTAACCATCATGATAATGATTCCACTGCAATACTAGTTATGCAAACATGTACAAAATAACTACAGTATATTCTTATGCTTTTTCCTTCCTTAGGTTGCCTAGCTCCATTGAACAGGATGCTGGTTACAGTGAACCCTCGTTTATCGCGGTAGATAGGTTCCAAACCCGACTGCGATAGCTGAAAATCCGCGAAGTAGGGACACCATATTTACGTATTTATTTAACATGTATATTCAGACTTTTAAAACCTTCCCTTTACGTAGTACTGTTAACAAACTACCCTTTAATGTACAGAACACTTAATGCATGTACTACAGTACCCTAAACTAAAACAGGCACAAATATTAAAGGCGATTTTATATCATGCGTTTCCTAACACGGCAAAAAGCACGATAAAAAATAAGAACCAATGTTTTTTTACGTTTATCTCTGATCATAATGAAGAAACAGACGCATTTACACATCTGTGTATAGGTTAGTTTTTGCATCGACAGCAATCTTACCAAGTATTGATTATATGTTGATTTTGTTATTATCAATGTTTTACTTAATTTTTCTTAGGACTTCCAAATAAATGAAATGAATGCCATTTATATAATGTTTTTCTTTATGACGCCGCCTGAAACGGAAACCTTCCATTCGTTTACTGTACGCTCCATCTTCGATCGTAATAAACAAACGAAGGTATTAAACGCGCATGATGAAAGTGATAAATAATGATATTAAATCTTTTAGTAAATATTATTACAAATATTATTTACCGTATCTATATAAAATCCTACATACGTAGCAAAGCAAGAAAACAATTTTTTTTCTTTTTTTTTGGCGTTTAATCAATAATAACAAACTGCCGCTAATGACCGAATGATAATTTACGATAATTCTAAACTGTTACTAAAGATGACTCTCCATTCCATATCCAAAATACTTTTCCTGACTTCAGTTATAAGTCAACTTGTAACCCCCTCAATTATGAAACCATCTAAAAAAAAAAAAAGTAAGAGAAGAAGCAAGTACTAGGCCGATTTATAAAGTTGTCGAACAATTAAGTTACCGCTATAACATTCGATGTGACATAGTGCGAGATTGGAGAAAGTAAGGAAAATTGAATCATGATTAATTTTCAATATAAATGAAACTTAGTGAAGCAACAAAGATTTCATTTGTTAGTGAGATAGAGGTAAGGAATGAGAGGTAGTGAAAAGTAGCCCACAGAGAGAGAAAGAAAGAGAGAGAGAGAGTTGTTTTAAATGTAATAAACAAAAAATATGATAGGTTATAACACATTGGTGCTTATGTAATATCAACTGTATAGATGGTTTGAATAAGTTAAGAAATGGTATAAACAATACTTCGTACGCGCATATTCTTGAGACCAGCAGCTAAACGTCAGCTAATCTGATCACAGCCAAAAGTAAAACAAAAAGAAGTAAACAATACTCGATTTTTAAAACACACCCAAAATTTAAAAACAAAAGTACACGCTTTCTTAATGTGCAATTAACTATTTAAAGAGTAGCAATTTTCTAGAATAAAATGATGTTTCCCCCAAAAATAGTGGTTTGCTGATGAAATCGGATGCCGTATTTAATGAAAAAAGTCCGCGAAGTCGTGAATCCGCGATGGTCGAACCGCGAAGTAGCGAGGGCTCACTGTAATTACTATTATGTACTACTTGCAGAATGCTACATGTCATAGTAAAGAATAAATTAGCTATGAAAAAAAAATATTAAAAAAGGATTGCATGAGCCTAATCACCTAAAATTACTTTCAGTACTTTACAGCTCTATAGTTTGGCAGGCACTGCACCACTGAACATCCGCCGAACAGACCATCCAAAGACCAAAAAATATAAACGAGAATGATGTAAGGCACCCGCAACATGATCACCGGGTGTTTAGACAAAGACTGAAATAACGCAAGAGCTTCATAACCACCACCAGCCTTGATCCCATGGAGTCAGAAACTTACAGCCTTGAATGCTGGAGAGAAATAGGCCGCTCCACCCGGTGAGAACATCCAGAGCCCATGTGAGTCTCTTCCCTAAGGAACAAACCTTTGTAGAAAGGATGGGGTTACTTTTAATTGAGCAAGAGCTAGAATTGGAAGGACTAGAGACAATATTCATAAGTGAGGTCTCGCCCCCCTTTGATGAGTCACCCATGTGGACATCCCATCCAGACAATGGACCACGTACTTCATGGGTGTGAACCGGGACTAATCTGTACAGATTTGGACCTCTACAAATGTAATCAGGCAGTTATGCTGTGGATTCAATGTTGGCGCAATAAACAGCCGTTATTTGAAGGTAAATCTAGTACTATATTTACAAATACTAGCTTGCAAAGAATACCCCAAAGGCAAGCAACATGATAAACTTCTATGGCTTTCTAACGTAACTTATCTAGATTCTCTTTCTCATACTTGTCAGTTGCCAATGTCCAAACTTTAATGAAAAGATCAAATTACAAACAAGAAAGTGGTGGAGTGAGGACATATCCACCAGCTTCAAGATTTCCGAGATAATATGGAAATGTGGAAAGGAAGGATGGAAATAAGACAAAGCAGTCAAGTAGCTAGATGAAGTTTTACAAGATGGTCCAGGAAATCAAGGAAAAAGATGAAGACATATTTAGTCTAACAACAGTCCATTATGGTCGATGACAACTTTTACATTTTCTCAGATGATGAATGCAGTACGAAGAGTGCTACTGTTGCTGCCACTTGTGGTGTGCATACCTTGCCACTGTTGGAATCATCATATGAGGATTTGAGGACATGAGGACTTCCTGTCTGTTAAGTTGCAGCTGTATTTTCAAGGTGAGATGTGGTGCAAAACCATGCTCCAGGGCTGTGAATCTGTTGTTAACTTGACTAGTTCTCCAAACCATACAGTAGCCTCCAGGCTAGTACAGTGGCAACGTGTTCTCGCATTCACATGGCAGTAGATCGATCCCAGTCCAGGACCGTGAGTTTAAGCTGTTTATTGGGGAGGCCACTGCTGTGGTTGGGCTTGCCCGGCTGACGTTCTGGTGAGCATCTATTGTGATGAAACTGGAACTGAAACCAGACACCTTTACCTTTAGCTAGCAAAGGCTTCCAGGTTACTTGGTAAAATTCTGCATTTCTTCAAGAGTGACTTAACTTTGTCTTTGTATCTCTTCTGGGGCCCAAGGTTTGGTGTTCATATTTTAGCTGTTCAATAGGATTTTTTTGGGGGGAGCCTTAATCAAGCATACAAATCAAAGGATCAAAATAGTGTGGACATGACTTTTATGCTTGTGCATTCTAATCACTCCAGAATCTGTTCTAATCAATCCAAAATATGTGCGACTGGAACCAGATCTGTCTAGGCATGGCCAATATTCCGCAAACAGGAAATATGAAAATGGTCTAATTGCACAATACATTAGAGTTGAGATAAATACTGTACTACTTTATATAATTGAAATTTGGTGGTTAAAATCAGGCATTTGTTCTGGAAAACCTTTCATCCTTAGCCTGCCAAAAGAAAATGACACTAAATCACAAATTTTAAGTAATTTGTATTTTTCCTAACAGTACTTTACCTCGAACTACTTTCTTAGGAGTATCTGGGATTCTCCTCCCAACCGACCAGAACTTTGTGTAGTTTCCCCTATCTCCGTTTTCTATAGTGGGTCCCTCTGTGGGGGATAGATACTCGCCCTGAGGTGACCCGGGTCAGTGAGAGCGTGGGGCTAGGTCTTGGTCACCAGTAAGCTTTTGATAATTATGGTATCGAACTCCTGTAAGACACTCGGGGAAGGATGGGCGGGCAATAACACGAAAGTAGTTCGAGGTAAGTACTGTTAGGAAAAATACAAATTACTTAAAATTTGTGATTTGTTCCAACACGGAGTACTTACCTCGAACTACTTTCTTAGGAGACTTATACTTTAGGAGGCGGGGGTAGTCTTACAGACCGAGGGAAAGGGAATGGAGGGGAAGCAGGAATAAGGGGGAAAAGTAAGGAAGGTACTTGTGTCGCTTGGAATTACTTTCCACGGGCTTCAACCTAAACCTGTTGGAGCGCGGAAATGACCGGACCAATGGAGAAGGAGTCCAGAGACTTCCTAGTACAGTCCTTCAGGTAGTGGGCCGTAAACGTGGATTGCCTGGACCACGTACCTGCCTTCAGGATCTGGCCCACCGCCATGTTCTTCTCGAAGGCTAGTGATGTGCTCAGGCCCCTAATATCATGAGGGCGCGGCTTACCCGGCACCGAGGATCCGTCACTGTCATAGGCTCTCTTTATGACTTGCCGTAACCAGAAGGCGATGGTGTTCCTGGACACTGCCTTCTTTACCGGGTCCGAGGAGAGAAACAGACTCTTAATCCCAGGGCGAAGTCTGGCTGTCCTTTCCAGGTATTTCCTAACTGCCCTGACCGGGCATAGCAACAAATCCTTTGGGTTGTCTGATCACGGAATCGCTGGAACTAAGAAGCCCTCAAACCTAGGATCCCAGGAGGCGGGGTTCTGTGTCTTGGCCACGAAATCGGGCAAGAACTTGAAACTCAAATCCTTCCACCCTTTCGAGTGAGAAACCTCGTACGACAGCCCACGGAGTTCGCTAACTCTCTTAGCAGAGGCCAGGGCGAGGAGGAAGACAGTCTTGAGGGTGAGGTCTTTGTTAAATATGTCCCTGAGGGGCTTGAAAGGTGGCCCAGACAGGGTCTTAAGGACTTTGGCAACGTCCCACTGCGGCACCCTAGAGGAACGGGGAGAACATGATTGTTCGAAGCTCTTGATGAGCAACGAGATCTGCCGGGAAGCTCCTAGATCGAGACCCTTGAGGAGAAAGACCTGACCCAAAGCAGCTCGGACACCTTTGATGGCCGGGATAGACATGCCTAAGTCGTCTCTCAGATGGACTAGGAAATCCACTATCTTATGAATTGAGGCCTCAAGCGGCCTAAGGTTCTGGGAGGCGCACCATTTCGTGAAAGTAGCCCATTTAGCTTGATAGACCGAGACTGAGGAGCGTCTCAGATAACCCGACATCCTCGTGGTGGTCTTAGACGAGTATCCCTCCTTCCTCAGGAGCCGCTCGATAACCTCCACGCGTGTAGGCGGAGGGACCGAGGGTTTTCGTGAAACTTTTGGAAGTGGGGCTGACAGAGGTGGTCTTCTCTGTCCGGAAGAGGCCAGGGCGTAAGGACCGCTAGTTCCTTTAGGTCTGCGAACCACTCTCTCTCCGGCAACCAGGGTGCTACCAAAGTCATCCGCAGGTTCTTCGCTCGTCTGACTCTGTTAAGGACCTGCCTGAGGGTCCCGAAGGGAAGGAAGGCATACACGTTGAGGTTGTCCCACGAGTGTTGAAAGGCGTCCTCGAACGCTTCTGCTGGGTCTGGCACTGGAGAACAGAACACGGGGAGCTGTGCGTTGAGTTTTGTGGCGAAGAGGTCCATCAACGGCGAGCCCCATCTCAGGATGACCGTCTGGGCCACTTCTGGGTGTAGGGACCACTCCGACCCAACTACTTGGCCCATCCTGCCGAGGCTGTCAGCTAGGACATTCCTCTTCCCTGGAATGAACCTGGCTGTGCTCCTTTGCGGCCCATTCCAGGATCTTTGTTGTGAGACCGCACAACTCCTTCGAATTTAGTCCCCCTTGCTTTTCCACATAGGCTACCACCGTGGCGTTGTCGCACATTAACACCCCCGTGTTCCCTCGGAGAAGGTGGACGAATTCTACGCACGCGCTCTGAACCGCCATCAGTTCCAGGACGTTTATGTGCAAGTTCTTTTCTTTGGGGAACCACTTTCCCTTTGCTGATTCGTCGAGAAGATGGACTCCCCATCCCTCCTTCGATGCGTCCGTGAAGAGCAGCATCTCCGGAGGATTGATCGCGAAGGGCATTCCCTTGAGGGTGTTCGTCCTGTCGCCCCACCATTTCAGGGTTTCCTTCGTCTCCGTGGACACTGAGACTAACTTGTGCGGGGACTCCCCCTGGGACCAGAGTTCTTTTAGGTTCGACTGAACCGCCCTTAGCTTGAGTCTTCCCCAGGGGACTAACTTCTCTAATGACACCAGGTGGCCCACTAACCTCTGCCAGTCCTTGGCTCTCCTTGGAAGGTTTGATAGGAAGGGGAGAATTACTCGATTCAGATTTTCTAGCCTCTCTGAGGAGGGGAAGGCCCTCCCCAACTTGGTGTCTAGAACCATCCCCAGGTAGGTCATCCTGGTGAGGGTATCAGCTGTGACTTTTCTAGGTTGATGGTGATACCCAAGTCCTTGCAGAACTGTAGAAGCTTCGCGCCTTGCTCCTTCAGTGCTTCCTCTGAGGCTGAAAGCAACAACCAGTCGTCTAGGTACCGGATTAGGCGGATGCCCTGTTCGTGAGCCCAGACTGATACTGTTGTGAAGACCCTCGTGAAGACCTGAGGAGCTGTCAACAGCCAGAAGCATAGGGTCCTGAACTGCAATGACTGGGCACCCCACTCCACCCTTAGGAACTTCCTGCTGGAGGGGTGAACAGGGATCTGAAAATACATATCCTTGAGGTCCAGGGACATCATGAAGTCTCCCTTCCTCAAGGCTGCCATCCCCGACTTCAGGGTGTCCATCTTGAAGTCGGTCTTGCATAAGAACTTGCTGAGGGCCGAAAGATCTATGACCGGCCTCCAACCCCCTGTTGCCTTCTCCACCAGGAAGAGCCTGCTGTAGAACCCCGGGGCGGCGTTCTTGACCAGTTCTAATGCCCCTTTGGCGAGCATGGCCGACACTTCCTCCTGTAATGCCGCCTTCTTCAAAGGGTCCTTGGGAGCCCACTACTCCGCCTATCGGTCGGGAATTAGAGGGGGCGGGTCCGCCAGGAAGGGAACCCTGTAACCGTCCCTCAGGACTGCTACAGTCCATGGATCTGCTCCGTTGTCCCGCCAAGCTTGCCAAGAGTGTTTGAGGCATCCCCCTACCTGAGGCTTCGGCAGGAGTAGGGGGCCTCTCTCCCTACCTTCTCCTGGAGGCGCAGCCCGAACATCCTCTCCTGGAGTTTGAGTAGCTAGGCCTAAAGGAGGCATGCGGAGTCGTGCTTCGCCTACAGGGGGGCTGTGAGGCTTGCCGCCAGGGAGCCAAAGGGGAGTCCCGTCTGGGTTGAGCTGACGAGGAGTGGGGACCATCTGGGGCAACTCTCCTGTGCGTAGAGCGCCTTGTCGCCGGTGGCCTGGACTCTCCTGTCTCCTTGATCCTCCTAACTCTCTCCATCACTTCCTCCACTGCCTTCAGGGGGAAGACGGAGTCCCCCCACACTGGGTAATCCCTTAGGCACTTCAACTCCCTCTCGGGTAGCCTACGGACCAGTTTATTGAGGACGGTGTCTCTCTTCCGTAGGACCCAGTTGGCCGTCTGCGTGAGGGACTGGAAGGTAAGGAACTTCATTGCCTTACCCAGAGCGGATCAGTTCTTGAAGTAATGTTTGATTCTCCGGCACAGGGAGATCATGAGACGATTGGAAACCCACTAGGGTACAGGCCCACCAGTCCAGCCATGACGTGACGTTGACTATATCCTGGGCCGTGTCCTCCATCATCGTGGCCTCCACTGGGGAAAAACACTCTGGGGCAGAGGAGGCCCCGTCTTCCGCACTGCCCTGGTTAAGTATGACTGCGCGGGGACCAGCGCGCCGCCCGTCCGGAACGTAAAAACAATCCTGCGTCCGTAAGCCTGGAAGTACAGTGAACCCTCGCTACTTCGCGGTTCGACCATCGCGGATTCACCACTTCGCGGATTTTTTCCATAACCCATATATATACAGTAATATATATATATATATATATATATATATATATATGCATGTATTTATGTATATATGTATGTATGTATATGTGTATACAAATAAATATATATATATATATATATATATATATATATATATATATATATATCTAAAGTAGGAAGATGTGATGTAGTTCTAAGGGAAAAGTATGGGAAATATGTCTGGGTAATAAGCAAAGCTCTACCTCCAGTTTGTTTCTTCATTATGATCAGAGATAAACGTAAACAAAACATTGGTTGCCATTTTTTATCGTGCTTTTTAGCGTGTTTAGGAAACGCATGATATAAAATCGCCTTTAATATTTGTGCCTGTTTTAGTTTAGGGTACTGTAGTACATGCATTAAGTGTTCTGTACATTAAAGGGTAGTTTGTTAACAGTACTACGTACAAGGGAAGGTTTTAAAAATCTGAATATACATGTTGAATAAATAGGTAAATATGGTGTCACTACTTCGCGGATTTTCACCTATCGCGGCCGGGTCTGGAACCTATCTACCGCGATAAACGAGGGTTCACTGTAGCTTGAAGGACCCTTGGGCCCTGAGGGAGTCCGCTTGACCCGCAACGTATCTGTCGACATGGTCCATCCTCAGTTTTACGTCCGGCGCCAGAGGAAGGGTTAGAGACGGCTTTTGTTAGACAGGGTTGTCCACTAACCTGCCCAGACCCCTAGAGCCAGGCCTGCTCCGTCGAGGGTTTCGGGTTGTCTAGCCTGTGGTGCCGCCTGATCAGCGCCAGCACCTTTCTGTAGGAGGAGACGTCATCTGCCGAGAACTCTCCCCCTTCTATTAGACCTTTAGCCACCTGATCTTCCGCGTCGGGCACCCCGCCGATCACGGATGGAGCCATGTGGGGGGCTAGGTCTTCTATCTCCAGACGTACCAATGGCGCGGGAAATTCCATCACGGGTGGATCCGCTGAGACGGAGGTAGCCGTCATGGGTCTACCCACTCCCGTGGAGCTCCGTGGGGCCGGGGGCCTACGATGCACTTCAGGTTGCTCAGGGCGCTTGGGTTGAGCTGCCATGGAACCGGGGATAGGGACCATGCTGCCGGGCCGAAGGAGCGGCTCTCCCCACTGGGCGGATGGAGCCGGTGCCTTCGTGGGCTTGGGCTTGGCGAAGCTGGCTTGCGCCGAAGGTTTTGGGCGACGGGCCGACCAACTGGAGTCCCCGTGCCGCGAGGGTGAAGAAGCGGCTCTAGGGAGCCACCCGGATGAGCCTGGAGCGGAGGGTGCCTTGATGAGTTCGCTACGGGGAATGGTCACACGGACCCACTCATCTCTAGACGAACGCCCTTTCTTGTATTTCCTCTTACAGGTCCTTGCCCGTTTCCTGGACGGGGCTGACCGGGAGCGAGACCTCCTCCTCCGGGACCTCTTCCGCTTCTTTCTCGACTCCCGGGGACCGGAATCTTCCAAGGAGGACGAGTCCGACGAGGATGGTGAAGAGGAGGACGATGACGAGGAGGAAGACGAGCCAGCCGAGTCCTCCGAGACCTCCGATGCTGATGTAGGGTCCACGTGTTGTTTCACCAGCAAGAACGGCTGCATAAAGTCAAGCGGGAGCGTCGACGACGGCGCCGGGGGAGTCCGTACCGTCTTCCTGGAAGCGAACCAGCCGGCGAACTCTTCTTCTTACTGCATTGGTGACCTGAAAGGTGTCCTAGGCGCCGTCCACACAATGGAGTCGGGGTCCGACGAACCTGTCGGTGGTCTCTCCTTGTCCGCTTCTTCCCTGGGCGCTGAAGTACTTGAAACACATATCCACGATGCGGGGGAAGGGGCAGTCTTCCCCCACACGGGGTCTTCGGTCGAGACGGGCCCTGTAGGCACCAGAACCTCGTCTGCCGAGCACACTCCCGCCCCCCCCAGCAGGTCCCCCACACGCCTGCGAGGAAACAACATCCCCCACACCAGGAACATCAGACTCATGGGGAGCGGCAATGGGCCGCTTCCCCGCTACGGACTTACCTCGTCCCTTACTCTGGTTAGGGGAAGGTGAAGGGGAACCTCTCTCTGAAGGAGCCAAGGGCGAGGCGATGCCCGCCTTCTTAGGGGATCTCTTGGACGCTTTCTTTTTCTTAGTCCCATACAAGGCCCACTGGACTTCGGGCCAGGACTCACACTCCGGACACGTGGCGGACTGGGAACACACACTACCCCTGCACGACGAACACAGGGTATGCGGATCAATCTCTGGTTTAGAGAGAAGCGCACCACACAATTTACCGGCATTAAGCCCGGGGCAGCAACGTTGGTGATCCATAATAGAACACAAAAGCACCAAGCAACACAAGAACACAGGGGAAAGAGGTGGATGAAAGGTATCGGTAAACACGCGGTAACCACGTGGGGACATAAAGGGCCGCACGGGATGTGAGAGAGCAGCGAGATGTTAATCACGCCGCGACCAGAAGCTTACTGGTGACCGAGACCTAGCCCCACGCTCTCGCTGACCCTGGTCGCCTCAGGGCGAGTATCCATCCGCCATAGAGGGACCCACTATAGAAAACGGAGATAGGGGAAACTACACAAAATTCTGGTCGGTTGGGAGGAGAATCCCAGATACTCCTAAGAAAGTAGTTTGAGGTAAGTACTCCGTGTTGGAACAACTCTATTTTCTTCACCTCATCATTGTCAATCTCACTTTTTTTTTTTTTTAAAGGTCGCTCATGAATGGCAGAGGCAAGCTAGGACCAGGGAGGGGCAGGTAATGACTGCCAATGACTCAGCAGGTAGACCTATAGGCTTCCCCAAATTCCCCATGCTTAGCTCACAAGGATGGTAAGGTTTCAGGCACTAAATGAACTAACGTGTTCAGCGGGACTCGACCCCGTCTGGTGATCACCTGGCAGAAAGGTTACCAATAAGGCCACAACACCCCTGAAAACGTATCTAAATCCTCGTGGTTATATTTTCATGGATAGTGGTCAGTTCAAGTTGCCTAGTGCTTCCAAACAAATCCTTTAGCACTAGCGCATGTCTGATTATTCCCATGAAGCAAGAAAAAAAATTTCAGGATCTCACATTCCTTCCGTAATGAAAGAAGAATAGTGGAGTCTTTCCCCAAAAACTGGAAGGGAAGTTATTCATACCCCACTAGTTACCTTTGTAGGAAGGACAAGAAGAAGGATTGAAGTCATGGCTGCTTGGGTTACAGTTTCTTGCAACGAGCTGCTAAACCTAAGTGATGGAAATCTTTTTCTATCTTTTAGAATGGCTAGTGACATGAAAATATATCTCGTTTTCCTACTGGCTTGGCTGGGGTCAGCCAGATTTTAAGTGGGTCCAATTAATAATAGACACGAGGATTTGTGGAAACGCTCTAAGCTGCTTTAGCTTTTAGGAGGTAAAGACTCACTACCTTGGCTCCTCAAGAGTCAAGTCGATTCTCTTGAAAAGTCCGGGTCTGAATCCAACTTTAACACTTGGGTTGAGTACTGAGCAGTATCTTCATCACAGAAGTTGGAAATAAAAGGAATAGTATGAACAGCAAATCTGGATACCATTCGACCTATGGCTGCTAGGGAGCCATCAGGGTCTTTCTGAATCTTGATCTCTTCTTCTGACTGTTGAATAATCGGAGACGGAAAAAAAGGGTGGAGATATTGGATGGCATTTTCAAACTTCGCTGACAGTCTGCGACTGCGAGAATTTAGAAAATTTCTTATCCTACTGCATGGCCAACAAGACTAGTCATGCTGAGAAACTAGGTCTTTCCACCATGTAAGGATGTAGGGATAGCCTAAAACCCTACACCATAACTCTCTCAATTGAGTGATTGCTCAAACAATGTTCCTGCCTGAAAGAACGTTGTACAGATATAATGCATCTTCTTATAATTATTATTATTATTATTGCTTGCTAAGCTACAATCCTAGTTTGAAAACCAGAATGCTATAAGCCCAGTGGCTCCAACAGGGAAAATAGCCTAGTGAGGAAAGGAAACAAGGAAATAAGAGAAGTAATTAAGAATCAAAATTAAATATTTTAAAAACAGTAACACCACCAAATTAAATATTTCATATATAAACTATAAAAACTTTAACAAAACAAGAAGAGAAACAAGACAGAATAGGGTGCCCGAGTGTACTCTCAAGCAAGAGAAATCTTACCAAAGACAGTGGAAGGCCATGGTACAGAGGCTATGGCATTACCCATGACTAGAGAACAGTGGTTTGATTATTGGAGTGTCCTTCTCCTAGAAGAGCTGATTACCATAGCTAAAGAGTCTCTTCTACCCTTACCAAGAGGAAAGCAGCCACTGAACAATTACAGTGCAGTAGTTAACCCCTGGAGAGAAGAATTGTTTGAAAATCTCAGTGTTGTCAGGTGTATGAGGACAGAGGAGGATATGTAAAGAATAGGCCAGACTATTCGGGGTATGTGTAAGAAAAGGGAAAATGAACCGTAACCAGAGAGAAAGATCCAATGTAGTACCGTATGGCCAGTCAAAGGACCCATTAACTCTACAGTAGTTGTATCTCAACGGGTGGCTGGTGCCCTGGTCAACCTACTACCTATACTAACAAGAGTGCAACTGCTCGAGAAGGGTTTGTGAACAGGCCCCCTTCGTAAATTTGGTCTCAGATGGGAGTGTCATCAGAAATTATAGCTAATAAATGCTTTATCAAACCCTAGCAAAAAAGCACTGCAAGCATTCCTCACGTTATATCCTCAACCTCTGTGAATGGTAGATTCTCAGCAAAGAGAAGTACTGTACTCACAATGGGGTTTGTTCTGTAACTACTATAGGAAGGGAAATATTGTTTGTAAACCAATAGAACTTCAGGAGTGATCATTGGGAGGGCAGCCATGTGGAAATAGAATTCTCGTTGATGGGAGAAGTCTCTGAAGGATTTGCCTGTCAACCCAGAAAGCAGTGAAGGAGCAGCTGTGTCTACTGTTGCCAAGATTGTTTTATATAACAGATTGCAGAGTTGTTGATGAGCACCAGAGTGAGTATAGGAATGTGATATCTGGTGTTCTTGGTCCACTACTTTTGGCCTACAAAACAAGCTTTTGGCATATGTAGATGATGCAACTCTCCTTGTGTTAATTCCTTCTCCTGAATGTAGATCTGGGGTTGCTGAATCCCCTAATAGAGACCTAGCTAAAATTAGTGTATGGTGCAAATTATGGGGCATGAAGTTGTAAAAACGTCGAGGACGGTGGCTCCTCATCTGAATCTCAGCATTGATGTTTTTTTTAACTCTATATGACTTAATATTTTTGGTGTGATTCTTCATAGCAAATTTACTTTTGAGAAACATATTCAGTCAGTCTCTTTTCTTTTTCAATTGCGCCAAAAATTAGCTTATTGCAAAAATCTTTCTAAGATATTCAGTGATCAATATATTCTGAAGAAGTGTTTTAATTCTCAAGTATTGTTCTCTTGTTAGGCTTTCAGCTGCTGAATCTCACCTTAATTTCTTGGACAGCAACTTACGTTTTATTAAATTTCTATGTTCCTGATCTAGATATTAATCTCTGGCACCGTCATTCACTTGGTTCGTTATGCATGTCGCATTAGAGTTTTCATAATTCTTACAATCCTTTGCATTCACATGTTCCCGGACAGTACAGTACCATCTTGTTTGTAATACAAGGTATGCAGTTAATTCTAATAGTCATGCATTCTCCAACATGAGGCTCAATACTACACTGTATTCTAGAAGTCTTATTCCAGCTGTGACCAAGTAGTGGAATGATCTTCTTAATCAGGTAGTTGATTCGATGGAACTTCAAAGTTCAAAATGGCAACTGATGATTTTATGTCAAACAGGCTGACAACAGTATCATAATATAGTTAATTAGGAAAGATCTATTCTAATGTTGTTACAGTTTTTAAAATGTTATTCTAATTTTTCATTACATGCATAACGAACTAATTGAACAACGGTGCCCAAGATTAGTATTACCGACAAGTGCCGCTTAAAAGTGCTCAAAAGACTAAACACTTGGGAAGTGGTACCCAGCCTGAAGGACTGGGCTTTGAATTGGTAACTACTTTCCCAGAAACAAAATTGGAGGAAACAATCTAGAGGACTGAGGGAATTAAACCAAGGGTACATGTCCTTCAAGTCCACAGGCATGGAGTGGTCATCATTCTTATGATGACCACATAGCAGTAGTGAGTATGAATTGTTTTCGTGGAACCAAGCATGAAAAACGAAGACCAGTCTCAAATTTCCTGTAGACTATTCCAATCGTAACAGTGAACTGCAGTAGTCCGCAAACCTTCTCGGCAGCCTTCATTCCTGCCAGTAAGGAGCCATTTTGGTAGAACACAAGCAAAATCGGCAAGCAAATATAGAATGTATCGCTACCCCTACAAACCAGAATGTATTTTCTCATAGAAGATGCAGGAAGTCACTAAATTTCTAATCCTTACTGACTTTCCTCCCATCCATGGTTGGCCAAGGCACCAGCCACCCATTGCGATAATACTGCTAGAGCTATTGGGTCCTTGACTTGCCAGATAGCACTACATCGGATCCCTCTCTCGTTACAGGTCATTTTTCCTTTGCCTACACATAAAACAGTCTGGTCTATTCTTTACATATTCTCCTCTTTCCTCACGCTCCAGACAAACTACTTCTTCGCTCAAGGGGTTAATTACTGCCCTGTCGTAGTTCAGTGGCTAGTTTTCTCTTGATAAGGGTAGAAGGCTCTTTTGCTATGGTAAGCAGCTCTAAGAAAAACTCCAAATCAAACCATTGTTCTCTAGTCTTGGGTAGTGCCAGAGTCTCTGTACCATGGTCTTCCACTGTATTGGGTTATAGTTTTCTTGCTTGCAGGTAGTAGCTTACCTAGTAATAATAATAATAACACCTATCAATTGGTCTTAAAAGATTAATCATCCAAAAAGAGGAAAAAGATAATCAGTGGCCTTTTTTTCCAAACCAAAGTGTGCTCTAAATCCCATGAAAGTGTGGATCTACTGTCAAAGCTAAGAGAAGAGGGTGCAGAAGAGGTGAGGGAGTCACTATTAGTTTTTCTTCTATAGATGGTGTGCAATGACATTTCATACCAAGTTAACATGCCGTCGTCGTCACTACTAAATACTAGCAACAGGAACAAAGTGTGTATCAACATATTACAGAAATTGTCAGTCAGCTAAAGTTATCGGGAAAGCTGTAAAACCCTTCATCTTCTTTAAATTCCCTAAGGCACAGCAAACTGCTAACCAAAAACTAGAAGAAAAATTAAAACAGCCAGTTGACAGCGCCTGATATATACTTGCTTTCTTCAGGGGTTTAAAATGACTACTCAGTGGACTGCCTGAAGGAGGGCTTCCCTGCCACCTACCAGTAATTCCTTACTCCTAGTTATAAACTTTAACAGCTGAAATTCCAGCCAAGGTGAAAGCATACTCCTACTAAAGGACAAGGGTATGTATTAGTTTAATAAATAACATCAGTTGTAGTACCTGAGACAGATAGATCAAATCTCTGATGCTGGAGTATAGAATTAATCATTAATCTACATCCCTTAATGACTGAAATTAAGTTTTTCATAAAAAAAGGCCACAAAGATTAAACAATACTACCATAACTAGTTCTAGTCATTGATACACAAGAGTGGCACCACTCAAAATAATAATCCTGTCTTTGATAAGAAATAATGGTAGACTATCTTTTATAAAATATGATATAGAGGGCAGCGAAAACCCTTTGTTTCTGAGAAAACTAAGGGTGGTCTCCAGGTGGTTAAATGTAACACGGATGGCTTTGGTTGAATCATCCTTGAAATTGGTTGTCTAAGCACATGGTTTTGCACAACAATTGACGGGTAGATGGGCAGGGATTCCTCCTCACGCCACCTGACATTAGCCAACTGTCTTGTTAACAATTCAATAAAAGTTTCAGCTCCACTGAAGGTATATCCAAATTTCAAAATGAAAAAAAAAATTGTACATGTGTAAGAAAATCATATTTAGGAGTTGGTATTATTGTACATTAGTAGACAGGGGATAGTCATGGACTCTTCATTGGAAAATGGATATTCTGAACGTGTTTCACAACAAAAGGTAAGGGTTGTGGTTGAAGTACACTGGGTACATTCTATGTATTCAAGCCATACTGTTTATGTAACTGGTAAATAATATTTTCTTTAATTTACCAAATATTTAAATATTGTATTATAGAAAATATATTTTGATATACAAAAGTATATTTTCTGCTATAATCTCTCAAAAACAATTGTTTGGAGAACTTTTCAAGGTAACAACTATAAATATTCAACTATTAATTACCGTGATTCAGTAGTTTTCTAAAACTTTTATGAAATTCTACGAATACATGGATTAGCAAACAAAACGGAAAATAGAGGAACGCCAGTAATAACATGTACCAAAAGAATTTCTGATCCTTATACAAATTTAAGACTGCAATCAAGATCTGATAGAGAAACAGCATCTAATTGGCAGACAAAGCTTCTACCTTTAATTATACTCTTTTTGTGTTAAATTCAGCATTTTAGCGTATTATAAAATTAATTTCCTGGAGAATCAACTTTCTAAGAATAAATTTCCCGGAGAATAAACTTTTCTACGAACAAATTTCCTGAAGAATTAATTTTTCTATAAATAAATTTCCCATAGAATAAACTAATGAATAAATTTCCTGGAGAATCAACTTTTTTTGTGAATAAATTCCTTGAGAATCAACATTTCAATTAATAAATTTCTGTGAGAATCAACTCTTCTATGAATAAATTTCCTGGAGAATCAAATTTTCTTTGAATAAATTTCCTGGAGAATCAAATTTTCTTTGAATAAATTTTCTAGAGAATCAACTTTTCTATGAATAAATTTCCTGGTGAATCAACTTTTCTATGAATAAATTTCCTGAAGAATCAACTTTTCTATGAATAAATTCCTGGAGAATCAACTTTTCTATGAATAAATTTCCCGGAGAATCAACTTTTCTATGAATAAATTTCCCGGAGAATAAACTTTTCTATGAATAAATTTCCTGGAGAATTAACTTTTCTAAGAAAAAAATTTCCTGGAGAATCAAATTTTCTTTGAATAAATTTTCTAGAGAATCAACTTTTCTATGAATAAATATCCTGAAGAATCAACTTTTTATGAAATTTCCTGGAGAATCAACTTTTCTACGAATAAATTTCCTGAAGAATCAACTTTTCAATGAATAAATTCCTGGAGAATAAATTTTCTATGAATAAATTTCCTGGAGAATCAACTTTTTCTATGAATAAATTTCCCGGAGAATCAACTTTTCTATGAATAAATTTCCTGGAGAATCAACTTTTCTATGAATAAATTTTCTAGAGAATCAACTTTTCTATGAATGAATTTCCTGGAGAATCAACCTTTTTATGAATGAATTTCCAGGAGAATCAAATTTTCTTTGAATAAATTTTCTAGAGAATCAACTTTTCTATGAATAAATTTCCTGAAGAATCAACTTTTCTATGAATAAATTTCCTGAAGAATCAACTTTTCAATGAATAAATTTCCCGGAGAATCAACTTTTCTAGGAATAAAATTTCCTGGAGAATTAACTTTTTTTTTTAATAAATTTCCTGAAGAATCAACTTTTCTATGAATAAATTTCCTGAAGAATCAACTTTTCTATGAATAAATTTCCTGGAGAATCAACCTTTTTATGAATGAATTTCCAGGAGAATCAAATTTTCTTTGAATAAATTTTCTAGAGAATCAACTTTTCTATGAATAAATTCCTGGAGAATCAACTTTTCTTTGAATAAATTACCTGAAGAATCAACTTTTCTATGAATAAATTTCCTGAAGAATCAACTTTTCTATGAATAAATTTCCCGGAGAATCAACTTTTCTAGGAATAAAATTTCCTGGAGAATCAACTTTTCTATGAATAAATTTCCTGAAGAATCAACTTTTCTATGAATAAATTACCTGAAGAATCAACTTTTATATGAATAAATTCGTGAAGAATCAACTTTTATATGAATAAATTTGTGAAGAATCAACTTTTCTATGAATAAATTTCCCGGGGAATAAACTTTTTTTTTAATAAATTTCCTGAAGAATCAACTTTTCTATGAATAAATTTCCTGAAGAATCAACTTTTCTATGAATAAATTTCCTGAAGAATCAACTTTTCTATGAATAAATTTCCTGAAGAATCAACTTTTCTATGAATAAATTACCTGAAGAATCAACTTTTATATGAATAAATTCCTGGAGAATCAACTTTTCTATGAATAAATTTCCTGAAGAATCAACTTTTCTATGAATAAATTACCTGAAGAATCAACTTTTATATGAATAAATTCCTGGAGAATCAACTTTTCTATGAATAAATTTCCTGAAGAATCAACTTTTCTATGAATAAATTCCTGGAGAATCAACTTTTCTATGAATAAATTTCCTGAAGAATCAACTTTTCTATGAATAAATTTCCTGAAGAATCAACTTTTCTATGAATAAATTTCCTGAAGAATCAACTTTTCTATGAATAAATTTCCTGAAGAATCAACTTTTCTATGAATAAATTACCTGAAGAATCAACTTTTATATGAATAAATTCCTGGAGAATCAACTTTTCTATGAATAAATTTCCTGAAGAATCAACTTTTCTATGAATAAATTTCCTGAAGAATCAACTTTTCTATGAATAAATTTCCTGAAGAATCAACTTTTCTATGAATAAATTTCCTGAAGAATCAACTTTTCTATGAATAAATTTCCTGAAGAATCAACTTTTCTATGAATAAATTTCCTGAAGAATCAACTTTTCTATGAATAAATTACCTGAAGAATCAACTTTTATATGAATAAATTCCTGAAGAATCAACTTTTCTATGAATAAATTTCCCGGAGAATCAACTTTTCTATGAATAAAATTTCGTGGAGAATTAACTTTTCTATGAATAAATTTCCTGGAGAATAAAAATTTTTATGAATAAATTTCATGAAGAATCAACTTTTCTATGTATAAATTTCCTGGAGAATCAAGTTTTCTATGAATATATTTCCTGAGGAATCTAACTTTTCTATTAATAAATTCCTGGAGAATCAAATTTTCTATGAATAAATTTCCAGGAGAATCAACTTTTCTTTCAATAAATTTCCTGGAGAATCAACTTTTCTATGAATAAACTTCCTAGAGAATCAACTTTTCTATGAATAAATTTCCTGAGGAATCTATCTTTTCTACGAATAAATTCCTGGAGAATCAAATTTTATATGAATAAATTTCCAGGAGAATCAACTTTTCTATGAATAAACTTCCTAGAGAATCAACTTTTCTATGAATAAATTTCCTGAGGAATCTAACTTTTCTATGAATAAATTCCTGGAGAATAAAATTTTCTATCAATAAATTTCCAGGAGATTCAACTTTTCTATGAATAAACTTACTGAAATAAACTTTTCTATGAATAAATTTCCCGAAGCAACTTTTCTACGAATTACTCAAAAAAACATTTCACAAATATGCATGCCAATTGCAAATAAAACGAAAAATTTGCAAAAAAAAAAAAGAAAATTACTTAAAATTATTGAGGTTAAGAATAATGCCACAAAATCACAAATCATCAACAATCAATCTTAATGTAAAAAAAATACTGGACTTCAGACCTTAAAAATAAAGATTTTCTGGCATAAACACTCTTTCCAAAATTGAAATGAACAAAAATCTAATGCTAATGATCAGATGATTTGTGATACTGTGGAGACTAAGAAAATTCTTTTAGCAATTTATTTCAATAATTGTTTTTACACTAAATAACATTTACAAACACTTTAATTATTCATTTAATATGAAATCAACAAGCCTTATACTTGGGATATTCTTATCTATTCTTGTCAGTTATGGAAAGAGCTGATTATGCCATACATGACAATACATTAACAAATATTTAAATGGACAATATGCTTGGACATTACATAGCAACACCCTTTATTCTGAGTTACTAAACCCAAAAACCCATTGACAATTTAAAATTAATTTTAATGGCATTAATCTGAACCTTGACTACACCTTACAAGAACCATATCAACAAAATATTAGTCACAATAAATTCTAAACATATCCTCCTGATCAAGATAATTATAAACACTCACCTTTACAAACTTTAAAAAATTACTTGGTGATAATGCAATAGTTAAATAAATAATAGGATAAATTACAATGATATCAAAATTCCTGAAGGTTGCTACTATTAACTAATCTTATACATTGGACACAGTGCTTTTCTTTTCAAATTAAGGATAGTATTTATAGTACTGTACTTCAGATGGAATCCTCTTTTATAAATTTTAAAATCTATTGATAGCAAATGTGGATGAAATGTTAACTTCCAAAAATATACCAATTATCACCTTCAAAAACTACAAAATATTATCAAGAACATACTGTATCCATTGCATTTAAACAAATAAATAAAATGAAGAGTTGAGCCCAATATATTTACACCCCCAAAAAATGTTGATTGCAGCGCTTGAAAACTTAATTCTTTACTATTCAACACTAAACATGGGGGCTTTCATTTCACTAATTACAAGGAAAGGAAAATTAGCAGAATCCTAATAAAACTTCACATCAACAAATAATGCCAGAACATGTTTCGATATAATAAATTTTTATAGAGACAAAAATTACATCCAAAGTACCAGTTGTTTAAAACAGCGTGTTACAAAAAAGAATGAGACTTACAACACTAAAATTGAGAATTTCAAATTCAATAGCTGTAACCTCTTTTTGCATCATCCTTATGAAAACTTATTCTTAATAAAAGAAAAAAAATTTATCAGAGATAGACCTAAACAGTGGTGATATCAGACACCAGACCTAAATTACCCTCACTCCAGTAAAAAAAAGAATTTAAAAACTTATTAATTTTCGAAGTGAATACAGTCAACACAAGTCATCCCCTGAACACTTGTGATTACTCGGTACTCCTAATGACCATGAAAAAAGATGAATAATGAATTTAAAGTATTGCCAACCAACGGCAGTGAGATGCTAAAACAACCTTAGCTTCATAAACCCTCATTGGTAAAGATATTTCATATTTCTAACATATTTTTGGCTTTAGGAAAGCTATACACTAAAAAGTTTTAGAGTTGTAAAAAATGGCTAAAATACCAAGTGTCAACAAGACTTATCACCTTTATGAGTTCAGCTTCAAATAATAACTAAAATTTCATATTACAGCATATTTCTTTGGAATTTTTTCACACTGCAATGCCCATAAACTAAGAAAGAAAGATACTTCTGACTAAACCAAAATTTCAAGTTTTTACTATCACAAGTTGTCCTATTTTTTTTTCTTTGATGATAATTCAGTGCACAATGGAATTCATTATAAACTTGCGTTAGATTCTACCTTTATCGTATGACAATTATCTGGGGCTCTCAAATAAACAGCCCCTTATCTGACAGTCCCAAAAATACAAGTTGAGGTGGGGGAATTAAGCTGGGAACTAGTCACAAAAAGTCATTTATTGGGAATGCTTTCCCGTAAAAACAAATCCCCTCAAGACATTTTCTGTACTGAATGAGATTATTGTAAACTATAAAATTCAACATCTTAAGCATTAAAAACTTTCTATCATTAGACTGGATAAATACTGTATGCCAAGCATAACATTGTTGGTAAAGGTATAAAGAAAATAACTATTGTAGCCTATACCAAAGGCAAACAAGCAGTCATGAGATAATATACTACTTCTACCTAACTATTCTTGTCCTGAAACTTCAAAAGCAGTTGCAAATATTATACTTACCATTATCTGTTTTTTTGGCATACCTCAAGATTATCTTTAAAATGTTAATTATTTTCATAAAAATGTGAAAACCATCCAACATATCTACGTACACATTCATTATTGCTCTTAAGACTATTTTATACTATTTGAAGGTCTTTGGAAACGTATGGATCAATTTCTACGCTCTACAATCCATTTACATCTATGAACGTGATGAAAATATGAAGAATCTCAGAAACAAATGAAGAATAACTACTTACAGAAATTAGGAATTACATAGTTTTTTTGTTTTTTTTTTAAAACCAAACTTTGGTTTCACATAAATACTTTAACCAAAACGGCTGACAACTGTTCAACTGTGAAAAAATTTATACTATACAGCCAAACTACATAAAGAACAATATATAATAAAACTATCGAAAAACATCAGTATTCTTAAGTTTGTTTCTGTTTGTACAACGTACTGTACCACTGTAAGGGAATAATGCTTATGGCATGTTAAACTGTAAATGGACACAAAGATCTTTACATCAACTCTTCTGTTCCCGCTACATTGCTTTCAACCTTTGTCTTTTTATTAGTTCCCTCTGATCTCCCACCATGTAGCTGTCAAACTTTTGAAATTTACCTTCCTCATGTACTCGATTTTTTACTTGAAAACAAATCATTCATACATGCCCTGTAAAAACATCCCTCAAGTGATCTTCAACTACTTTATAATATATATGCTATAGTATGAGTTATGAACATTTCTTATGTTTTAGAATTTCATTTATGTAAGCATGCTGAACTATATTACCCTTATTGTAAATTTTTAATACCATGTAATTCATTCCTCATAAAAAAATACTAATTGCTGAAAGTTTACTTATTTAGCACACGAGTGATACCAATAGGTTGCATACAGACAAAAGTCAGATTGTTGTGGTATAATCTCATTTTGTGGGTTGACTAGTCTAACGAATACTGACCTACCAAAAAGAAAAAAAAAATTAAAGCTAAAATTGTTTGGGGTAAAACTATACCCCAGCCAATAAAACTAGGACCAAATACAGGTTCAATAATTAACGTGGTATTTTCAACAATATTTTGAAGTAACTATGAAAGGGCCTACTTTCCAAAAATGACAACATGAAAACTAAGCCAGATCTGAAAACTAAAAACCGGACACAACAAAATACTAAAATACAGGAAGACTCAAGAAAATTGGAAAATTCCCTAACACTAAAAAAAATTCAGCCAATATTGTTGTTAATAAAAAAAAAAACTGGAATAATTACAGGATCTCTAAACAATTTAACAAAGCCTGTCAATTAACTAAGCAGTATTTAAATAACTCACCATAATATCTCGAATATGTCAAGGCATCATTTACATTATGGTAAGACAAAATTTCTAAATAACATACCCCTATATCTTGTGAATTACTCGCTCAAATCTCTACAGTGCAGCTGTTGGTTAAGCCAATAGCAAAACCACAGGACATTAATCTAAAATAAAAATTTACTCTCTTTTTATCCTGTTATCAGATACACAAACGAAAGAAGTTCCAAAACCAAACCAAAATAAATTCATTGTGACCCACTGCTCCAACCTCAAGAATCCTAAGGATTGTTGGCGTGATTTTCGGGATAAGGTTGCTTTGCTTATGCATCCAAAAATTTAAACGCTTTCTAAACCTTGATCCTGAACAACTAAAATATTGTGCTTAAATGTCCAAACATATGTGAGTTTTGTGAATTTATTAGCCACGAAATTAATTCTTGAAATTCAACTAAAGTATTAAAATTCAAAACGATGATGAATGTGATAAAAAATGACGAATCACAGACACAAATAAAAATAACTACTTCAAAGATTAGGAATCACATCACGTATTTTTTTTCCTCACAAACCAATCTTTGGCAACATTTAACCAAGCCGGCAGACAACTGATAAATTGTAAAAGAAAATGTTTATATTATGTAGACAAACTGCATAAGAGATCAAAATAAAATAAAATTCTATCACAATGTCCAAATTTCAAGTAGCAGGGGCATTGAGCCACCATCGAAGTTCTCTGCAAGAAGCATTATCATCAGACAGGAGAATTCAACTAAATGCCAACTTTTGGTATAATGTTGGGCATTTCATAATGACTTAAGTACAGTATAATCTTGAGAGGAAGACAATAATGAAAGCGACCTCTGTTCCGCAGAAGTGGCTTAAAATTAGATTGGGTCGATGGGTAATAGCATTTTGAAATTCAGAAAAAATGTTTTAGCAAAGAAAATACAACCATAAGCAACAGTTTAAAACATCAAGTAGATATAGATCAAAGATATAAGGAAACTGAAAGAGAACTGATGGACCATAGAGAAAATATCTTTGTTATATTTTTCTGAAATAAAACTATCATTGAGAAAAAAAAAATTACTATTCCTAAAATTACCTACATTACATATCACTTAAATCCTATACGAAAAATTACCTATATCACTGTGACATTTGCTACACACACACACACACCAAAAAAAAAAAAAAAAAAAAAAAAAAAAAAAATCATAAATCTATTTCACTTTATTAAACAATTTCCCCTAATTTCCACGAAAAATTAGATAAACAATGTTAACATAAGATAAATATATCCCCCTAAGTTCTCGGTCATTAACGCCCTTCAACTTTGACTTCTATTGATATTATATACTGTATACCAAAAAAATTATTTGTTAAAGGTGAAAGGCACTAAAAGGACAGAATAACAGTTAAAGAATACAGTATATCTTTCAGAATTCAACTGAACAAATTAAAACAAATTCAATATCTAGAACTAGGCTTAAGTTTCATCTTTGATATAATTGTGGTTATCTGTTTTCAACTAATGCTGGAAGATGGATCTCTGTCAAAGTGAAAATGGTAGTTGGACTAATTTTCAAATCCTAAATAGCATAACATGCTACAGGGATTTTACATATCTCAACCCTTCCAATAAACATTCATCTATCATAAAAAACCCCTACATTAATAATAACAAAACTATCTAGCTTTGGTTTTATCTTTTCTTGAATGGAAATTTCAAGTAAAGCTTTTCCCGACTCTTCTCTGGATTCCTAGCCTTTGTTACTCCTACTCCCTTATAAGATTTCTCCCTAGTCCTAGTCAGCTCTGCTTTCTTTGGAGTAATAGTTTGTTTGGAATTCATAGCTTTCCCCACACTTTTGGAATTGATTACGGATTCCTCTTTTTCAGATTTTGCAAAAAGTACTTTTCTCTTTTTTTCCAAAGGTTCCACCTCCTTACCCTCTTCCGCTTTGGCTTTCCTCTTCTTTGGCGATTCAGTCTTTGCTGTCTTAGGAGTCTTTGCTGCCTTGGGTGTTGTCATCTTCGGAGTCCCTGCGTTGATCATTCCCTTAGGCTGGGAGAACATGAAATCTTCTACATTGACTGTAATGTTGTTTTTTAGGCAGTAATTACGTACATCGACTTTGCTGCGGAGCTTTTTACCACCAGGGCTGGAAAAATAAAAGGTTCATGATAAAATTTCTTTTCAAATTTAATAGCCAAACCTAGATTTTTTTTTATTTCTACTGTATATTCACCTGATGTTCATATTGCTTCTTCTCCAGAAGCTAGTTTTATCAACATTTATCCACAAAATTAAAAAAAATCTTCCCATTTCCTTTCAAAAGATACATGCACACCCACTTCCCCAACCGGAGACAATTTGGCAATTAAATATAAGTAGCAAATTAGGAGTTAAATATATTTCAGTTTTGAAGTCGCATGTATTCCCTCTTCCTTTACATCAAAAGGAATCAGGGAAAGTAGGCATGTATATGAACACCAGGTGAGTATAGAAATAAAAAGAAACTATTATCAAAATTGTTTATTTTTATGAACCTTTCCTGATCTTCATATTACCAACTTCCAAACCCTGAAGCAGCTGGAATGCCAGTGAAGGAGAGATAGGTCAACAAATATTTGAAAGGTATAGCACAATTAGAATTCAAGATTCAATAGGTCTATAATATAATGGGAAGATATAAAAATCAAGTTCTTCATATGTCTCCAGATGGTTTTCTAACAATATTTGGAATAACAGACTTAATTTTGTTAAAAATTTTTAGCAAGCCACAGCAGCAGCTACTATAGGATCTAGTGGCCAATAATCTCAATAAGTAAGTCAGGATTTCTCAAGATAATGTCCCTTAAACACTAAACAGGTACATTATTGAACTGCCTCTAAAATTTTTTTCACGAAAGCCTTTCATTGCAAAATTTAAGACTCGCTCCTAATATCTAGACCTTCAATCTACAAAGTTTATATAAGATTTGGACCCAAATTTGGGTACTTCCTGAGCCCAGAACCTTCCACAAGAAAATACGAGTTTGTTCAAAATATACTGAACATCTCTTACTCCCCAAGGACTACTTTTCAGGTGAAATCCAACCATTTTTTATCAAGAAGTGAAAAAGGAAATTTTAACTGATTCTTAGTCTTAAAAACAAATGAAACAGTTTTGATGAAGGAAAAAATTATTTTTGATTAAGTGTTGTGGTTTCCAAGGACTTTCCTGTTTTAGGCTAAAACAGGAAATCCTGTACGACCTGGTTACTCTCGGGCCATGTATTAACATGCAGAGCATGCAAGTTCAGGACATTAGAACTGGCCACAGTACCTCCGAATCTGCATATCGTCTGCCACATGTGACATAATCCACAGCGTATTGGAAAAGAACCATTGATCCAGTCGTCACCCATGCACCTTCATCTTCACTGGGGTCCCAAACCTCCATTCCCTGTTTGTCGCCCTCGTGTGCACGTGTCGCACAGGTGTGTTACCAAGCATTATCAAATACTCGTGTTCCCTTTTATTCTTCTCTAAGGTAAGGATATTCATAGTTATGGGTAATTCTTATGGCGTCAGAATTCTTTTTAAAGGGGGTGTACAGGTATATACTTTGTTTACTTTTGGCAATTCATTGGTTTTGACAAGTATTATTTTCCATGCAAATTTTTTCTGTCCAATTAGCTCTCTTTTTCAGGTTTTAAGCACTGTATGGTCCCGAATTATGCGAATTTGAATTGTTTTGACTCCATCATTTAAGCGGTCGCTAGTTTTAAAATAAAAAAATGTCTGTATCTGCGAAGCTGTTCAAAGTCTGCGAGTCAAGCACTACAAAACTTATCAAATCTATTGTCTTTTCAGTATATTGGTAGCCCCTAAGTATGGTGCCTCATAATAAATGTAACCAAATGATATTCACCTTACATTTTACTAACAATTTCATAATAAATAGCCTATTTAAGGGAAACTTCCCACATCAACAATGAAATCAACTTTTAACTATGTGAGTCCAACTGACAAATTGTAAACAGAATTGTGGTTACGTTCTTGGCAATCTTTACTTTTCTCTAACCTTTTGATAATTTTAATGGTAGTGTTAATGATAATATATTAAAGCATTATTTTTCATTAATACAGTAAAAATAAAAGCTTTAATTTTTCCCTGAGCGTTCAAGGTTTTCACACGGAAGCTGTGTTCGTTCCTTAAAGCGTCAATTAAATATGACACCAAAAGAAATTATAACCGCAGGTAAATCCATTTCAATCGGTAGCTTAAAATATGGCATCCAATTTCATCAGCGAACCGCTATTTTTTCCTTAGGAAATATGATTATATTCTAGAAAATTACTATTATTCAAATAGTTAGTTGTGCTTTAACCCAAGAACTGCTACAGCCTCTTGAGCGGCTGTATGGGAGACTGCTATAAGCCTCTTCAGAGTGCAATTTTCTATCTCTTGCAAATTCCTTTGTGAACTTATTCGACTTTTATTATTTTCCTTATGATAAAATAATATTTCTGGTAAAAATTTTAATGTAACTTTTTTGCAAGGGAAAAAGGGTGAATTGTAATTATTTTCAGTTAAAACTGGTTTTATATTAACATATTAGAAACATAAATGATGAAAAAAAAAACATATAATATCATACATACACATACACACCAACGATATCACATCATAATATATTGTGTAGGGAGGGAAATAAAACCTGTGGCAACTCTCAAATCCTACGTCAGGACGGCGGTTGCCTAGTTTTATATTAACGACAACAATACCGAATGTTTTTGATTTGAATATCCGCGAGTGTTGTTTACAAAGCATAATTTTATTATAAGTAACTGGAGGGTTGTTTACAAAGAGTATGAGTTACTATTATAATGTAATGTAATGTGCCTCTCTGTCCAACTGACTGCCTTCATCACTGGCATACCCCCAAAAAAAAGAGAGGAGAGAGAGAGAGAGAGAGAGAGAAGGAAGAGAGAGAGAGAGAGAGAGAGAGAGAGAGAGAGAGAGAGAGAGAGAGAGAGAGAGAGAGAGAGAGAGAGGAGAGAGAGAGGAGAGAGAGAGGAGAGAGAGAAGAGAGAAGAGAGAGGAGGAGAGAGAAGGAAGAGAGAGAGAGAGAGAGAGAAGAGAGTGAGAGAGGAGGAGGAGGAGGATGAGAGAGAGGAGAGAGAGAGAGAGGAGGGAGAGAGAGAGAGAGAGTGAGAGAGAGAGAGAGAGAGGAGGGGGAGAGAGAGGAGAGAGAGGAGAGAGAGAGAGAGAGAGAGAGAGAGAGAGAGAGAGAGAGAGAGAGAGAGAGAGAGAGAGATATAATCTTTTTAAGAAAAGTTTTATATAGCCTGTTTTCATTATGTATACTGTATCCACAATAGGAATTTTCTATATCTTTTGTATATACCGTATATACTGTATATTCTAAAATGCGGTGATGCTTTTGATATAAGCATTACTATATACAAATGCTTAAAAATTTCATAAAAACCTATTGTAATTAGTCTGAACACATAGGCCAGGTCATGAGTTTTATTAGTTACTATGTTTATCTATACAAGATTCCAATAATAGTTATTATGTTTTCAATATGATACAATTAATGCTCTCTTTATGTACTTTAAATATTATGACTTTTTAGATTACAACTAATATAATATTTGTAAAAGACTATGATATTGCATTACTTTTAATCAGTTTGTTCCTTCAAATAATCTAAGTTGGTTTATCAAAATTGTAAGTAAAAATATATATTCTCTCTAAATATGATATATTATTTTGAACATTTAAACTTATTGCAATGGTAACAACAGTCACTTTATGAATAGATAAAGGAAAAAAAACGAAGCAAATAAAGTGTTTGTAAATAGTAAATGTGACTACACCATCTAAAATTATCATTATTATTTCAGGAATAGATACAATTCTATATCAGGATTTAAAATATAAAGTATTTTCTTTTTCACGACACTTTTCAATATATAGTACTGTAAAGGCTATTTGTTAAAAATAGCTAAAACCTTCATTACATAGTACGGAATGTAGTAAATAAAAACCGCTAACCTCTACCTGGCGCAAACAGTCCCCTGATACCGTGGGTGATACCCAACATACTACCCAGCCCCCCCACCCATGAAAGACAATCCAGACTCACCCATTGGCCATCACGCAAGATGCCACGTCGCGCTTTAAAATTAACTTTGATGGTTTATAACAAAATAACAAACAAGATGTAAGATGAAATATTTGGACGATACATGCATGAAGTTATTACAAAAACATTGGTATAGTTATGGGTTAGATTCTAAAACATTGTATTTTTGTCAAGATAGCCGCACCACGGGACTGTAGTAAAATGACATTGCTGCATTTCTCGGGTTAAGAGAACATTTTTGGCTCAAGCCATGTTGTCCTGATGGAAGGTCCTTCCGGCAGCTACCTACTGAATAATATTTCTGCGAGTGATATTACAAGAGAATTACCGTCAGGTATCACAGGGTTCTAACCCCAGGAACGACTATCCTAAGATATCGTGCATAATCAGGGACGTATCCGTAGATAACCATAGATATCTGCACCCCCAACAATTGAGTATTGCTGACTTCTTTTTGTTTTACTTTTGGCTGTGATCAGATCAGCTGATGTTTAGCTTCCGCTCTCAAACATATGCGCATCTGAATGCAGTAACAAAGTTTTGTTTACACTATTTCTCAACTTATTCAAACCATCTATACAGTACAGTTAATATTACAACACCAATGTGTTATAACCTATCATATTTTTCGTTTAGTACATTTAAAACTATCATAATCTCTCTCTCTCGCTAGGCTACCTCTCTCTCTCTAACAAACTAAATCCTTGTTTCTTCACAAAGTTTCAGTTGTATTAAAAATCAATCATGATTCAAATTATCCTCACTTTCTCCAATCTTGCACCATCTCTGTCACATCGAACGTTATAGGGGTAACCCAATTGTTTGATGACTTTAAAAACCAGCCTAGTACTTTATTCTCTTTCTTTACAGGTGGTTCCATAATTGAGGTGGGTACAAGTTGACTTATAAATGAAGTTTAGAAAATTATTTTGGATATGGAATGGACAATTATCCTTTGCAACAGTTGAGAATTATCGTATATCATCATTCTCTTATTAATGGCAGTTTGCTATTGTTCGTTTAATGCAAACAAAATGGTTTTCCTGTTTTGCTTCATATGTAGGAATTTATATGGACACAGTAAGTAAAATATTTTTAATAACATATTTACTAAAAGCTCTTAATATCATTAGTTATCACCTCAAGCATTTGTGGTTAATGCGTTTGTTTGTTCATTATGATCGACGATGGAGCGAACAGTAAACAAACGGAAGGTTTCCGTTATAGGCGGCGTGTTTAGGATAAACCTTGTATAAATCGCATTCATTTAATTTATTTTGAAGTTCTAAGAAAAATTAAGTAACAACATGAGTAATAACAATCATCATTATAATCAATACTTGGTACATAACCTAAACACAGATGTGTACAGTATATGCATTGGGTTCTTTGTTATGATGAGAGATGAAAGTAAACAAAACAATGGTTTCCATTTTTTATATTGCTTTTTGGTGTGTTTATGAAATACATGATATAAAATTGCCTCTATTCTGGACTTTCAATAATAAAACAAAAGCCAATCTAGATAGTGATGGTTTTGCTATTCACCAGTTGTCTCATGCAATATATAAGACTTGAACTTATTAATATTTTTCCTAATTATAGGTTGTGTTATAAGGGGAAGTATACAGTATTTACACCCATCTTGATTGTAATTTTAACCTTTTTCAAGTTATTACAACTTTTAAATATCTTAAATATTTCATTTGTTTATAAGAACCATTTAATATTAGAAAAATGTTATTTTGATAATAAAATAAATTTTTGAATATACTTACCCGGTGATTATAATAGCTGCAGCTCTGCTGCTCGACAGAAAACTCTACGGAAAAAATCCGCCAGCGATCGCTATGCAGGTAGGGGCTGTACTTCAACAGCGCCATCTGTCGTCCAAGTACCCAGTACTCATTGTAAACAAAGAACTCAATTTTCTCCTCAGTCCACTGCGTCTCTATTGGGGAGGAAGGGAGGGTCCTTTAATTTATAATCACCGGGTAAGTATATTCAAAAATTTATTTTATTATCAAAATAACATTTTTCAATATTTAACTTAGCCGGTGATTATAAAAGCTGATTCACACCCAGGGGGGTGGGTAGAGACCAGCAATAAATGTTTACATTATTATGAGCTAAGGATTTTTTATTTCATTTTAGAAGTTATCAAAATAACAAAAATAAAATAAATAGGTACCTGGTAAGGAAGTCGACTTGAACAATTACTCTGGCTTTTTAAGTACGTCTTCCTTACGGAGCCTCGCGATCCTCTTAGGATGCTGAGCGACCCCTAGGATCTGAAGTATGAAGGGTTGCAACCCATACCACAGGACCTCATCAAAACCTCTAATCTAGGCGCTTCTCAAGAAAAGAATTTGACCACCCGCCAAATCAAGTAGGATGCGAAAGGCTTCTTAGCCTTCCGGACAACCCAAAAACAACAATAAAAAACATTTCAAGAGAAAGATTAAAAAGGTTATGGAATTAGGGGATTGTAGTGGTTGAGCCCTCACCCACTACTGCACTTGCTGCTACGAATGGTCCCAGAGTGTAGCAGTTCTCGTAAAGAGACTGGACATCCTTAAGATAAAAAGACGCGAACACTGACTTGCTTCTCCAATAGGTTGCGTCCATTATACTTCGCAGAGATCTATTTTGTTTAAAGGCCACTGAAGTTGCGACAGCTCTAACTTCATGTGTCCTTACCTTCAGCAAAGCTTGGTCTTCTTCACTCAGATGTGAATGAGCTTCTCGTATTAACAGTCTGATAAAATAGGATAAAGCATTCTTTGACATAGGCAAAGATGGTTTCTTAACTGAACACCATAAAGCTTCTGACTGTCCTCGTAAAGGTTTAGTTCGTCTTAAATAGAACTTAAGAGCTCTCACAGGGCATAAGACTCTTTCTAGTTCATTTCCAACCATATTTGATAGGCTTGGAATATCGAACGATTTCGGCCAAGGACGAGAAGGTAGCTCGTTTTTGGCTAGAAAACCAAGTTGTAGAGAACATGTAGCCGTTTCAGATGAAAATCCGATGTTCCTGCTGAAGGCGTGAATCTCACTGACTCTTTTAGCTGTGGCTAAGCAAACCAGGAAAAGAGTCTTTAAAGTGAGATCTTTAAAGGAGGCTGATTGTAGCGGCTCGAACCTTTCTGACATGAGGAATCTTAGTACCACGTCTAAATTCCAACCAGGTGTAGCCAAACGACGCTCCTTCGTGGTCTCAAAAGACTTAAGGAGGTCCTGTAGCTCTTTGTTGTTGGAAAGATCTAAGCCTCTGTGACGGAAGACTGATGCCAACATGCTTCTGTAACCCTTGATAGTGGGAGCTGAAAGAGATCGTTCTTTCCTCAGGTATAAAAGGAAGTCAGCTATTTGAGTTACAGAGGTACTGGTCGAGGATACCGATACTGACTTGCACCAGTTTCGGAAGACTTCCCACTTCGATTGGTAGACTCTAAGGGTGGATGTCCTCCTTGCTCTAGCAATCGCTCTGGCTGCCTCCTTCGAAAAGCCTCTAGCTCTCGAGAGTCTTTCGATAGTCTGAAGGCAGTCAGACGAAGAGCGTGGAGGCCTTGGTGTACCTTCTTTACGTGTGGCTGACGTAGAAGGTCCACCCTTAGAGGAAGCGTTCTGGGAACGTCCACTAGCCATCGAAGTACCTCGGTGAACCATTCTCTCGCGGGCCAGAGGGGAGCAACTAACGTCAACCTTGTCCCTTCGTGAGAGGCGAACTTCTGCAGTACCTTGTTGACAATCTTGAACGGGGGGAATGCATATAGGTCTAGATGTGACCAATCTAGGAGAAAGGCATCTATATGAACTGCTGCTGGGTCCGGGATTGGTGAGCAAAATATTGGGAGCCTCTTGGTCATCGAGGTTGCGAAGAGATCTATGGTTGGCTGGCTCCATGTGGCCCAAAGTCTCTTGCACACATCCTTGTGTAGGGTCCATTCTGTTGGAATGATTTGTCCCTTTCGACTGAGGCAATCTGCCATGACATTCAAGCTGCCTTGGATGAACCTCGTTACTAGCGAAATGTTTAGACCTTTTGACCAGGTGAGGAGGTCCCTTGCGATCTCGTACAACGTCATAGAGTGGGTCCCTCCTTGCTTGGAGATGTACGCCAAAGCCGTGGTGTTGTCCGAGTTCACCTCCACCACTTTGCCTTGAAGGAGAGACTTGAAGCTTTTCAAGGCCAGATGAACTGCCAGTAGCTCCTTGCAGTTGATATGCATTGTCCTTTGACTCGAGTTCCAAGTTCCCGAGCATTCCCGACCGTCTAATGTCGCGCCCCAGCCTGTGTCCGATGCGTCCGAGAAGAGAACGTGGTTGGGAGTCTGAACAGCCAGGGGCCGACCCTCTCTGAGGCTGATACTGTCCTTCCACCAAGTCAGGCAAGACTTCATCTTCTCGGAAATGGGGATCGAGACCGCTTCTAGCGTCTTGTCCTTTTTCCAGTAAACAGCTAGGTGATATTGAAGAGGACGGAGGTGTAGTCTTCCTAACGATACGAACTGTTCCAGGGATGATAGTGTCCCTATCAGACTCATCCACTGCCTGACTGAACACCGTTCCTTCTTCAGCATGTTCTGGATGCATAACTGGGCTTGGCTCGTTCTGGGGGCCGACGGAAAAGCCCGAAAAGCTAGACTGTGAATCTCCATCCCTAAATACACAATAGTTTGGGATGGGACCACTTGAGACTTTTCCATATTGACAAGGAGACCCAATTCCTTGGTCAGATCTAGAGTCCACTTTAGATCCTTCAGACAGCGACGACTGGAAGAAGCTCTTAGAAGCCAGTCGTCCAAATAGAGGGAGGCTCGGATGTCCGCTAAATGAAGGAATTTGGCTACATTCCTCATCAGCCTCGTAAACACAAGAGGAGCTGTGCTTAGGCCAAAGCACAGGGCTTGAAACTGGTAGACAACCTTTTCGTAAACAAATCTCAGAAAAGGTTGGGAGTCTGGGTGGATGGGGACGTGGAAGTATGCGTCCCTTAGGTCTAAAGAGACCATCCAGTCTTCCCTTCTGACCGCTGCTAGGACGGACTTTGTGGTCTCCATGGAGAACGTCTGCTTTGTGACAAAGACATTCAGCGCACTGACGTCTAGCACCGGCCTCCACCCTCCTGTCTTCTTTGCCACTAAGAAGAGACGGTTGTAGAAGCCCGGGGTTTGATGGTCCAGGACTTTGACTACCGCTCCCTTTTCTAGTAAGAGAGACACCTCCTGTTTCAATGCTCGTCTCTTGTCTTCGTCTCTGTACCTGGGAGAGAGATCGATGGGAGACGTTGCTAGAGGGAGTTTTCGTACAAACGGGATCTTGTACCCCTCTCTGAGCAACTTCACAGATTGTGCATCTGCGCCTCTCTTCTCCCAGGTCTGCCAGAAGTTCTTGAGTCTGGCTCCCACTGCTGTCTGAAGAAGCTGGCAGTCAGACTCTGCCTTTAAAGGACTTGGTTCCTTTCTTCTTTCCACGTCTCCCTTCGGCACGAGCACCTCCTCTGCTGGAGGCTCTGCCACGAAAGGGCGGAATAAATCGGGACGCTGGAGTGTCCATCCTTGGTCTAGCTGACAAGGTAGGCAAAGGGGTGGCTTTGCGAGCAGAGGACGCAACCAGGTCATGAGTGTCCTTCTGTATCAAAGAAGCAGCAATCTCCTTAATCAAGTCCTCTGGAAAGAGGCACTTAGAAAGAGGAGCAAACAGAAGTTCGGATCTTTGACAAGGTGTCACTCCAGCTGACAGGAAAGAGCAAAGGTTCTCACGCTTCTTGAGGACTCCGGATACGAACGATGCAGCAAGCTCATTAGACCCGTCACGTATGGCCTTGTCCATGCAGGACATGATGAGCAAGGAAGTTTCCTTCTCTGTCGGAGAGATCTTCCTGCTTAAAGCTCCCAGACACCAGTCTAAAAAGTTGAAGACCTCAAAGGCTCTAAATAACCCTTTCAAAAGGTGGTCTAGGTCCGAAGATGACCAACATATTTTCGAGCGTCTCATGGCTAGCCTGCGGGGAGAGTCTACAAGACTTGAGAAGTCGCCCTGGGCAGAGGCAGGAACTCCCAAGCCGAGAACTTCTCCCGTGGCATACCAGACGCTCGATTTAGAAGAGAGTTTAGCAGGGGGAAACATAAAGGCTGTCTTCCCTAGACTCTTTTTGGACTGCATCCATTCTCCTATCACTCGTAAAGCTCTCTTGGACGAGCGTGCGAGGACGAGTCTAGTAAAGGCAGGCGAGGATGACGGCATACCTAATACAAACTCTGACGGAGGAGAGCGCGGAGCCACAGACACAAACTGGTCCGGAATCATCTCTTTGAACAGAGCTAGAACTTTTCTAAAGTCCAAAGAGGGTTGCGTGGACTTAGGCTCGTCAAGATCCGAATGTGGTTCATCAACGTGAGCGGCACCATCATCATCCGAAAGTCCATCATCCGAGTATTGAGGAGGAAGCGGCAATGGAGTAGGTAACGGCTGGTTAGCCGAGTCCGGTCGCACGGGTGCACGCGTGACTGAACCAGACGCAACGTCATGGAACTGTTGCCCAGTCTGTGAGCTGGCAACAACCATAGCAGCGCGGGGACGCACAGCGTCTACTCCAGACTGTCTAGCCTGATGCGGGAGAGCAGTGGCAACCACACTGGGTTGCGGAGGTTGACGCACCGCGTCAAAACAAAACAACTCTGACTGTTGTTGTGTCTCGCGAACGTCAACGGAAGGCTCCGTGCGTCGCTGAACGTCAACATGCGGCTGGCAGGGTACACTGGAACGCATGGGTGGCGGAACTCTCTCAACTGGAGTGCGCAAGAAGGTTGCCTCAGCGTCCACAGGACGCACAACCGAGTGTGTGGTTGGTTGTAGGCAAGAGGCTGGTGCAGCAGCAACCTTCTCCGCACGAAAGTCCTGCATCAGAGACGTTAATTGTGACTGCATGTTCTGCAGCAAAGACCACTTGGGGTCTGCAGGAGCAGGTGCGGCGACAGACGGTGTAACTGTCTGCGGCGGTACCGCTTTGCCTCTCTTAGGAGGTGAGCAGTCATCGGAAGACTGCAGCGAGTCCGAACTGACCCAGTGGCTACAACTGGGCCGTTGGACTTGCGCGGAAGGGACCGACTTGCGCTTAAGCGGTCGTGAGACCTTGGTCCATGGTTTCTTGCGAGAAACCTCTTCCGCAGACGAGGAATAAATGGGCTCTCTCGTCTTTGTGTGGGTGGGGTGATCTTGGTTAGATACGCCCGAAACCACGGAGGGAACGTCTGTTCGCTGATTAAAGCCTCTCGAACCCATTGGTCGTACGACATTGCTTCTCCCCTGGACTTGGGAGCTTGCAAGAGGTCCCGGACTAGGAGGACGACAGGCACGAACAGACGAACCCTCAAGCGCAACACTATCCACAACACTATCACTCACTTTATCACTTCCCACTGCACTTTTACACTTCAGCTCCTTGACGTCCGCCATGAGCTGGTTACGGTCACTAGCCAGGGACTCAACTCTCTCACCCAGAGCTTGGATGGCACGCATCATATCAGCCATCGAAGGTTCCTGAGTGCCAGAAGGGGGATTAGGTGCAACCACTACAGGGGAAGGAATAGGTTGTGGGGCATGAGGAGAGGAAAAATCAACAGAACGAGATGAACTTCTCCTGACTCTATCTCTCTCTAGCCTACGTGTATATTTTTGGAATTCGATAAAATCGAATTCCGAAAGCCCAACGCATTCCTCACATCGATCTTCCAATTGACAGGTTTTATCCCGACAATTGGAACAAACGATGTGAGGATCGATAGAGGCCTTCGGAAGACGCCTTGAACAGTCCCTAGCATTACACTTCCTGAATTTTGGGACTTGAGAAGGGTCAGCCATTTTGAATTGGTCAAAGGGGAATTCAAAAACTATCCAAAGTCATCAACAAATAATCCGATATCAAAAAAAGAATGCAAGGATTTATTGAAGAGAAAGCCTGCACAGCGAAAGCTCAAAACTAGAAAAGTGTACTTCACCAAATAGTTGTGAAAACAAATCCAGTAAGCAACAGCGAATTAGTAGGTCTTGCCGGTAGCACGACAGAGAGAAAATTGAGTTCTTTGTTTACAATGAGTACTGGGTACTTGGACGACAGATGGCGCTGTTGAAGTATACCCCCTACCTGCATAGCGATCGCTGGCGGATTTTTTCCGTAGAGTTTTCTGCCGAGCAGCAGAGCTGCAGCTATTATAATCACCGGCTAAGTTAAATATTGAAAAAAATAAAGCATAATACATAGAAAGAATTGAAAATGGGTAATAAACACATTTGAATTGGTAAGTTGCTGTTTGCCATGACTCTAATGAAATTATTCCTGTCATGCGTTTTGAAATACCTGTATGCGATTTTCCATTTATGAGGGGCCATACACTGACCAAATTATTGCATAATTCGGGACCCAACTGTACTCTGGGAAACAAGATAGATTTCCTGACGGGAATTGCCTACAACATTCATAGATTTTGATATACTTTTGAATCTAATTGAAATTTTCATACTTTTAATATGTATTGATTTTCAAACAAAAGTACACTTATAAATTTTAAACTTTTCTGTTATTCCTTTTCTAAAGATGAATTGTTACCAACTGTTTCTTTACCTTTATGAAAAGTATTTTTTTCCCATAAGGTTTGATAAACAGCTATTTAAAAAAGGCACTTCCATAAGGGTTCAGGGCCGCAAATGTCCTAGAAATGTCTATCCTCACACTTAAGTGAGCTCAGCGAGCACACTCGCTCTGAGAGGAGAGCGTACTATGGCAGCGTTCTCGTGAGGGGTATCCTGATGATCCTCAGATGGAAAAGGATCTGCTGTTGCTAAGGGTGTTAGCAAAATCTCCTTTGGTCCAGAGTCAGTCTCCATCCTTAGATTGAGCTGACAAGGGAAGGGAACGAGGTAGGAGCCTCCAGATCAACCAGCAAAGGATGACATGCCTAGAAGCAACTACTACATCGGCACCCAGCCTGCAAGAGCCCTTGGGAAGTAAATGCAGTATGC
Organism: Palaemon carinicauda; assembly: GCF_036898095.1. Taxonomy (NCBI): domain Eukaryota; kingdom Metazoa; phylum Arthropoda; class Malacostraca; order Decapoda; family Palaemonidae; genus Palaemon; species Palaemon carinicauda. The sequence goes on along the minus strand of NC_090725.1, from coordinate 49,315,972 downwards.
TCAGGTTTGTACTGTGTAGAATTCATTTAGTGAACCTTTTACCCACTTGCTACCCCGCTCCTTCACTTTGGGATGTAATTGCTGGAAGAAAAATAGGTTAGAAATGTTACTTCTCTGGGCAGACAGGTGAGGGTATATGATCAATCAATAGTTGAAAGATATGTGACCGATAGTAAACAGGAGAGCAATCGGTTACAAACAACCACTCGAGCAAAGAACTGACTTACGAATGTTTACCGAGTCATACTTATGAATGTTTACTAAGTCATGCTGTTCTGGAAGAACGAGTGAACCCCTAGTATAGTAGTACATCTAGTATAGCTCTACCGGAAGAGCAACCTATAGAAAAGGAGCTACAGAAAGAGTAATCGCTAAATAGATCAGCAATAACAAGCACAGATGTAAACATCCTAAAACTGTTTGCATAAGCAGTTTTTAGGGAAACATTATAAAGATGCTCACATTGGGATGTCGTTCCAACATTTTTTGAGCAAGAGCAATAAAAGCTCAATGATCACAATCGAGGATTGTTTAAAAAAGAAAACTCAACAGCCCTCAACTTCAAGTTTCTTCATCCTCGATTCAGGGCTAGCTAACCCTATTTCTTCCAATTGAACAGAAGAGTACAGTAAGAGTATTCATTGAAACTCGTAGCGAACGGTCTCAAAACTAAAGAAAACGGGTCCTGTTCTCTTTCATTCGATCGTGATCAGCTCACCAACTACAGAGACAGATAACTTTAATGTACGAACAATAGCTCATGCAAAAATCCTATGTGCACAAAATTTTTCAAGAAAACTGAATAGGAGTGAAGAAACAAATAAAAAAACATGATCCCAATGTTGGATCTAACTTCTGCCAGGCTAATGCTAGGCAAACATATTATCACTATACTAGGAAAGAGCTGCGTTCTAATGTTTTTTTAACTCTGGTAAAACAAACCACACAAGCACGCCTGAATTTTTGTTTTTTCTCTAATATAGAATCGAATGCACAATCTTAATCGTACATTAATGAAAAAAGAGAAATAAACAATGTGACCAAGATGTAAGATTCAATAAAAAATAATCAGGTAAATAAAAAAAGACCAGACTGTCCTGAACGGATTCCACATTAACTGATGAAAAAAAAAATTCATTCAGACAAATATGCTTAACCCTTTTACCCCCCCGCTATTTGGAAATTTCCGACCCTTAACCCCCAAGGGGATATTTTTTTCCCAGCACATTTTGCAGTATATTTTTTTTAAATTGCTCTAACAGCCTTAATTTTTGTCATAGAGAGGTCAGGTTGGTCTCATTCTCTTGGAAAATGCCTGAATTTTCTCAAAAAATTATCAAAAAATATTAAAAACAGATTTTTATAGCATTTTTTTGCAAGGACGTACCGGTACGTCCATAGGGGTAAAGGGATGGCTTTTGTGAAACGTACCAGTACGTCCTTTGGGGGTAAAAGGGTTAATAATGTCAGGGTAAATATGTATTAGATTATAAATTCTCATCTTTGTAAATACAAGAATTTTATGGACCTCTTACCTATATTGAGTGCTACTTCACTCTCATTATGCTGGCATGGTAAGAAAGGTCTGGGATGCTTTCTATTTGTTTGTAAAATTACCCTTATAATTCACACAATAGATATCTTCTCCATGTTTAAGAACAGATTTTGTGTATTACAGCAAATGAACAGTGCACAGGATAAAAAAAATATTACCCTGTACATTGTAACATTACACGCAGTTTTCTTTGGAATTTAAATCTTCTCAATATGAGAACAGTCAGTTCACAGACATAGAGAACTCTTCCTTGTAGAACATGAGATACAACCGATAGGTTCCAAAAGCTAATTTGGATAATACACTATTGGATAACACTAACAGTGTTAAATTATAGTTGTTTATATGCCACACAAGATAAAACTACGATGTACAAATGTATTTCCAATCAAACTCCTGTTGACAGACTAAATGGAACAATACAAAAACAACTTAACTAATTGAATACAGTACAGTACTGTACCTGGAAGCCACCAGATTAAAGAAGTCTAGAAAATACCAAACTTCTTAATTTTGTTTAAACTTTTTGAATAACATTTTATTTGCACAGAATATATCAAATTCTAATCATATGTACTTTACATTTGTTTAATCATAATTCACTTTTCATACATCCTCCTTATATGGATCTTTTATTTCATGAATAAATTCTGTGCAAGTTGCTAAACATGACAAATTCCTAAATAATTTGCATTTTTCCTAACTATACAAACCTTAGCTTAAGGGTTATACTTTTGGCGGAGCTGAAATGACGAGCCATTACAATTTTAGCGAGGGTTAACTACCCACACCGTTAGTTAAGCCCCCCCCCCTCCCCCCCCTCTCTCTCTCTCTCTCTCTCTCTCTCTCTCTCTCTCTCTCTCTCTCTCTCTCTCTCTCTCTCTCTCTCTCTCTCTCTCTCTACCACTCCCGTTCACACACCTGTGATTTAGTCACTGCTTGGAGGTAGGACTTCAAGGGGGATAGGGTTGGCGGGCAAGTTTGTATAAATAGCTAAGGTTTGTATAGTTAGGAAAAATACAAATTATCTACGAATTTGTCATTTGGTCCATAATTGGAATACAAACCACTCTATTTATTAGGGGTGACTCACCCATTACGAAGGGTGGACGTCCCTGCCAATCTGGCTTTTGGCTTTGCTCGGGGACTCCTTATCCGAGTATCTTAGTACTCAAAAATAAGGAGTCCCTGCCCTCGCTAAAACTTTGCTATGCAAGGTTCGCGGCCTATGCAAGCCGTGTGTTGAGACACGCAGCAGTGTGATTGTCTAGGTAAAGTTACAGTATACCAAATGGTCTTTGGATCGCCTTGTAGCCGACAAATTCCTGACTTTACGGGGTCCTCCAACTAGGGATCTGTTCGCAACGCTCCTGAATCTCAGGCTGCCGTTGCTCCCCAGCCTTAAACCCCAAGGCTCTTTGGCAACAACGGTGGGTACAACAATGACGTTTACGTCTCGTCCCTGTTTTATCTGGAAAAGGACACTCAAGAAGGCTAGAACATCGGTCAACCTCTCAAGGACTCTCCTAGCTCCGCTATGGCATTATGCAGAACGGTTTTCAAACCTTTTGCAGCTCCTGATAGTCTCTCCAAGAGAACCCTCTCCTTATCACAAGCTATAGCTTTGCCATGATTGTACACCTGGAGACTACTCAGTACCTCTTGCGAAAAGGTTGTCTAGATATCTGAGGAATTCCTTCAAAACGTCCTCTGAGGAGGAAAGAAGCAACCAGTCGTCCAGGTACCGGATGAGGTGAATACCTCGCTCATAAGCCCACACCGAGACTGTCATGAAGACTCTCGTGAATACCTGGGGAGCTGTCGACAACCCGAAGCAGAGGGTCTTGAATTGCAGGATCTGGGTACCCAATTTCACCCGGAGAAACTTCCGGCTTGAGGGGTGGACAGGGATTTGGAAGTATGCGTCCTTGAGGTCTATGGTCATCATGTAGTCTTTCTCCCCCAAGGACAGCAAGACCGACTTCGGAGTGTCCATTTTGAAATCTGTCTTTCGCACAAACTTGTTGAGAGCTGACAGGTCTATCACCGGTCTCCACCCCCCCCCCCCCCGGTCGCCTTTTATACCAGGAACAGTCGGCTGTAGAAACCTGGTCCTGGGTGCAGGACCTCCTCCATGGCGCCCTTCTCCAACATCGTGGACACCTCTTCTTGAAGGGCCGCCCTCTTCAACGGGTCCTTGGGTGCCAGCCACTCCGACAGGCTGGCCGGAATTAAAGGCGGGGGTTCCGTTAAGAACGGTAGCCTGTACCCCTCCTTCAGTACGGATACTGTCCAGGGCTCTGCTCCGTGAGCCTTCCATGCTTGCCAATGTAGTCTGAGGCATCCCCCAACCTGGGGCTTGGGCAGGAGTAGGGGGCCTCCCACTCTACCTCCTCCTGGAGGAGCGGCCTGAACGGCCTCTCCTGGAGGCAGAATACCCTGTTCTAAACGAGGCAGACGCTGCTGGAGCTCCTCTACGGGGGGGGGTGTGGCGCTGAAGCCCACGAGGAAGAAGGGGCTTCTCTCCTCGTCAGGTTAGGCGGGGCCTGAGAAGTAGAGGACCCGTCTGATGCTGATCTCTTGTAGGAGGGCCTCCTTACCGGTTGAGGCCTGGGAGCGTTCACTTCCTTTCGTTTAGCCACCTTCTCCATAATCTCTTCTAGCTCTTTCAAGGGGAACAAGGAGTCACCCCACACAGGAAGGCTCCTCATGGCCCTCGCCTCCCTGTCTGGGACCTTCCGGGAAAGTTTCGCCAGAATAGTGTCCCTTTTGCGAAGAACCCAATTCGCTGAAAGGGCAAGGGACTGATACGTAAGGAACTTCAGGGTCTTGCCCCCGGAGATGATAAGCTCCCTCAGGAAGTTCTGCTGCTCCGGGTCCGTTAAGTCATATGTGGCTTGAACACCTACCAGTGTGGAAGCCCACCAGTCCAACCAAGAAGAGACGTGCACCAAGTCTTTCGACATCTCCTCCATCATCGCAGCCTCCGACTGCGAAAAGCAAATCGGGGCTGAAGAGGCTCTGTCCTCCGGGGCACCCTGTCCCAGAACATCGAGGGCAGGCTCCACTTTGCAGGCTCCCGGTCGTTGTCCCTCTGGCACATAGAACCTACTCTGTGTCTTGAGCCCTTGGAGCAACTTCGAGGAGCTCTGCGGTTTGGGAGCTTCGGCATTGCCTGCCACAACTCTATCAACATGAGCCCGTCCCAGGACGAGATCTCGGGCCACAGGCAGGGCCAGGGAGGTTTTCTGTTGGACGGATGCCTGCATCAAGCGGGTCAGGCTGGACCTCCAGTAGTCCTCATCGGTTGGGACCAGTTCCTCAATCCGATGATGCCTTCGAATCAGGACTATAACCTTCCGATAGGCTGAGTCCTCGGTCGGGGAACCTTCTCTACCGTCAGCAGTACCTTCCGCCTGATCCCAAGGAGCCGGGTCACCGGGCACTCCCATCGGGCGCTTCGGTTCTGGAACAACAGGCACTCCCCTGCGGTGGTACCGGTCTTCCCCGGCGGGAACCTCCGCACCAGGTTCGGGGGTCAGAACTGGCATCGCCGTGCCGGCGAGGACTACCGTTCGTGTATTCTCTCTGGGGGACGAGGACGCGGATCCCGTGGGCTGACCCGACGGAGGGAACCGTTCCTTTAAGTCCGAGGGCCAAACTAGCTGTGCTGATTCGGCCAGGCTGCCCGTATGGAAGCACGGTTCCCCCCGCTGGGCGGGGTGAACCGGAAGCATCGCGGCCTTACGCCTGCCTGAAGCGGCCTTCTCGCATTTCTCCCTGCGAGGGTCATATCTGCGTCTGGAGGATGGCCTTCGCGGCGAGAAATCCCTGGACTGCCGGTCCGGCTAACGCTGCAACTCAGACTTACGGGGAACGAAGACCCAATCACCATCGGGGGACCTACTCCTCCTGTACTTCCTCCGTGGAGACCGGGACCGTTTTCTACTGAACCTCGAACGGGATCTTGAGCAGGAACGCCTGCTCCTGGACCGCTCCCTCTGTCGCCGATGTCTCCTCCTCGTTTCCTCTTCTGAAGAGAACGAAGCCCCACCATCTGAAGAGCCCGACGAAACTGTACCACCCGAACGACGGGCAGAAGCGGGGACTACGGAGGGCTTCGCGAACTAATGCGTACCAGAGGTCGAGGGTTGTAGGAAGGTCTCTGGAACCGCCGTCAGAGGAGCTGGAAAAGAAGTTTGGCGCACTACACTAGGGAACCAGGTATCCAGCCCCTCTTCCATCCGCATTGGGGACCTACCTGGCGTTTTAGGGAGCCTCCACCCGAAGGGCTCACTTACCGTGGAGTCCAACTTACCCTGGGCGTCACCAGCCGCTGAAGAACCTGAAACACAGGCCCACGAAGCGGGCGAAGAAACAGGCACAACATTACTACACCACAAGGGGTCGTCGGAGGAAACGTGCCCCCCAAGCACAAGGGCAGAGTCTCCAGAACCCCCAGACACAGCACTACCAGGCCCCCCACTAGCCTGAGAAGACCCAGCAACCCCCACTTCACACACATTAGACTCCTGGGGAAGGGCCCTCGGCTCTTTCCCCGCAACGGACTTACCTCGTCCCCTACTCTGGGTAGGGGAAGTCGAGACAGAAACCCCGTCGGACCGTCCACTGGGTGACGGTAACGGCGAAGAGATGCTAGATTTCCTGGGCGAACGTTTCGACGACTTCTTCTTCTTAGTGCCGTAACGCACCCACTGAATCTCACTCCAACTAACACACTCAATGCACGTATCCCATGGCGAGCACATCCTGCCCCTACAGGAAGAGCAAAGGGAGTGAGGGTCTACTTCGGGCTTGGAAAGGAACGCTCCACACGACTTTCCGGCTCTAGGCCCAGGACAACGGCGGATCTGCTCCATCGCACACAACCACAAGGCACAGGAACGAAGGGAATCAACAAGGAATACACTTGGAGAGCACAAGGAAGGGCAGTGAACACGCAAGAACACAAGGGATAAGCACAGAGATACCACGCGGTAACCACGCGGGACACACGAGTCGGACACAAAGGGTCGTAAGAGACGAGAGCGGCGTGATGGTATCACGTCGCGACCAGAGAACTTACTGGCTAACGGGACCCAAGCTGACGCCGACCTAGCTCAAGGATACCCTCGGGGCACGTTCTCTTACTCCCGGGTTACCCCTCCATAGAAAACGGGTGTAGGGTATACTACACAAAACTCTGGTCGGTAGAGAGGAGATTACAGGTAACTCCTAAGAAAGTAGTTCGAGGTAAGTATTTGTGTTGGAACAAATACAAATTATCTACGAATTTGTCATTTGGTCCATAATTGGAATACAAACCACGCTATTTATTAGGGGTGACTCACCCATTACGAAGGGTGGACGTCCCTGCCAATCTGGCTTTTGGCTTTGCCCGGGGACTCCTTATCCGAGTATCTTAGTACTCAAAAATAAGGAGTCCCTGCCCTCGCTAAAACTTTGCTACGCAAGGTTCGCGGCCTATGCAAGCCATGTGTTGAGACACGCAGCAGTGTGATTGTCTAGGTAAAGTTACAGTATACCAAATGGTCTTTGGATCGCCTTGTAGCTGACAAAGTCCTGACTTTACGGGGTCCTCCAACTAGGGATTTGTTCGCAACGCTCCTGAATCTCAGGCTGCCGTTGCTCCCCAGCCCTACACCCCAAGGCTCTTTGGCAACAACAGTGGGTACAACAATGACGTTTACGTCTCGTCCCTGTTTTATCTGGAAAAGGACACTCAAGAAGGCTAGAACATCGGTCAACCTCTCAAGGACTCTCCTAGCTCCGCTATGGCATTATGCAGAACGGTTTCCAAACCTTTTGCAGCTCCTGATAGAGTCTCCAAGAGAACCCTCTCCTTATCACAAGCTATAGCTTTGCCATGATTGTACACCTGGAGACTACTCAGTACCTCTTGCGAAAAGGTTGTCTAGATATCTGAGGAATTCCTCAGCATCAGTCTACCAGGCAGTATAACGTCTTGGGTGTCATGTGAAAGTGTCTATCTCCACTTGATACCTCTATTCCAGAAATAGCGGAATCCTCGAGTATATACAAGAGGAAAAGACCCCTATTCAGATTCGACAGGTAAAGATGAACACTCAACTTTGATCTTTCACCTTCAAACTGAAAGAAAGGGACATCCTCTCATCGATGGACTTTTCCTAACTCATACAGACTTACAATTTGCCTTTCTCCAGTCGGAATTGAGACCTTCCTCTCAGAACATGGTTCAAATTTTCCCATCTCTAAAGAGACCTCATGTTCCACTTCACCAGGCAACAAATTTTCTTCTGATTTAAGAAGACAATGTTCCCACACACTTGGACAACAACCATACGATTCAAGGAACTTTATGGTCTCTCTCTCGACATGGCCCATTATTGAGAAGGGCGAAAGACAATGTTCAGTTTCGTCCCTGAGTATGTCGCCAGACACAGTCTCCAGAGGTGACGGTTCCTACACAAGTCTCCACTCGGTAACGGACGATCCAGATCATCCGTTACTGTACCCAGGGTAAGGTATGAGACTACCTAAAGAAAACGGCAACAGCCCACCCGGATCCCTTCTCTTGTCATCAGCATTGGGAGAGACTAGAGGAGGATCACCGAAACATCATCTCGACATGACGACTCACAGTGTCAGGGCTGGTCCTTCTTAGCAGATTACTCTGTGATGCAGGTTTTACAAGAAAGGATGTGAATGCTCCAGGTGACTTTCACAACCTTTCTCCTGCAAGACGTGACCCACAGGAACTCGATACGATCTCTATCGGTCCAGTGGTGGCTGCACAACAGCTGGTTGTAAACCTCAAGCTCCTTATTGGACAAGTAGCAGAAGGTTGAGGGCACTGTTACCCAGTTTTAGCCCGCGTGAATGAAAAGATTTGACTGGCTCTTATTTTTTCTTCATCCTCTCGTGGGAAAAGCAGCATCCTGGGTTCTCTGCATAAGCTGACCTTAAACCACTGCAGGTAAACCATGCTCCCTTGTGTACCTAATATTAAGCTAATACTGTTGCGTCCCCATACCCTGGCAAGGTGGTATTGGGAAAGTCTTGGTCACATCATGTTTTTCCTACATAGACTCGGAATAGAGTACCTTATCTGAGATGCTGTGCACAGATTGTCGGCGAGCACGTTCTTCTAGTCTGGAATGAAGCGGGCTGATAGTGGTACCGAACGGACTTTGGCCCATCTTGGTGTTTATACTGTTAGATGGGAAGAGGCTACGAGCAAGTTCCTTCTTGCTTGCCAATGTGAGTCTCTATGTGGTGTGTGGTGTTGTCATCCATCACATCACTGAGTGGTCTGTTAGGAACCGATGAAGCTGCTGAAGGACCGGAAAGTTGGTCTTCATCTCTTAAGAGATTCAAGTGAAAGTACTTTCGGACTCTGTCCAGAGGGCTGAGGTCGTGTGGTCCAGCACTATGGTCCCTCCTCTCTTCTTTTGATGTGTTCTAAGCACATCAAGTCCGAGGGGTGGGGAAGGATGAGAAGGTTATGCCCCTCTGTAGATTCTCGACTGACACCCATCCCTTGAGGTTCGTCCAAACTTCTGGTCCCATGGGGGTCAGAATGTTTGGGGGATCGAGGGCCTGATTCCAGTCCGACTCAAGTCACTTTGGAGTGGGAGTTGTTCTCGTTTTTAAGAAGGTTTTGTTGAGATTGGTGTCTAGAATCATTCCCAGATTCACCAGTCTTCTGGGAGGGAAGTAGGGAAGACTTCCGCAGGTTTACCCTGAACTCTGGATCTTGGTAAAAAAAGACTTCAGAAGTTCCGGTGGTAATGCAAGGTTGCCACTGAGTCTGCTAAGGTCAGTCAGTCGTCCAGAAACGGAGGAGACAGAAGCCGATCCTGTGAGACCAGGATGGGTGTAGTGGAAAGACCAAAGCACAGTGCCCTGAACTGGTGTTTCTTGTTTGTCTAGACTGAATCTTCCAACCTTCCTAAATGGATGGTTTGGCCCTGGAAGTAAGTGTCCTTTAGGTCTAGTGTGCAAATGAAGACCTGAGGTCTTAGCCCTTGTTCAAACTCCAACATGGTGTGGACATCGACCCAATGGGACAGCTCCTTACGGATCCTTTTGCATGGAAGATTGTAGACGCGGGAGTCTTGACTCGTGTTGTAAAGGATCAGACGCGATACCCAGTGTAAGAATTCTTCCCTGAGAGAGAATTCCTTTAACTAACAGAAGGAAGGCAACGCTTAGCCTTACCATGCGCCCTGATGGCATTGATGCTATTCCTTAGAATAGAATCAATCTGACAAATGTTAATCAATGGTTAACAGTTGGGTATCGTGGTTACTGTGCAGTTGGAGACTACTCGCAAGTAGTTCCCTTTCGACAAGCCGTTTGCCGATCACTTTAGTGTGATGGGGAACGGTCAGTAGCAAGAAGTATGTTGTATACCTTCTGATCTAGGGAACTATGGGCAAAGGTTGACTAGTAAGTTTGAGTCACGAACTGCTGGCGAATTGCTGATGATTGGTGAATCGGCGGTCTGTGAGCCGATGGTGAGCTAGAGATCAGCAAGCTGATTATGGTCCACCCTGGTTGGTCAGAGATCAGCAAGCTGAAGATGGGCTGGTCAGAGATCAGCGAGCCGAGTTCAGTGCTCGAAGAAAGATGAGCTGCCCATCGGTGATCTAATGATCAGCAAGCTGATGACTGATTATTGACTAACAATCGGAGATCGTTAGTCATTGGAGGGACTAGAGGTCAAAGATCAGCGTTGAGCTAGCAATTAGCGATCTGGTGATCGGCGACTTAGCAATCGGTAAACCGTGAACTAGCCATCAGCAAACAGTGATCTTGAGATCAGACTGTTGATGTTTACCTGTTTGCTGACGGTGGTCTGTCAAGTAAAAAAAAGAAACTTCAGAAGAGACAGGGACCAAGGATTCCCCTTGTAAGATGGAATCTTTGGGATCTTGAATCCTTCTGTTAAGCCTCTTTCCTCTTTTCCCGGTGGCAATGTTATGTTTGCGGGGAGGAATGGGGCAATGGTGACCTGTCCAAAAATTTTAGTCCTTTTTTCTGCCTATTGCGCGAGTGTGCAGGAGAGTACTGGAGCAATGGCACACAGGATGATGCTTGTGCTTAATTTCTGCCTGGAGAGCAGGCAAGCGCTGGCTCTTAGGCAAGAGCTGGCGCATTGGATCTGCAAGCACTGGCTCTTTGGCAAGAGCTGGCGCATTGAATCTGAGACCGCAACTACGCAGGAGGCGCAGGAAAGTGCGGAAGAGCGCTGGCACGCAGTAAGGCGCTGTGTAGTTTTGTACAGTCTCCCTAGAATGCGCTGAAGCATGTGACTGGTTGCACAAGGGCAGGTGCACTGGTGCGTGCCGAGTTAACGGTTATATGATGACGGGATGACTGATGGACCAGAGAGGGAGAGGTTGTTCCCCACGAAGTGGAACTGTGCTGGCCTTGTTCCGGTGCTAATGAACGCAAGTGTCGTTGTCGTATATGTATCACACGCACAGCACAAACACTAAAAAGAAAACTTATCACATTTCTATACACATATATATACATAAAAATTAAGAATGTTTTCATATATATACATGTATAAGAAAAAGTAAGTTAAAAGACAAAAATTAATGGCAGTCCAGAATAGGCGTGGAAGGAGAGCGGAAACAACCGCTCTCCATCAGAGCCAAAAGTAAAGTGACTAAATCACAGGCGTGTGAACGGGAGTGGTAGTAAGCTAACCCCCCCTACCCCCACTAACTAGCAGTGTGGGTAGTTAACCTTCACTAAAATTTTAATGGCTCGTCATTTCAGCTCCGCCGAAAGTATAACCCCTAGTAAATAGCGTGGTTTGTATTCCAGTTACGGAGAAATTTACTTTTAAGCTTTGTTCATAATCTGCAGACTAAAGTCAAAGTCAAAGTCAAAAACCTTTATTCCATTATAAAAAAGCTGAATGACTGACCTCAAAGTTGACCAGAAAACCAAACCCTTTACCTTTCTCTCCCTCCATTGAGACTCGGTTTAAAAGAAATCATTAAAATGTCCAACTAATCATTCTTCCTACATAAAGAAGCCTTCAAAATTACCTGTAGTAGTAAACATCCATTTCCCGCCGAAGCTCCACCTGTTCGCTGTACAACTTCTCTGCGCCATCCTTCAGGAACCTTGATTGAACTGCCATCTAACACAACTATTCAAAACAAGAAATAAGTACAATGTAATGAAAATCCTGAGAGAACTGTTAATTTTATGCAGTCTACTGTTTATTCCTACACATTTTATGCAAAAACAAATGAAGATTTTACCTGCATTATTGTGACAATATATAACATACATTTCAATTCAGATACATATGAGAGAGAGAGAGAGAGAGAGAGAGAGAGAGAGAGAGAGAGAGAGAGAGAGAGAGAGAATATTACCATTAGCTGAGGCTTTTCTTCCCTGTTTCTTTTTCTGGGGCGTTTCCTTCACGACTTCCGTCTCCGTAACTTCAGTTTTGATCTCATCTTTTAGGTGATCACCATTTACAACTGGTGCCTGTTCATCACTAGCAGGTTCATCTTGAGCATCCTTTGTATCAACCTCACTGGCCATTTCTTCGTCTGCTTTTTCTTCACCTTCAACTGCTGTTTCTTCCGCCGGAGAAGGTTCTTTATTTTTTAAGGAGCTATCTTCTTCCTCGGAGTTCTCTTCCTTATTCGGGGTTGAATCTTCCTGATTTGGGGTTGAATCTTCCTCATTTGGGGTTGAATCTTCCTTATTTGGGGTTGAATCTTCCTTTTCTGAGGTACTTTTCTCCTCAACAGGTGGACTTTTTTCCTTCTGGTCTGACTTTTCCTCCACTTCAGTATCCTTTAAAAAAAAATTAAACAACATATTAAAAACTTTTACAATAATTGACAGTATCCAATAAAATTAAATTTGAATAAAGAGATGAGTTCAAGTTATCCTTACAAACCCTTGTAAAAATTTAAGCAATTATAAAAAGATTAACTACAAAACTAGTGGTCTACTTGCATAAACTTTCCATCAATTACACGTAACTCACAATTCATCACCTGAAAGTTTCAAAAATACATTACCAAACCGAAGTTAATGGGTACCTGGCATTCAATTGGCCAACATTACAAGTAGTGTTACGCTGTTTGAAAAACTACCTGATAAAAATAATGACTATCTTACAATCCCATTACTGTACTTAAGACTGTAGTAACCTATTCACTTTAATTTTTCATACAAAGATAACCTACCAGTAGTAAAGGAGTACAAACATGTAATGGCCTCATGAGTGCGAATCGCGCCCTCTGGCTTTTAATTTTGGAAATTCAGGTTATTGCATTTTTGGCTACAAGAACGTCTATTTTTCATATTTCAATACTGTAATTTTTTAAGGAAAAACATTTGTAGATACTAACACCTACAGATATTAGAAACTATTTGTATTTTTCATAGGTAGCAGGTTGGTCAGGGCCAGTTGAGATTGATTGATTGATTGATTTAAAGTTTTCAGGCATCCTGACATCTGAGGTCATTGACGCCAGTAACATTTAATTTATGTATACAAAAATAAAAAATAAAATAAAATAAAAAATAAAAGAGTATTCAATTAAAATCATAAAAGTTGAATGTCATAAAAGTTAAATATTTTTCAGAAGACCTGCTTCTGAAATAAATCTAAAAATGATATTTTCATAATAAAATAAATTTTTGAATATACTTACCCGCTGGTTATATAATAGCCTAAGTCCCCGACGCCTCGGCAGAAAATTCAAAATCTCTTGCGCAGCTTAGCGCATATAAGCCAGGTGTACCCCAGCGCCCTCGCGGTACCCCAGGTAGAACTATGCTCAACCAATTCAGATTTTCCATGCCCCATGGTCTCTAGAGGGGAGGAGGATGGATCTAAATCTTATATAACCAGCGAGTAAGTATATTCAAAAATTTATTTTATTATGAAAATATAATTTTTAAATATAAAACTTACCCGCTGGTTATATAATAGCTGATTGACACCCATTGGTGGCGGGTCAGAGACAGCTGCATAATTGGAAATTCACTTAAGAGTTACATAAACAACTTAAGTGGTTCTAACCTGATAAGGAAGCCGACAGCAATGCTCTGCCTCATTTTGTCTGCTATCCTTAGGAGATCCAGTGATCCACTCGGGGCTGATGATCTCTAGGAGCTGTCAAACGGTACAACCACCTATAACATGACAGGACCTCAATTAATACCCTTGTTCCGGGCGCTCTCTAGGAACAAAATGACCACCTGACTAGGTCAAAGATTGCTGAAGATTGCCGACCAATCTTCACGTACAATCAGAAAAATATATATAACAGTTCCAAGAGAAGAACAGGGATACTAGGAATTTAGGGAAATGTAGTGGAAAATGTTTCACCTACTACTGCACTCGTTGCAAGTGATCCCAAACCGTAGACGTCTTCATAGAGACTGGACACGGTAAAAGTAAAGCAAGACGAATACAGGATTACCCCTTCACAAGACTGTATATGTGATGCTTGCAGAGAACACTTTAGTTTAAAAATTACAGAAGTTTCTACAGCTCTAACTTCGTGAGTCTTTACTCTTCCAACGTCTTATGATCTGTCACCCGACCGTGTGGAAGAACCTTTGTAATCAAAGTCTATACGAGATGACAGAATGTTTAGACATGGATAGCGCAGGCTTCTTGACCATGCACCTAAGAGTTATGAAAAGACTCATAACTTCTTTGTTCTTGTTCCAATAAAACTTCATCGTTTTAATCGGGCAAAAAACTCTTCTCAGCCCATCACAAACCAAATTCGAGAGAACAGTGATCCCGAAAAATTTAGGCTATGGATGAGAAAGATGTTTATTAATAACCAAGAATCCAGGTTGCAAGGTACCTATGGCTTAACCAATGTGAAGTCCATGTTCTTGCTAAAATAGTGAACTTCACTGACTCTCAACTATGGTAGACTTACTCAGAAAGTCTCCAAAGTTAGGCTTTAAATAAGAAAACAAGTGTAAAGGGTCGGATCTGTCACTACCGCGAAGCTCCAGAAACGAACCCTGAATTTCAGGCTGGAGCATCTTGCTGATGCCTCCTAGTCCTCTCAAACGATCAGAGATGATCTATAAAGTCTCTATTTGATAGATCCAATCTTCTGCGTCTGAAGACAGACGCCCGCATACTGTACTCCTGTACCCTTTGATGGTCGAGGAGGGAAGAAAATGTGTTTTCTTCTAAGGTCTAAGAAAAAATAGGCCACTTGTGTTAGAGTTACCTAATGAAGAGCTGGCTCTAGCTCTACACCACTCCATAAAGCACTCTAAATGGGTTGGAAAACCTTGAGGCAAAAGTCCTTTGTACAAGTGAAAGCCTCAGCTGTCTCCTTCGAACAACCCTCTAGATCTTAGGGGTTTTCCGAAATACTGGAGGCAGCTAGACCTAAAGCTTGATGGTTTAACATAAAACGTTCGTGATCCTGACACGGGGAAAAGGACTAAAGACATGCTTCCAGCATGCACCCAGCATGGTCCCAGCATGAGTCCAGAACGGTTCCAGTATGCTGCCTACACTCAACATGTCATGAGAGAGAATCGGGATCTAGAACCGCCTCCCAAAACTCGTCCATATCGGTCGCAAGAAACCGATATTAAAGCTAGACGTTGAAAAGAAGCGTCAACCACGTGAACCTCATGCTGTGAGGTTAAGACCTGATTCGTGTGGAATCAGCAAGTGTTCAACAAACTTATAGCCAAAGCTTGACAAGAGGGAGCGTTAGCTGCGAGGCCAGAGAGACGCGAAGGAGAGACAATAATCTGGTTAAACTGCTGTGAGAACAAGACTTGACTGTATGCGTCTAGCATGCGACCATAATGTCGTATGTGGTTGCATTTCCGTAAGGTGTCAGTGTGCTATATGCGTTCACCTTGTCATGTGGGTACAGCGCCGTGTGTGTGCCCGGCTTACAGTATAGTAAATCTACAGCGTGCAGCGTTGAGGCGACAACATCGCGTCAGGTCGTTGACGGAAAGACGGAAATGATAGCCGAGAGTTGTCCACGTGTAGGATGCGTACGCATGAGTGATAATCACGCGTCCCGCAGACCGCGAAAAAGGGACAACCTGTTGAAAGGATCAACTTAGACTGTTAGCGGCCAACATACGACCAGACTGGTGTCTGCGTCTGGGACTGCGTGAGGGAGAGACCAGAACTTGCGTCTGTGTCTGCACGACGTCTGCCGTAAGAGAGAGACCAGACCGCTACAAGCACCCGCTCTAACGCTTCTCGTAACATGAGCATATTTCTGCAAGGAAGCATTACTAAGCATAGGAGAACTATGCCTTATGACACTAATCGGAAAACCATTTCTTTGATCTATGGTAGTCCTTAGACTCTTTAGGAGAAAATTTTCTCCCCCCCCCCCCGAGAATCGTAAACGCTAAACACAGATGAAAAAGACCTCTTTTGGCTCAGACCAAATCTACACTCGCGGGGTAGCGAGTGCGTCAACTCAAGCGCGGGCGAAGGCCAGGAGAGAGCATCAACCGCAGTCCTGAGAGCGACCTGGGAGAGTCCCTATGCCATTTCAAGCGCGTCTTGTGCGCGAACTGAACGTCTCCAATGCTGTGAGATACCGTCAACAGTAGTCGCTAGACCTCAGAAGAAAGTAATAGACTTTTCTCCAAACTGGGGAAGGAGAAGAAGTGTGAACAGAAGCAAACTGAGCACCTTTTCCCCCGAAGAACTATGTGTCTTACACGAGTCAGGTGCTGACACGTCGCCTTCTTCCGAAAAGAAAAAACTTCCGGCGAACGTTAGATACTGCAGGATAAGTTAATAGAAAAACATACGACTCCTGAAAGGTCTTGGAAAAATCGATTGGTGACAACCAATTCTAGGTTATGCGTCCTTCGACGAGGACAAAGTCCTTCCTCCCTGAAAGTGAGTCAGAATCCAGCGGAAGAGCTAGGATTGTATGTGACTTGTCTGACTTCCGCTTCTCTCGCGGAAGAAAAAAAAAAAACAATTGCTTCCTGTTCATGCATCAAAACCTGTTTGCGTGCATACATGACGAGTAACTACCTAGTCTGGTAGACAGGGAAAACGTAGAATGTTATTCTCGTCAGGAAACTGCATTCAAATATGCAGAAAACAGTTACAAGATCCATGATACCATGACGATGATGATCTGATCGCTTCAAGACCTCCCAACTCACTCTTTTCAAGATACTATGTCACAAGGTTGTGATGTCATAGCTCGCCAATCATAGGCAAAGAAAAGAGCATTACCTCATCATTCCAAAGTGGAGAGAGACCGTCTTGGACTGCATCAACAATATTGCTTGGCGGAACAGACGTTTAAAGCACAAGGTCCGCGAAGAACCTCAGCCTACCGACCTTCCTTCTCCCAAGGGTTGGAACGTAAGTTAAGAGATATAGGACTAGGGGCAAGGTGAAAACGAACAAACACCTCCTCCAGAGCACTGAGCTATGTTAACGAGTCACTAACAAGAGTGGTTTAAAAACATAAAACATTAAATCATAAAAGATCTGCCCGTGATGGGAGATATACTCTAACGTTCTATTCTCATAAAGGCCTTAATGCCCTTTCTGTTGTAGCAGCTGCAAGCACTGTATCATTTCAACAGGAAGCTTCGTTATTTTCCTGAGAATGATTTACTGTAATGTTAATTCATTGCTTTATTTAACCATTAATTTACTAGGCCATCGTTCCCTAAAGGAGCCCTTTGGGTTAAAGCATCTTGCTTTCCCAAATAGGGTTGTAGCTGGCTTGTAATATAAATAAATGAGGGAAACTCTTTAGAAAAATTCTCATGAGTTTCTGAAAGTTATTCCCTTCCTTTAACAATCTCTATCCTAGGAAGAGAAGTCTTGATTCTTAGGAAACCACTCCTTATGATTCTGAATTCGGACCTCAATACTAAGAGGTTTAATTCTAGTTCTCACACCCAAGAGTTAGCCCAGCAGGCCTTGGACCGAGAATATAAAATCTTTCTAGTTAAGATTTATTTCTTAATATAGCGCCTGGAGCAACACTAACTGAACACTAGACGTTCATGGTCAGGTAGACATCAAAGTCTATAGCCATAGGTAGCGAAGCGACCACCCCGACGCTGAAGCGTCCACACTGATGCTGAAGCGCCCACACTAGCGCTGAAGCGTCCACACTGACGCTGAAGCGTCCACACTGGTGCTGAAGCGTCCATACTGACGCTGAAGCGTCCATACTGACGCTGAAGTGTCCATACTGACACTGAAAGCGTCTACACTGACGCAGAAGCATCCACACTGACGCTAAGCGTCCATACTGACGCTGAAGAGTCCACACTGACGTGGCGCTTCGCTCCATTCCGTCGACATTCCGTTTCCGTTGCCGCACCGTTCCGATGACGCTTCGCCGGCTCTGCTGCCTGGCGAACGTCGGCGCGTCTGTATAGACTAATACTAGGTGTTATGATCCGTCGGTTTGCGTCGAGCATTCGAAGTAAAGCATCCACTTTCCCCCACCATTGAACATTGCGGTAGATAGGCCGCCTGTGCGACAACGAGATCTCACCGTTAAAGACACGACGCCTGTGCGTCCGTGTCAAAGACCGGAATCGAGACACCCAACCGCACTGTTAACGGCAGGTAGAAAAGACTGCAAAACCATAGTGCTAGCCACTGTCGTGAGACGACACCCAACAGGTGGGGTGGCGGCACTGCGTCTGCGCCGCATGAAACGTAATACACGCAGAACGAATATAATTTTGTTTTCAGCTTAGCGCCTTTGAAAACACTAACACCTCGCTTTATCTATAGCGAGGGTGAGCGTTCTGGTGGTCGACAGAAAACACTCGAGAGGACTTCAGTTCGGGTGTAAAAGACTGTAACGCCTGGTTACCCTCTCGATTCCCTTCGCCGTTTGACATAACCTCTCCCATGGGTTCGGGAGCTCGATAGAGGTCTAAGGCTAGGATAACGACAGGTCCGAATAGAAACACTCTCCACTGAATAAAATTCACTGCACAATTTATCATTAAAAAATTTGCACTTTACTCTTTGGCACAAAGATAGTTTCATAATTACCTGATAGACAAAGTATACACTCTCTCAAAGGAAATGAATTCCGTAAGGAGAGACTAATAATTCTGTCACTGGACAATTGTTTGAATTGGAAAGCAACCCATATAAATGTAACAAAATATTAAATATAAAAAATTACCTTAATAGATATATTTATACATTAAAATAAACCCTTAAATTAAGGGGTTCCAATAAATGATGAATCATCACTCGCATCATTGGAACATCTACAAATAATATACAAACAATTTAGTATTCCGAAAACCACCAAATCAACAACGATACATAGAATCGTGCGCTACGACGAATGTAAAGAATACTGCATCGTATAAAATACACTGAAGTGTAACTTCCTTTAATCTCTGACAAGGAAAAAAAATACTGAAAGGACCAATTAATTGCAAAATAAAATGTTCCTTTTATAAAGTACAATAAAAAACTTGAGAAGTAAAAGAAAGTACTATTCATAAAATCGCTACAATATATGTAACATCGTAACGATACTGATTACCGTAACAAAAATAAACTGAACGGTAGTTAATCTTCGCAAACAGATCAAAGATTATCTAAATAAAAAAAAATAAAAAGGATAAAATTTTCTCAAAATAAATCCTTTAAATTAATTTATAACTTAAAACACCAAAAGCAAAATCACTTATATTCTTAAAAGGCAAGACAGACTTTTAGCCTACAGAAGAGGCTGTGACGTCATCCATGGACGAAATGTTTACATTTCGCCCCTATGATTTCGTGAGGTTTAAAATAGGTTGAAAAACCTTCCAACCCTACCTTTTAAGTTAAAATACGTGATCAACAAAACAAATATGCGAAAGCTAAAACTCAAAAACGTTAATACATCACCAAATAACGTCCAAACAGAGTAAGAAAACAAGAGAGAATTTCCAATAGTTCAGCCAGCTATGGCAGCAGAGAAAAATCTGAATTGGTTGAGCATAGTTCTACCTGGGGTACCGCGAGGGCGCTAGGGTACACCTGGCTTATATGCGCTAAGCTGCGCAAGAGATTTTGAATTTTCTGCCGAGGCGTCGGGGACTTAGGCTATTATATAACCAGCGGGTAAGTTTTATATTTAAAAATGCCACTTGCATGGTAGGACACATCATTTCCAAGAATCTTGGCAAGGATGAACCTGCCACCCTCACCTCGAGCCTCAAACAAATATCTATTCCGTAAGTTGTTATAATTGGGGCATTCGGTTAACAAATGCCTTACTGTTAGAGGTACTAAACAGTCGTCACAATACGGTGTCAACCGAGTGTGACCAATACGGAGACGACAAAGAGACGTCTCCCATTTTCGGGGCATCATATTATACCTCCAAGGAGATATGTCATTTGTTACCTCTCGCATTTTATTCCCATCTAGGCTATCCCATTGCTGTTGCCATTTATTGCAAACCAATTTCTTGATGTCAGGTAAGAAATCATTACAGGGAATGGGATACCTTCTTGGCAGCAACTCGGATGCAGCCTTCTTAGCCAGTGAATCTGCCTTCTCATTCCCAGAAACACCTACATGTGCTGGAACCCAACAAAATTGAACTGTTATACCTCTCCGTCCAATCATAAAAAGCCATTCTAAAATCTTTAAAACTAGAGGGTTATTAGAATTAAAAACTTCTATAGCTTGAAGGACACTCCTTGCATCACTAAAAATTGTAAAATTACCCTCCTTCTCCAATGCTATTTTCTCAGTAGCGGTTAATATGCCATACAGTTCGGCAGTAAATATGGAAGCGGACAGAGGAAGTGCACTTCTACAATTAAAACCAATACTATGTACTCCAAATCCAACGCCAGCATCAGATTTGGAGCCATCAGTATAGATAAAAGTTGATCCTCTATGTTCTTTAACATGTTCATTAAAAAGACACCTGGCTTCTAGGTCTGACATATTCTTCTTATCTCCAATAAAATATTTACAAAAAGATATCTCTGGTAACTTCCATGGAGGCGTTGATGATACCTTGAATGGAAGTACCTTATTTCTAATTATATCCAGACTATCTAATAATCGTTTCACCCAAAAGCCATAAGGTTGAGGAGATTTTGGGTGCAACTCAAAGTATGATGCGTGTCTTACAAGGCTTGCAGTCTGAAAGGCTAGAGAGTTAGGGAGTCTTTGCAATCCAAACCAATACCGAATAATGGAAGACATTCGGTAAAAGTCTAGAGGTAACTCTCCAGCATCAACAAGGAGACTTGGGATAGGCGAGGTTTTAAAAGCTCCAGTAGACAATCTAATACCTGCATGATGTATCGAGTCTAATATTTTCAACCGGTTTGGGGTGGCTGAAGAATATAATTCACAACCATAACTAATTTTGGAAAAAATCAAGGCCTTGTATAATTTTAAAATAGTATTGCGGTCTGCCCCCCATGATGTATGGGACAATACTTTCAAGATATTCAGAGCTTCAACACATTTAGCTTTTACCGCTTTTAAGTGGGAAACCCATGTAAGCCTACAATCAAATATCAAACCTAAAAATTTAGCTTCTCTTGCACATGGTATCCGTTGACCTTTAATGTATATATCCGGGTCTGGATGTACTCCCCAGATACGACAAAAATGGACAATGGTAGTTTTACTTGTCGAGAACCTAAATCCATTCATGTCAGCCCACTGGATAATTTTATCAATAAAGAGTTGGATTTTTCTCTCAACCATTGCCATTCTAGTGCCAGCAAATGATATTGAGAGATCATCCACAAATAATGTTGAGAGAACATCCTGGGGAATGGCTGAGGATATCCCATTAATTGCTAGTGCAAAAAGGGTTACACTCAGCACACTACCCTGAGGAACTCCTTCTTCCTGGCACTTACTCTCTGATAGAGCTTCCCCAACTCTCACTTGAAAAACTCTATGTGAAAGAAATGCCTGAATAAATAGTGGCAGCTCTCCTCTCAATCCCATTTCATGAATGGTTTTAAGTATACCATATCTCCATGTGGTATCATATGCCTTTTCAAGGTCAAAAAATACTGTAACATGGTGCTGTTTGGAAGCAAAGGCTTCACAAATAGAAGACTCAAGTCGTATCAACACATCAGTCGTTGAGTGCATTTTTCGGAATCCACATTAAATCGATGATAAAATACCTTTCTTTTCAAGGACTTGCATTGACCATCTTCTCCATGATTTTACATAAACAAGATGTCAATGCAATAGGACGATAGTTTGCTGCTAAAAACTTGTCTTTACCGGGTTTTAAAAAGGCTAAAATAATGGCTAGTTCCCAAACACTTGGGTAACTATGATCATGCCATATTCTATTAATAATGCTTAAAATAAATAGCTTTGTATTAAAATGTACATGTTTAATTATTGCATATGGAATTCCATCGGGTCCAGGGGCTGTATTATTGCAATGAGCAAGTGCGGAATCAAATTCTCTTTCAGTGAAAGGAGAATTATACGACTCTTCCCTTCTTGTTGCAAAATTTAAAATTTTCTTTTCTTCAGTGCTCCTATACTGGTGACCAGGGGCTCCTTCACACTTGCTGGATACATTTGAAAAATTATTAGCCAGGGCATTGCTAACTTCATTTGCTTCAGTTACATACTGGCCATTCACCTTCAACACTGGTGGTGGGTTGGGGGTGAATTTGCCAGCTATCTTTTTTACTTTCCTCCACACAGAAGATGGTGGTGTTCTACTGTTAATGGAGGAAACAAATGACATCCATGACTGGCGCCTTGCTTCTTTCATGGCACGACGGAACTGTGCTCTACATTTCTTGTACATAATTAAATTCTCATCAGTTCTGCGTCTACGCAATCGTGTTAGAGATCTTCTTGTGGCTCTGTGGAGGGCAGTTAGTTCTGAAGACCACCACGGGACTGGTCGTCGTTTGAATAACCCTGTTGTTTTGGGAATTGAATTGACTCCTGCTGTATGAAGAGTTCCATTCAGTAGGTCTATGGCATCATCAATACTTTCAAACTGTTCTGCTCTCCCTTCGATTTCACTTAGCTCAGAAAATTTAACCCAGTCTGCCTTGTCTAGATTACAACATGGCGATCTTTGCAAAGGCGGACCCTTGTTGGTGTTTATAATGATTGGTGCATGATCACTAGTATGCCAATCATCTAATGTCCTCCAATCAAAATCAAGAAGGCAGTTAGAGCTTGCAACTGAAAGGTCAATGCATGACAAGGTACCTGTCTGAACATGGAAGTGTGTGGGCTCTCCTGTATTAAGGAGTCCCACATCCTCATTCTCCACAATTGATGAGATAATATTGCCCCTTGTGTTTGCTAAAATATCACCCCATAAAGGATGTCTACCATTCATATCTCCCAGTAAGAGAAATGGTTGAGGGAGTTGTTGAATGACCTCTGCTAAATCATCATATAAAATATTATCATTTGAAGGCAAGTAGAGAGAGCATATTGTATATTTTCTTCCTATATCAATTTGTACAGCCACTGCCTGCAGTGTTGTACATATAGACATAGGTATTTGGGGAACATCTCGACGAACGTACGTACATGAGACTTCCACCATGGCTCCCTGCTTGATGATTACAGTATATGGTGTTCTATAGCTAACATACTCTCGAGGACTAGGAGTGTTAGCATCAAGCATACTTTCCTGTAGACATACAATTATGGGGGAATGTTCATGAATTAGGAGCTTAAGTTCTTCAAATTTCGCCCTTAAACCCTGACAGTTCCATTGCAAAATTGAGGAGAAAACTATGGATTATTTCGGGAAGACATCTTGGATGAGGTCTTCCCATTAGCAGTTTTTAATCTAACATTATTACCTGTAGGTTTCTTCAGAGATGGTCTTGTTATGTTGGGTTTTACGTTGGTGTTTTTCTTTGTATCTTTTTTATATATTTGTTGAGGGGGATGGTGGACCTCAACTTGAATTTCTGATTTATTTAAATTGTCTTCTGGTTGATCGCCAACATCAACAGACAAAACATCATATTTATTTGATGTCATAATTCTAGTATTTCTTATGGAAGGGGGTGAGAGAGATGGAGGTCTCTCTCTTTTACGATTAATAGGTTGCGAGTTACCAGGTTTTTGTACCTTCCCCACTACAAGTACACCTGATAACTTGGTGTCAGGTGGAATCTCCATTAAATCAGGCAAGGATATGGCCTGGGAGAGGTTAGTACTATCCTTTGTAATGGGGGACAAAAGTTTGATAGTGGTGGGCAATGTCTTTTTGTTGATACTCAATGATAAATCTTTAGGAGGAGATGTTCTTGTCTTATGCAGCACTTTATCAATAGATGGTGAATTCCTTATTCGAGAACTACCTACAGTAGTAGGTGGGTGAGATGATTCCCGAGGAACTTTTTCTCCTGTTTTTAATGTCTTTGCATAAGTATTAGATTTATTTAATAATCTCTTGGCATGCCCCACGCTTACATGTTCAATAATTGATTTATTGAGGGCAGCCTCTTCTAACTTATAAAACTGGCAGCTCCTATCATTAGATTTATGATTAGAGTTGCAGTTTAAGCACCTTGCCTCAAGTGTACAATCCCCATGGTAAATATTGGAGCAAGTATTACAAATTTTTTCATTATTGCAAACTTTGGAAGGATGTCCAAATTTAAAGCAATTATAACATTGCAGTGGCTTCTGCTTAAAAGGTTGAACTCTGATCCTTTCGTTTTCTATGTCTATGTGGAGAGGTACATCAGCATCCTGGAAAGTAAGAACAATCATTGATGTTCCAGTTACTTTATGTACTTTCCACACTGATAGAGGACACATAGCCAATATCTCCTCTTCGGTAAATTCATATAGATCCCTATTGAAAACCACTCCCCTTCCATAGCTAAAGTTTAGATGGGGTTTGATGTCCAATTTTACATCATTAACTGTCTTCAAATTGGACAATATAACAGACTGTGTGTATGACTTGGCTTTTATCAAGTAACTTTTCTTCCCGAATCGAGATATATCTCCAGGTGCGATCGTACCTACCTTCCTCTGAAGAAATTTGCATATCTTGAAATAATTTTCCGTACCTCCTACAGATTGAGCAAGAAGCCACATTGGTGGTTTTGGCTTTCTTTGGGATGGCATATCTGCCTCTATATCTTTATCAGCCCAGTCTGCTGGTCTGTAGACATCCAGATCTTTAGGTGCCCCATCACACAGAGCACCCTTAACACTCATATTACCTACTTTAATATCAACAATGTTACAGCTTGCATTAAATGCTTCCTCATGACAATTAAATGATAATCAAGATTCCCAATTATCATCTTGAAGTTTCATTCTAATTTCTTTTATTGATCCGTAACACTCAAATATTTTATGTAGCACATCATAATTAGCTTCTAAAGGGATTTGGGTAACGTGCAGGACATTCAGTTTTCCTGTGTTGCCCAAATTACCCTTTTTCCGAACCCCACAAAGTCAGGACTTTGTTGGCTACTTGACGATCCAAAGACCATTCGCTCTGCTCAGACTGTCGGCGAGCACATTCCTCTTGCCTGGAATGAAGCGAGCCGATAGTGTGACCGAGTGGACTTCGGACCATCTCAGTATCTCTACTGAAAGATGGGATAGCTGTTCTGAAAAGGTACCTCCCTGCTTGTTGATATAAGCCACCACTGTGGTGTTGTCGCTCATCACCACCACAGAGTGGCCCGCCAAGACCTGATGGAACTTCTGAAGTGCCAGGAATACGGCCTTCATTTCTAGTAGGTTTATGTGGAGGTACTTTTCTGATTCTGACCACAGGCCTGAGGTCCTGTGGTTCAGAACGTGCCCCCCCCCCCCCCCACCCTTTCTTTGATGCGTCCGAAAACAACAACGAATCCAGGGGAAGGACTGAAGGTCCGTCTGTTCTGTAGGACCCATAGGGATCAGTGTCCGGGGAATCGTGTCCTTGATTCCACCGAGACTTGAGTCGCCACTGGAGAGATCTCATTCTGAGGCGACCATTGGGAACCAGAAGGGCCAGGGAAAAGAGATGGCCGAGGAGACGTAACCACGATTGGGCTGGAAACTCTTCTCGTTTGAGGAAAGGCCTTGCGACCTTCCTCAGCCTTGCTATCCTGTCGTCTGATGGGAAGGCTTTGTGGAGATTGGTGTCTATGACCATGCCTAGGTATACCAGTTTCTGAGAGGGCTGCAGAGAGGACTTCTCGAGATTTACCATGATCCCTAGATCCTGGCAAAGTTCGAGAAGCTTGTCTCGGTGGCGAAGAAGGGTTGCCTCCGAGTCTGCTAGGATCAGCCAGTCGTCCAGGTAATGGAGGAGACGGATACCGATCCTGTGAGCCCAAGATGATATCAGGGTGAACACTCTGGTGAACACTTGAGGAGCTGTGGAGAGACCAAAGCACAGCACCTTGAACTGGTAGATCTTGTTGTCTAGGCAAAATCTTACGTACTTCCTTGAAGACAGGTGGACTGGGATCTGGAAGTATACGTCCTTCAGGTCCAGTGTACACATGAAGTCTTGTGGTCTCGCTGCAAGTCTGACCGTGTCTGCCGTCTCCATGCTGAACGGTGTCTGTTTGACAAACCCGTTCAGGGTAAAGAGGTCGATGACTGGTCTCCAGCCTCCAGACGCCTTCTTTACAAGAAAGAGTCGACTCTAGAAGACTGGGGACCCATCTGCCACCTCTTGGAGAGCGTCCTTTTTCAACAAGGTCTCGACTTCTGCCCGGAGGGCTTGCCCCCTTACCGATCCCATGGTAAGGGAGCTCAATAACACTGGCTTCGCTGTCAGGGGAGGTAGAGATGTTGTGAACGGGACGTGATATCCCTGACCGATCACGGAAATTGTCCAGGTATCTGCCCCGAGTTGCTGCCACCTTGCCGCGCAACTTTGTAGGCATCCCCCCACTGGTGGACATGCAGGGGGACTGCCAATCCTAGCGTTTACGGCCTCGGCCGCTCCCTCTAGGATTTTTACCTCCCCTGGAGGATTTTTTGCCCTTCCTGTCCTTGACAGGAAAGGGCTTAGACACCTTTGGCTTTGCTGCTGTCGTCATCTTTGCATTCTTAGCTGGATGGGGCTGTTGGGTTGCCGGAGGTTTGTAGGGCCTCGATGTCAGGGCCCTATGGAGGAGGGAATCCTGGTTGGACTTCCTCCACCTCTCAGCAGCTAGCTCCACGTCCTTAGGCTCAAACAAACTCTTACCGAGTACAGAAGAATGTCTGAGCCTGCTAACGTCGGAACTGGGACCTTCTAGTGAAATCTCTCAGCCACTGTGTCGCGTCGTTTCAGGATCGTATTGGCCCACAAGCTCGAGACTTGGTGGGCCAGAAACTCGATGGTCCGCGTGCCTGAGAGTAAGAATGTCTCCAGTGCCTTCCTGGTGCTTTCCTTGGACAGATCCTCAGACCGCACCAGGATTCCCAGAGACCCCAGCCAGATGTCAAGCCACGAGGTTGCCTGCATGGCACACTTCACCCCCTTCTCCTGGCTTAGGATCTCAGTAGCAGAATACGAAATATGCCGGTTGGAGAGTCTCTCTAAAGGGACTCCCCCAGTGAGTTCTTCCACAGAATGGTGAACAGGAAGACCCAAACAAGTCTCCTCTAAGATCTCGAAATACCTCCTCTGGTGGACTTGAGGAGGAGGGAGGAGCTTGTTACCGGCGCTGGATCTGTTGGAGGAGGCAAGCTCAAAGAGCTGGCCTTCGACTTTGTCTCTGGCGCTCTTCATCCCTTGTGACCAGGGCAAAGCTGCACTGGCCCTAGAGGGTTTCTGGATGCCATAGACTCGGTCCAAGACCGTGTCCTTACCATCACAAGGAGGAATCTCTGGGTCCAGAAACCCGTTGAGATTTCTCATGAGGGTCAGAAATTGCCAGAACGTTTGTTCTGACTCTTGAAGCTCTCCTCCCGAAGGGCTAGCAGCAAAGTCTCCCGTCCCCAGTGGCTCTTCCTGGGGGGACCCGTGGACATTCTCCGAAGGTCTAGCTGGCTCGTCTGATCCTTGCCGAAGGCTTGGGTAAAGTCTTTGAGTCCTTCGGCTCCCTCCTGGGAGGGATACAGGACTCTTAGTAACAATGGATGCAGGCTCTTCTCTACCCCTGTGCAAGAAGACTTCTCAAGGAGAGGCGGAGTTTCCCTCATTGGTGCGATGGGGGAACGGACCGGCTCGTCCGACTCCCCTGAGGATGGGAAATCGTCATCCGCAGGGGAGGGAGAGAAAGTCTGGGGGGGAGAGGGCGCCTTGCACAAGGATTTGCGAGGAGACAGCTTAGCCCTCGGAGAAGTCACCACGGAGGGGACTCCTCTCTTCCTCTTCAGGGGAGAAGCCGCCGCCACTGTTTTGTGACCCAATTCAGAGAACACAGGCTTAAAAGCCTGCATGAGAGCTCTGACTATGGTCCCAAACCAGGGCTGCTGGTTGACAGTTGCACTGTCAGACACTCCCTCTGGAGGGAAGGGGATCGATCGATCCCGAGGAGGAGTCAACAAACGAGGGTTCGCTTGAAACGAAGCTGAAGAAAAAGTCCTTAGACCTGTCCGGAAACCTCCCCTCCTCCGGCGAGCGCGCTGTTCTGTGCTTGCTAGGAGGGGAACGAGACGATGACCTGTCTGCCTGAAGCCCCGTGAAATCGCGTGCGGGATCGCGGCGTAAATCACGCGATAAGCCCTGCCCTGGATCGCGCACGGGAGGATCGTGCGCGGTAGGAATTTCGCGCATGCGCGTGCAAGGACCATGGCGAGGGCGCGCATAGGTGATGGCAAGGGCATGCGGCGCCCAGGAGCTGGAACGTGGAGCGGGGCTGAAGGCTGGATGGGCGCTTGCGCGTGAGCAATCATTTGATCGTGCGTGCGCGGGCGCGCAGGAACCTGCTGAAGAGCCTGTGCGGGCGAGACTATTGGGCGCGCGTGCGCAGGAGAAATGTCTCTAGCCCGTGGGCGTGGAGCGCGCGTATCTGGAAGCACGGGGTGAGGACGCGATTGCGCAGCCTCGTGATAACGCAAAGGTGCATTTGCGCGCTGGCGCGCAGATGGTGCTGGAACTGTCCCCTGAGGAGATCGTGGGCGCGCAGGATTCGGGCGCAGTTTGGATGGAGAGTGCAGGGGTACCTTTGTTCTAAATGATAACCTTCTTGGAAGTTGTCCGGCTCGTTCCACCACTGAAGGCAGCTTTTGATGGATTCCGTAATTAGAATCAAGACAGCTTTTGATGGATTCCGTAATTAGAATCAAGACAGCTTTTGATGGATTCCGTAATCATCCTCCTCCAGGTCTGGGGTGGAGTTGGATAGAAGGGCCCCCTCCACCAACCAGTTTTCATCAGCATCCAACGTTAGTCCTGTATGCAGATCTGTTACAAAAGAATGCAATAAGGGAGGTAAAACACTTGAAATTTCAAGGTCGCTTGTTCAGCGTGCCAAAGAAAGGCTCAGACAAGCGAAGGGTAATCTTGGACCTGTCTCATCTGAATTCTTACATTCAATGCAGCAAGTTCCATATGCTGACCGTTTCTCAGGTGCGGACCTTACTTCCCCATGGGGCCGTCACCACCTCTATAGATCTTACAGACGCTTACTATCACGTGCCGATAGCAAGGCACTTTCGTCTGTTTCTCGGTGCTTTTGATGGATTCCTGAGGAGGAGGAGGAGGAGGAGGAGGAGGAGGAGGAGGAGGAGGAGGAGGAGGAGGAGGAGGAGGAGGAGGAGGAGGAGACAGAAAAGCCCGAAAAACCAGACTCTGAATCACTATCCCCAAATAAAGAATCTCGTGTAATGGTGTCAAGAGAGACTTTTCCTTGTTGACAAGAAGACCCAATTCTTTCGTTAGATTCAAAGTTGTCTGGAGATCCTTCAGGCAGTGATCGTATGAGTGAGCTCTGAGAAGCCAGTCGTCGAGATACAGGAAGGCTCTGATGCCGCTTGAGTGGAGAATTCTTGCTACATTGAGCATAAGTTTCATAAATATTTGAGGGGCGGTGCTGAGGCCGAAACATAAGGCTCGAAATTGAAAAACTTCCTTCTTGAATACGAACCTCAGATAATGCATGAAGCTCGGATGAATTGGTATGTGAAAATAAGCGTCCTGGAGGTCTAATGAGACCATCCAGTTGCCTTTTCTTACTGCTGCAAGAACTGACTTTGAAGTCTCCATCGAGAACTTAGTCTTCTGGACAAACTTGTTTAGTGCACTTACGTCCAAGACTGGACGCCATCCCCACGAGTCCTTGGGCACTAGGAACAGGCGGTTGTAAAAGCCTGGTGATTGTAAGTCCCGCACCCTCTCTATGGCCCCCCTTCTCCAATAATAGAGACACTTGAAGATGTAACGCTTGCCTCTTCGCCTCCTCTCTCTATCCAGGAGAGAGATCCACTGGAGCTAATACCAAAGGTGGTTTCCCTATAAAGGGGATTTTGTAACCCTCCTTCAGAAGCTGTACTGACCAAAGGTCTGCTCCCCTCTCCTCCCACACTTGCCAGAAGTTGAGTAGTCTGGCTCCTACTGCCTGAAGGCGAAAGCAGTCAGACTCTGCTTCACCCTGTTCTGAAGCCTCTCCTCTTAGCTCTTCTTCCATCGGGCCTGGAGCTACCCCTGCTGGAAGTCCTCCCTCGAAAGGGCTGAGAGAACTTAGGAAAAGTTGTTTCTTCCTTTGGTTTATGGCTGGAAAAAGAAGTTGGGAGGACTTTTCTTGCTGTCTTAAGAGACCAGATCTTGTGTGGCCTTCTGAGTTAATGCGGACGAAATTTCCCTTATGAGTTCTTATGGGAACAGCGAGGAAGACGGAGGAGCATATAATAACTCTGAAATCTGAAAGGGAGTAACCCCTAGTGACAGAAATGAACACATCTGAGCCCTTTCCTTAAGAATTCCTGCTGAAAAGAGTGCCGCCAGCTTATTAGATCCGTCCCGCAATGCCTTATCCATACAGGACATTAAGTGGACTAAGAAGTATCACCCTCTTTAAATGCAGAATCTTTCTTGCCCAAGGCTCCTAGACTCCAATCAAGGAAGTTAAAAACCTCAAAGGCTCTAAAGACGCCTTTGAGCAGATGATCCAACTCCGAGGTAGACCAGAAAATCTTGGTCTTCCTTAAGGCCGACCGACGAGGAGCGTCTACAAGACTCGAGAAATCTCCCTGGGCAGAGGCAGGTACTCCCAAGCCGAGAACTTCTCCCGTCTCGTACCAGACACTAGATCTAGAAGCTGGTCTACCTGAAGGAAATGCGAAGGCTGCTTTTCCTTGGTCTTTTTTGGACTGCATCCAGTCTCCCATCAATCTTAGAGCCCTCTTAGAGGACCGTGACAAGACCATCTTGGTAAACCGAGACTTCCTCGACGATTTTCCAAGAGTGAATTCTGAAGGAGGCGACCATGGGGCAACAGGTACAAAAGATTCTGGAAATTCCTCATTAAAAACCTTCATGAGTTTTTCAGATCTACTGAAAGACGAGACGAGTTAGAGTCGTCTTCTTCTGATACCTCCTCAAACAACTCAACAGGAGAGAGGTGATCATCAATGTCCTCTTCTGGCAAAGCCCCAACAAGAGCAACAATATTAAATTCAGGATCCATCTCATGAAGTTCCTGACTTCTGACAGCAAAAGAACCTGGATCATCACGTCTGTCGCCTAGTCCATCTAGCGTCTGACGCTCAGCTAAATGCTCGCAATCCAAGCGATCGGAACTAACGTGTTCCTGATCATGAAAACTGATAGAACCAGTGTCATTGCGAAGTGCGTGGTTCTCATCCTCATAATCAAGTCTCACTTCTTGACTACCAGCAACCCAGGAAGATGTTCGTCGCTCGGTGTCACATTCTGAATAACGCCTGACGTCGCGTCCTGACTGGCGCTCAGCGCTGCGTACCGCTTGACGCTCGACGTCCTGCCTGGCTTCTTGCCGCACGACGACGCATCCTGGAGAACGCTCGATATCGCATCTTGATGGACGGTTGACGTCCTGTTTTGTAGGACGTTCGACGTCTCGTTTAGCAGGACGCTCGACGTCACGTTTTGTTGGACACTCGAGCTCACGTCCTGAATGACGTTCACCTTTACGCTTAGAAAGGATGTTCGGTGCCTTGCTCTATAGAACGTTCGACGTTATTTCTAGCTGGACACTCGACGACGTTCTTTATTGAACGCTCGAGATCACGTCCTGAAGGACGTTCAACGCTATCTCTAGAAGGACGCTCAGCGCCTCGAATAGAAGGACACTTGACATCAAGAAAAACTGCATACTTAACGTCACGTTTAGGTGGCTGTTCGGGAACACGTCCTAGAGGACGTTCCATGTCGCGTTGAGAAGACCGCTTGTTGTTACGCTCTGAAGAACGCTCGACTTGATAGGAAGCTTGACATACAATGTCTCTGGCTGCCTGACGCCAGTCGCCACGATGGTGATGCTCAAGAACAAGATCATGTCCACTTTCCTTATGAGGAACAGTGTTACGACATTTCAAAGGTGAGACGAAAAGACGTTTGTCGTCCATAGCCTCTTGACTGACAGCTTTACGCCGCCTGGCGTTCAGAAGAGAAGCTTCCTGACATTCAGGATCCAGGACTGCTACTCTCTTACCGTCCAGGGCTTGGTAACTCTGCATGAATGAAGAGAGCCTTTGCTGTATCTCTTGCAGCATATTAACCCATATATGCCCAGAAAAGATGAAGGTTCTTGAAATCAAATGATTTTCAGATATGATATAGGTTATGATGTTTCCATGTCATATATCAATGTTTGAGGAAGTTTTCTCAAGTATTCTTCAATTTATTGCCAAAAATTTACTGTTGCGCAAACGCATCACTGGGCACACCATGCCTGTCCAATGTTTCGTATATGCAACACTGGGCATTTTAAGCCTAAAAGTTTTTTTTCTTATTTTATATATAATTTTTAAAAAAGAAATTGATGTAATTTTCAATAAATTACAAGAAGAAATACACATTTAGGATTACTTTCAAAGATGTCGTGGTAGATTTCATTTATATTTCAAGGAAACATAAACATTTCATTTATGAATAGAAATGGACATCGTGAATTACATGTATAGCATTTGAATACAAAATTTAAAGCAAAATAAATGACAATTCAGTTCAACAAAATAAAAAAAGAAACATTCTTCATTCAGCAATGTAAATTTTCTTCAACAAAGAAAGAAACAAACAAGCCTATTCTTATTGGGTAGGATATGCAACAGAACATTCCATATGCAATGGAACATCACACTTTCTGCAAATAAAAATTGTTTGGCTATGACAGCGTTTGCACCTTCTTCTACATTTAGGATCCCTTTCAACAAAGAAAGAAACAAACAAGCCTATTCTTATTGGGTAGGATATGCAACAGAACATTCCATATGCAATGGAACATCACACTTTTTGCAAATAAAAATTGTTTGGCTATGACAGTGTTTGCACCATCTTCTACATTTAGGATCCCTTTCGATGATGTCATGGCTTATCTTATCAAAACGTTTCTCGGTATTCAGGGTGCTCATGCATAGTGACCTTAGTTTTCCAGGGGTTTTTGGTGGTTCTCCAAACTTTTTCAACCAACATTGAACAATGATCTAGTAAATGTAAGCAAATCATCATACCCACCTTTCCGAGCAAAAAGCCAGGCGTTGTTCATTGAGACATTGATTACAAAACAGAGTATGGGAAAATATCATTTTTTACCTCTAATTGCAATGCGATAATGACAAATATTTTCATCTGTTCTGTCAACACCACCCATGTTCTGGTTCTATATGTCAATCAAATGAGGGCAACCTATAGATACTTTCATTTTTTCCCTTGCTGAGTATCGCTCAACTTTTTTTCATGTGAAACGTTCCATGCTCATTGGAACCTATGCTGATTACTCCATTATCATTCCATCTGACAACTAGAATTTGAGAATCTCTATCTAAGAAGTGCTCTTCACTACCTCTTGGCAACTTTTCAAATGTCTTGTTGATAGTCAGTGGACATTTATCTACTCTGTTGGCTCTTAGGGTACATGTGGCACCATGACCTCTTCTTTTGATCTCTTCTAAGAGTTTTATTGAGGTGAAGAAGTTATCGAAATAAAGAGAAAATCTTATTCTCCGATATTCAGCTTGAAGTGTGTCAAGAATGTTTAGAACAACTTTTCCTCCTAAACCATATTCACTTGCATACACAATTGGATTATTTCTTTCATATTTCCTTGGTAAAGGTCAAGAGTAAAGGCATAACGCAAAGGAGTGCAAGCTGCCCATGCTTTATAACAATATCGTATGGGCTTTCCACGGATGAACTGATTTGATGGTGTCTTCCAAAATATGGAATCATGGACTCATTTATAGATATAGTGGATGACCCAAAGACTTTACCATAGGAAAGATAGTTTTTTATTTAGAATGTGTGTCAGTGTGTGTTTGTGTGTGTGTGCGTATGTATGTGTATGTATATTTATGGTGATCCTTAGGCAAACATGAAAATAAAACGCTTTTAAACGCAATTTAATGGGGAAAATATATGTGGAATATTGAATACCAGTGAGATATGGGATGCCCAGTGTTGCGTGAACGCATCACAATAAAAATTAGATTTACGGAACGTATTTTGAACATCAGAATACATGCTAAAACACAAATTTCAGAAATGCACTAGTAAAGGAACAATCTGTTAATATGGGCACGATCTTATTTATCTATACGTAGGTTGCATTTCTCCTATATACCCATTATTTCTCGAAGACATGGTAGACAAAAATTACACTGAATTTTAAATCCCTGTACTGCACTTGTTATACAGTTTGTTTCAGCAGTTCACCGTACATCTGTCTGTTAAACTCTCTCTCCATAAACTGATGACAACAGAAAGTTAGAATCAGTAAGCCTATGGCGTGCAAGTTGAAACTTGCAAACACAGCTTTAGTGTTGCATCACTGGGCATATATGAGTTAAAGTTCGGATCCACTCGTTGCGTTATCAGGGGCATCACCTCTAATGCAACATCGCTCTCCCCACCGCTCATAGTGTACAGATGGTGATAACCAGTCTGACGGCTGAGGGGAGCATGAACCGAGGTCATGCCTGGTTCTGGCAACTGCTCAGCAAGCGAAAGATTCTTGGCAGAATCCGACGTCCTAGCAGGACGTTAAGCCGGAGAGCTCTCAACGGAAGATGGAAACCGCTCAATGGCTACAACCAGGAGCTTGCGCTGTGCTAGTAGGACGCTGGTTGACTTTTATCATCAAAGGTCCTCTTGAGAGGTCTGGAAGCTTGACGCCAGCCTCTTTTAGGTACTGCGTCATCCGAAGATGACGAAAACAACTTAACCTCGCCTTTCCTATGGTGAGGGCGAACGTCCTGTGAAACATCAACAGGTACGTTCGAGGGGACGTCTGCTTGGGAGCTAAAGCCTCTCGTCTGCTTTTGCCGGTGGACATTCCTTCTCCCAGGGATTGGGGAGCTTGGAAGAGGTCTAAGACTAGGAGAACGACAAGCCCGAGAAGGTGCACCCTCCACTGCACTTCTAGCACTGTCACCCTTTAACTGCTTCACATTGGGCATAAGCTGTGTCCTGTCCGCCGCAAGCAATTCAACCTTAGCGCCCAGCGCTTGAATCGCCACCAACATATCTTTAAGCATCGGCTCATTAGCAGTAACAGTAGCGGGATCAGAAACTACCACTACAGGGGAAGGATTAGGTTCAGTGACACGGGAAGAGGAAAAGTCTTTTGAAGAACGAGAAGAACTTCGTCTCAATCTATCTCATTGTAGTTTACGCCTATAGCAATCAAACTCAAGCCATTCATTCTCGGATAAAAGAATGCACTCATCACACCGATCACCCAACTCGCATTCTTTACCTCTGCATTTAACGCAGAGCGAATGGGGATCAAGAGAAGCTTTAGCCATTTAGGTCTTACACCTACTCACACATATCCTAAAAGTTATAGGGGGGGGTGGCCATTTTGAAAATTTTTTGAGAGAAATCAACAAGCAAGGGTCAAAAAATCGAAATCCAAACGTAATCCAAGAATATCCAAAAGCAAAATCAAACAAGCGTGAGTCAAAACCAAAGTATTGTACATCACCAAAGTAAATCAGCAAAAATCAGGGAATTGTCGAGTAGAATACCAACGATGTCACCGCTAGCGACAGCAGGGAAGATATGAGGAATCCTGGAATGGTTATTAGGTACCTCGCTAGGGTGCACAGGTGGTACACCTGGCTATCCAATCGGCGAGAGTTTTGAGTTTTCTGCCGTGACGTCAGGGACGTAAGCTATATACATATATAACTACCGGGTAAGTCTTATGTTTAAAATTTCTTGTCTAAAATGACACAAGGTCAAGATAGAATTTCTTGTTTAAAATGACACAAGGTCAAGATAGAATATTCCATTTAAAATGACACATGGTCAAGACAGATTTTTCTCTTTAAAATGATACAAGGTCAAGATAGAATTTTCTGTATAAAATGACACAAGATCAAGATGGAATTTTCTGTTTAAAATGACAAAAGGTCTAAATAGAATTTAGTTTTAAAATTACACAAGGCTGAGATAGAATTTTTTTAAATGACACAAGGTCAGGATAGAATTTTCTGTTCAAAACAACACAAAGTCAAGATAGAATTTTCTGTTTTAAATGATACAAGGTTAAGATAGAATTTTGTTTAAAATGACAAAAAATAAAGAAAGAATTTTCTGTTTAAAATGATACAAGGTCAAGACAGAATTTTCTGTTTTGAAATGACAAAAGGTCAAGATAGAATTTTCTGTTTAAAATGACACAAGGTCAAGATAGAATTTCTAGTTTGAAATTACACAAGGCCAAGATATAATTTTGTTTAAAATGACATAAGGTCAAGATAGAATTTTCTGTTTAAAATGGCTCAAGATCAGCACAAAATTCCATGCTTAAAATGACACAAGGTCATGCTACAATGTTCTGTTCAAAATGATACAAGGTGAAGATAGATCTTCCTGTTTAAAATGACACAAGGTCAAGACAGAATTTTCTGTATAAAATAACACGAGATCAAGAGAGATTTTTCTGTTTAAATTGGCACAAGGTCAAGATAGAATTTTCTGTTCAAAATGACACAAGGTTAAGACAGAATTTACTGTTTAAAATGACACAAGGTCAAGATAGTATTTTCTGTTTAAAATGACACAAGGTCAAGATAGTATTTTCTGTTTAAAATGACACAAGGTCAAGATAGAATTTTCTGTTTAAAATGACACAAGGTCAAGATAGAATTTTCTGTTTAAAATGACTCAAGGTCAAGATAGAATTTCCTGTGGAAAATGATACTGTATAATACTTTATAGAAAAATATGTGAACTACATCCTTAAAAATCAATAATACAATAAAAATACAGGAATAAACGTACCTGCTGCTCATCAGTTTCCATATTAGACTCTTGGGTGACTTCTGGCTCACTCCTGGCAAGTATAAGAAGAATTTTATTACAAGATTGAAATAAATTTCATCCCTAAATACAAACACCTTTATTTCATCCATAACACTATAATGATGCCTAGTCCAGTGTAGTGACAGACATGAATTTAATTTA
Organism: Palaemon carinicauda; assembly: GCF_036898095.1. Lineage (NCBI taxonomy): Eukaryota > Metazoa > Arthropoda > Malacostraca > Decapoda > Palaemonidae > Palaemon > Palaemon carinicauda. The sequence goes on along the minus strand of NC_090725.1, from coordinate 49,278,847 downwards.
TAATAGTTACTAAATTTGTCTCTTCTGAACCAAATTAGTACCTTGACAAGTTGAATTCAAAGCTCACAAAAATAAGACAAAGGAACGGCATATAAAATAAGAGGTTTAGTTACCTGAAAGATATGCAATCAAATTTATTTATGGAAACTAAACATATACACATTAAAAACCTCTTACTATTACTTATGGTGGTCATAGCCAATCACACTGCCTACCAAGTTACCAGAGGTAACAATACATCCCCTTACAAATTTGAAACTATACCAACTTATTATCCCTTTCAGGGTATATGTTGTGGCTGCTGGCTGCTGTTGAAATGAGAGACAACTAGATTGGCTGTGACGTCATCAGAGGGCGTGGCTTATTTCGCCTGGAATCTCTGCAGCAACTATAATTAAGTGTGAGGCATTTCAAAAAATTGCCAGTATTTTCCATGACAGCACTAATCAATCAAAATCAGTCTGGATTAGGAACTACTGTATACAACTGTTCATAAAACTTTCACTTGGCCAGAGGAGAGGGCTCAATACTGTCTTGACTGGTCTAATATGACAAATTTGATTGTAATTTGTATTTTTCATAACAATACAAACCTGTAGCTATTTATAGGGATAATACTTTCTGCAGAGCTGGAAGACTCGCCATAACACTCTTAGAGAGGTGTAACTACCATACCGCTGGTTAGTGGGGGGTTAAAAGAAGTACCCGACTACCCTGCTTACACACACACCTGTGTTGTCTTGTCACTTTTTATAGCAAGCAGGACTTATCGGGGGACGGGTGATGGCAGGCCAATTTGTATAAATAGCTAGAGGTTTGTATCGTTACAAAAAATACAAATTACTTTTAATTTTGTCCTTTGTTCCAACACTAAATACAAACCCTCGCTATCTATAGGGATCAACTCACCCCTTAGGAGGGTGGAAGTCCCAAACCAACTGGCTGGTCTTTGACCAGGGGATTTCCTATACGTGCTCCGCATGTAACAGGGAGAAACCCTGACACCTTACTAAACTTTTCTTGCAAAGCATGGTTAGCGACCTGAGCAGTCTGTGTGATTGTGAGATAGGCTACTAGCAGTGTGATTAGTCTAGGTAAGAATTCTCAGAAGCGTAGGAATCTTAGAATCAAACATGGATGTTACCCCCATCATACCTCACCAGGGGGTATGGGGATGTAAGTTCTGTATATCTCTTTATACCAAGTTACACAAGGGAAATGGTTTTACCTGTAGACAGTGGAGGCCAGCTTTACAGAATACCATAGGTGATGTTCTTTGTCATCTGAGACTTAACCATGGTTAAACTCCCCTCCACCATCTGCTATTGTCCATAAAGGAGCCTGAGGTGTTTAAACCATTTATTGTGTAGCCAAAGCAAGGTCAATGGAGAACGTCTCCATGTTCCTGTGGGTCACCTCTTGTAGGAAGTGGGCGGTCAAGGTCATCTGACGCTTCCACATGGCTGCTGACAAGGCCTGCGTCACAGAAGTTTTCATAAACGCTAGAGGCATACTCCTACCGTTAACATTATGAGCTTTAGGTCTCCCCGAGAAGGAGAAGGATTCAATGCTCGGTCTATGACCTTGCGCGTCAAAGCTGAGAACGTGTTCTTGATGATCCTTCTCTTGACCTTCCACGAGCTGACGAAGTGCTGACACTTGGGGTTGAGTTACAGTAGTTCTCTTGAGGTAGCCCCTCAAGTTCCTCCCTGGCATAGTAACCATTGATCTGGCTCATTGGTCACGCTACAAAGGGTTCTCAATCTGAAGGGCTCAAATCTGGGATTCAAGCTTTCAGGAACAAAGTTGAGAATGACCTTGATCATCGTCGTGAATTAGACATTGGAGGAGGCCGACTCTCTTGGCTGAAGCCAACATGAGCGGGAAACCTGTCATCAAGGTAAGGTGAAGATCTGTTGCTTGGCGTCCTGGGTTGTGAGGGGAGAGGGGGGGAGAGGGGGGGGAGGGGGCAGGTATCCAGACATCCTGTTCGCAAACTCTGGCTGAAAGGCCTTTCTGAGCAAGGAGGTGCTGGATAGTTTCCAGGCACAGGGTCGCAACAGAGCTACAGTGGAACCTCTACATACGAATGTCCTAACACACAAATTTTCCAACATCCAAAGTAAAATTCGACCAAATTTCTGTCTCGACACCCGAAGCGTTGCTCTAACATACGAAGTAAATAATACGCGTACGCGTGGAATTTTTTCGAAAGCGTCGACCGTGGTTTGTTGTTGACGCCGCTAGACGGCAGCACATCGGAGGGATGCCAATCGAGCGACGCCTTGATCAGTCCTCTCATCTCGTGCACATCGTGTGGTTGTTCTCTATTCGCTCAGTTATTAACAGTGTTTCTTATCTTCCTTTTTCACGTGTTGTTTTCTGAGTTTCATAATCATGGGTCCTAAAAAGCTTAGTTTCGGTTCAGGAAGTAGTAGTAGTGGTGAGAAAAGGAAGAAGTCAATGCTTTCATTAGAACTAAAGCAAGAAATAATAGAAAAGCATGATCGAGGTGTGCGTGTTAGCGATCTGGCTAAACAATATGGCCGAAATATATCTACGATCTCGACGATCCTAAAACAGAAGGCACAGCCATTAAAGCAGTGAAACCTACGAAGGGGATCACGATTATTTCCAAACATCGTAGCCCTACCCTTGAAGAGATGGAACGCCTTTTGTTAATATGGATCAAGGACAAGGAGATTGTTGGCGATACGATCACTGAAACGATCATTTGTGAGAAGGCCAGCACTATCTACAGTGACTTGAAGGCGGCGGGCTCTGGGGGTGACGTAGGGGAGAGTTCAGCCGATCCTACGACAGAGGAATTCAAGGCGTCTCGAGGTTGGTTCGAGAAATTTAGGAAACGGACCAGGATTCATTCAGTTGTTCGGCATGGAGAAGCTTCGAGTTCGGACACCAAGGCTGCTAAAGACTTTGTTAAAAAGTTCGAAAGCATCGTGGCGGAGGAAGGCTACGTAGGGCAGCAGGTGTTCAACTGTGATGAAACCAGTCCGTTTTGGAAAAAGATGCCTAGTCGAACATACATTACCGACGAAGAGAAGAAAATGCCTGGGACATAAGCCAATGAAGGATCGGTTGACTCTTGCGCTTTATGCCAACACCAGCGGGGACGGCAAAATTAAGCCTTTATTAGTTTACCATTCCGAAAACCCTAGGGCATTTAAAGCACATAGAATTAATAAAGACCTGCTACATGTTCTATGGCGTTCTAATTCTAAGGCTTGGGTTACTAGGCATCTCTTTGTGGAATGGGTAAACGTAGTTTTCGGCCCTGCTGTCAAGAAGTACCTTCAGGAGAGGAATTTGCCCTTGAAGTGCTTGCTTTGTTTGATCAATGCACCCGCTCACCCCCCCCCCCCCCCCCCCCGGACTCGAAGATATCATCGACCAATACAAATTTATATAAGTGTTGTATCTTCCACCGAATACCACCCCTATCCTCCAGCCCATGGACCAGCAAGTCATCTCTAATTTTAAGAAGCTCTACACCAAGCACTTATTTAAGCAGTGCTTTAATGTCACGCAAAGCACCAACTTAACTTTGCGTGAATTTTGGAGGAGCCACTTTAATATCGTGCACTGCTTAAAGATCATAGATCAGGCTTGGGAGGGAGTAACTCGTCGGACCCTGAATTCAGCTTGGAAGAAGCTTTGGCCTGATGCTGTTGCTCCCAGAGATTTCAAAGGTTTTGGCCATGAGAATGAACCTATGCTTGCCGCCGAGGAAGACGTCGAAGAGATTGTATCCCTTGGCAAGTCCATGGGTCTGGAGGTGGATGAAGATGACATCACCGAACTCGTCGATGAGCATCATGAAGAGCTCACCACCGAAGAACTCAAGGAGCTGCAAGCCATGCAGCATGATGAGTTCCAAGTGCAGTTGAGTGAGTCGGAGGAGACCGAGGAGGTAGGCCAAATCTTAGGTACAGCGGAAATAAGACAGATGTTGGCATATCATCAACACGTGGTTGATTTCATCGACAAGCGTCACCCACAGAAACTTCAGGTTTGCTGTGTAGTTGTGCAGTTCAATGATGTTTGCTTAACTCATTTCAGAAAAATCCACAAAAGCCGTACCAAGCAACTTTCTCTCGATAGTTTCTTTAAAAAATCTACAAAAACGGTCTAGTGATCATGATGAAAAGAAAGAAAGCGAAGCAAAGAAAAGGAAGACCGAATCGAGTGAAAGTGATGAAAATTAAAAATAAGAAAAGAAAAAAAAATGTAAAAAAAAATATAAAATTATAAAAATGAAAAAAAAAATAAGCTAAGTTAAAGTTCACATAGTGTAAGTTAGTGTAAGTTATCGTACGTTTTATCGTAGTCGCCGTCCCTACCTCCACGCTGATCTTCCGTCTCCTCCTGCGTAGCAGTCCCTACACCTGCGCTGGCCTGTCGCTAAGGTAAAGTGTTAATAAAAATCACAAATTTTATGTAATTTGTATTTTTCCTAGCAGTACTTACCTCAAACTACTTTCTTAGGAGTATCTGCAATCTCCCAACCGACCAGAATTTTGTGTAGTTTACCCTACTCCAGTTTTCTATGCGGTGTAACCTCAGGCGGAGTGATACGTACCCAGAGACAACCCGGGGTCAGAGAGCATGCTTGCTCAGGTCTCGATCTCCAGTAAGTTTTTGGCAGATAGGTTTCTACTAAGTCCTGTAAGGCACTCTGAGTAGGATGGGCAGGCCATAACCTGAAAGTAGTTCGAGGTAAGTACTGTTACGAAAAATACAAATAACTTAAAATTTGTGATTTGTTCCAACACGGAGTACTTACCTCGAACTACTTTCTTAGGAGACTTATACCTTAGGAGGTGGGAGTGTCCCACAGGACCCAGAGACCGTGATGAGGAGAGAAAAGGGGAACCTAGATAAGAGGCTAGGTTCTCCTGACCCTCCAAGAGAAAACACGAGAAATAGGGAAAACTACCCAAAAAACTATCTCAGTGTCTAAGTAACTCACCTCTGTAAATATCCTTGGAGACGTATTCATTCACTGACGATGTATCCCATGGAAGTTAAAGGATTTCAGGGTCATTTCAGGGAAGGTAATAAGGGAACAGATGGGGGGGTAAGGAAGGAACCTGTGTCTCTTGGACTTACTGCCCGTGGTTTACCTGGGGCTACACCTTTAAATCTTTTGAAGAGCTGAAATGACGGGACCGAGAGATAATCCGTCCAGGGACCTCCTTGAACACTCCTTCAAGTAATGAGCTGTGAAGGTTGACTGACTAGCCCAAGTACCTGCCCTCAGGATTTGGCCGACTGCCATGTTCTTCTCAAATGCCAACGAAGTACTAAGCCCTCTGATCTTGTGGGGTCTAGGCTTACCCGGAAGAGAACCCCTACACTACTGTAGGAGGAGATCGTATTTTTGGAGATTGGTTTCTTTACTAATCCTGAAGAGACGAACAGACTCTTGATTTCGGGTCGAAGTCTGGCTGTCCTCTCTAAGTACTTCCGTACCGCTTTGACAGGGCACAGCCGCAAGTCCCGCGGGTTGTCCGAACGGGGGATTGCCGGCACCGAGAATCCTTCAAACTTGGGGTCCCAGACTGCTGGGTTCTGGGTCTTGGCCACGAAGGATGGTCCGAACCTGAAGGTAGCTTCACGCCAGCCCTTCGAGTGTGACACCTCGTATGAAAGTCCATGAAGCTCCCCTACCCGTTTTGCTGATGCCAACGCTAACAGAAAAACTGTCTTGAGGGTGAGCTCTTTGTCCAAGATGTCCTTAGGGGTTCGAAGGGAGGTTCTGACAGCATCTTCAGGACTCTAGCCACGTCCCACTGGGGTACCCTAACTGCCTGAGGGGGGCACGATTGCTCGAAACTCTTGATGAGCATCGAGATGTGTCTGGAGGAACCCAGGTCGATGCTCTTCAGGAGGAAGACTTGTCCTAGGGCGGGTCGGACTCCTTTAATGGCTGGGATGGACATATTAACCTCGTCCCTGAGATAGACTAGGAAGTCAGCTATCTCCGGGATGGAGGTTTTCAACGGCTTGAAGTTCTTCGCGACACACCACTTCGTGAAGGTAGCCCATTTCGCCTGGTACACAGCGGCTGACGACCATCTCAGGTACCCCAACATCCTTGTTGCCGTCTTCGCCGAATACCCTTCCTTCCTCAGGAGACGCTCGATAACCTCCACGCGTGAAGGCGGAGGGACCGAGGGTTTTCGTGGAACCTTTGAAAGTGTGGTTGCCGGAGAAGGTCTGGTCTGTCCGGAAGGGGCCAAGGTGGAAGGCGCGCCAGTTCCTTTAGATCCGCGATCCACTCTCTCTCCGGCCACCAGGGCACTACCAAAGTCATCCACAGGTTGTCCGCTGGTCTCACCCTGTTGAGGACTTGCCTGAGCATTTCGAAGGGAAGGAAGGCGTAAACGTTGAGGTTGTCCCAAGGGTGTTGGAAGGCGTCCTCGAACGCCGCCCCCGGATCTGGCACAGGAGAACAAAACACGGGGAGCTGCGCGTTCAGTCTCGTGGCGAAGAGGTCTATCACTGGCGAGCCCCACTTCTGAATCAGAGTCTTGGCCACTTCTGGGTGCAAGGACCACCGGAGCCTACCACTTGACCCATTCTGCTGAGGCCGTCGGCCAGGACGTTTCTCTTCCCTAGAATGAATCTGGCCGAGATCTTGATCTGCTCCATTTCGGCCCATTCCAGGAACTCCAACGTGAGGTCGCACAACTCCTTCGATTTTAGCCCTCATTGCTTCTTTATGTAGGCCACCACCGTGGCGTTGTCGCACATCAGTGCCACGGTGTTTCCCCGGAGCCTCTGAACGAACTCTAGGCACGCTCTTTGCACTGCCATCATCTCCAGTACGTTTATGTGCAGGTCCTTCTCTTCGGCTACCCACCTTCCTCTCGCTGTGCTGTCAAGGAAATGAGCACCCGAACCCTCCTTGGATGCGTCAGTGAACAGGATCATCTCTGGAGGGTCGGCTGCGAAGGGCAACCCCTCAAGGGTGGTTGATCTGTCATGCCACCACTCGAGGACCTCCTCTGTCTCCGGGGACATCGGGACCACCTTGTGCGGGGAGTCTCTCTGGTTTCAGGCCTCCTTCAGGTTCCATTGTACTCCCCTGAGTTTGAGTCTCCCCTGTGGGACTAGCTTCTCTAACGACACGAGGTGGCCTATCAGGCTTTGCCAGTCCCTGGCTCTCCTGGGCTGATCCGACAGGAAGGGCCGTAGGATCTGGTCAAAGTTGTCTAGTCTCTCCGCGGAAGGGATGGCTTTCGCCAACCGGGAGTCTAGGACCATCCCGAGGTAGGTCATCCTGGTGGAGGGTATCAGATGGGACTTCTCCAGGTTGATGGTGATACCCAGGACGTTGCAAAACTGCAGGAGCTTCGCGTCTTGCTCCCTCGGTACTTCCCCTGAGGCTTAAAGCAACAACCAGTCGTCCAGGTACCGAATCAGGCGGATACCCTGTTCGTGTGCCCAGGCTGAAACTGTTGCGAAGACCCTCGTGAAGACCTGAGGGGCTGTGGACAGACCGAAGCAGAGGGTCTTGAACTGCAACGTTTGGGTAGCCCATTTTACCCTTAGGTACTTCCTGCTGGAGGGGTGGACAGGGATCTGAAAGTATGCATCCTTGAGGTCTATAGACATCATGATGTCTCCCTCCCTCAAGGCCGCTAGGACCGACTTCGCAGTGTCCATCTTGAAGTCGGTCTTGCACACGAACCTGTTGAGGGCTGAGAAGTCTATGACTGGTCTCCAGGCCCCTGTCGCTTTCTCCACGAGGAAGAGTCTGCTGTAGAACCCTGGACCCGGGTTCTTGACTGGTTCTATTGCCCCTTTCACCAGCATTGCAGAGACCTCCTCTAGTAGGGCCGTCCTTCTCAAGGGGTCTTTCGGTGCCAACCATTCCGCCTGCAGATCTGGTATCAGAGGTGGGGGGTCCACCAGGAAGGGCAACCTGTACCCTTCTTTCAGGACTGTCACGGTCCACGGGTCCGATCCGTGGTCTCGCCATGCTTGCTAAGAATGTTTGAAGCATCCCCCCACCTGAGGCTTCGGCAGGAGTAGGGGGCCTCTCTCCCTATCTCCTTCGAGAGGCGCGGAAAGACCGACCTCTTCTGGTGGCCGAATAGGAGGGCCTGAAGGCTGACTGCGCAGCCGGTGTTCCTCTACGGGAGGGCTGCGAAGGTTCCTGCCAGGATATAGTAGGGGCGTCTCTCCTGAGCTGGTTAGGTGAGGCGCGAGGGGGGAGAGGGACGTCGGAGGGTATTTTTCTATGGGCGGGTCTTCTCGCTGGAGGGGGTCTGGGTTCTTCCACATCCTTTAGCTTCCTAACCCTCTCCACCGTCTCTTCCACCGTCTTGAGGGGGTACACTGAGTTGTCTCACAGTGGAAGGCTCCTCAGGGACCTCGCTTCTCTGTCAGGGAGCCTCCTTACTAGTTTGCTGAGCACAGTGTCCCTTTTCCTCAGTATCCAGTTGGCAGCCTGCGCTATGGATTGATAGGATAGGAACTTCAGGGCCTTACCTCCTGAGCTAATCAGCTCCTTCAGCAAGGCCTGATTCTCCGGGATTGTGAGGTCGTGCAAGGACTGGAACCCCACCAGTGTGGAGGCCCACCAATCCAGCCACGATGACACGTGAAACAAGTCCTTGGCCAGCTCCTCCATCATGGAAGTCTCTGCAGGGGAGAAACAAACTGGGGTAGTGGTAGCCCTCTCCTCTGCTGCTCCTTGTCCCAGGATGGCTACTGCTGGCTCACCGCACAGGGCCCCGCGCGGTGTCCTTCTGGGAGGTAGAACCGGCTCTGTGTCTTCAGGCCCTGGAGAAGTCTACAGGAGCTCTGGCTCTTGGGAGCTTCCGCACGGTTGGCCACGATCTTGTCAACATGCGCCAAACCCAGCCTCACATCCTTAGCCAAAGAGAGGGCTAGCGAGGGCCTCTGTTGTACAGGCGCATCCACCAGCCTGCTCAGGCACGAGCGCCAGACTTCGTCAGTAAAGGCCTCAGGTTCGACCAGTCTATGGTGACGCCTAATGAGGCCTATCACCCTCCTGTATGATGAAACTTCCGCTGCCGAACCTTCTGCCCCGTCCTCTACATTCTCCGTTGGGCGCTCCAGTTCTCGTGACGGAGGACCTTCGACAGAGGATCGTACGTGGAGGAAGCATCTTCCTGGAGTGGTCCAGTCTCCTCGCTTCAGGGAGTAGGACAGGCATCGCTGCTGGAACGGAGGCCTCCGTCCTGGATTTATCCCTTCTTCCGGCGGACCAGGGGTCTGCGGCCTTGCCCATCGAGGGAAGGAGTTTCTCTCGTTCCAGATGATGCGTCGTAGATTTTGAGGCCGGGACGCGGTTGACAGACCGAAGGGGCGACTCTCTTCGCTGGGCGGATAGAGTCGGAACCTTCGCGGACTTATGCCTGTCCCTTGGCGCCTGATGAGACGAGTCCCTCCGTCGGTCATACCTGCTGCTGGAGACAAATCCTACCGGTGAGCGGGACCTAGGGAGCCATCCCGAGGTGCTCGGGACTGCTGAAGCCCCCAGGAGTTGGTTACGGGGGATGGAGACCCGCACCCATTCTTCCTCCGGCGAAGCGCTTCTCCTAAACTTCCTCCTGGGGAATCTAGAACGCCTACTCACGTGGCGGGATCTTGAACGGGAACGTGAACAAGATCGCCTCCTGTGGGACCTATCTCGCCGTCTCCTATGGTCCCTCGGGGCGCCGTCTTCCGATGAGTAGGAGTAGGCCTCGACCGAGGAGCCCGAAGACCTGTAAGACCTCGCTGAAGGGCATGAGTCGTGCCTCGTTAGTGGTGGTTCCACATGGTGTTCGGTCGACGACGAAGGCTCCAGGAAGACGGCCGGGAACGTAGCTGAAGGCACTGGAGGGGAGCGGGGGAGCTCCTCGCTGGGGAACCAGGTCTCAAACTCCTCTTCCATCCTCAGGGGAGATCTGAAGGGCGTCTTCGGAGGCGACCACACGAGGGTGTCTGACGGCGGTGAGTCCTCTCCTTCTCGGCGGCACCCTCGGCTGCTGACGCACCTGAAAAACCTGCCCAAGAGTCGGGAGAAGAGACTGCAGCAGTTTTACCCCACATAGGATCGTCCGACGAGAGGGGACCTGCTTTCACCAGGGCTCCGTCCCCCAAACACACACCCGCCCCTCCCTACACTTGCCTGGATCAAAGACATAATCCCACTGTCAGGTAAATCAGACTCCTGGGGAAGGACCACAGGCCGCTTCCCCGCAACAGAATTACCTCGACCCCTACACTGGATAGGGGAAGACGGCAGAGAGACTCTGTCCGACGAGACGCCGGGCGAAGCGAGAGGCAAAGAGACCCTGGGCTTCCTAGGTGAACGTCTAGAGACCTCCTTCTTCTTGGTGCCGTAGCGCACCCACTGCACCTCGTTCCAGGACTCGCACTCCGGACACGTGGCTGTAGGGGAACACACACTGTCCCCACATGAAGAACACAAGGAGTGTGGGTCAACTTCAGGCTTAGAGAGGAAAGCGCCACACAATTTGCCGGACATAGGCCCAGGGCAACGACGGGGATGCTCCACATTGCACTAGTAAGACACCGCGAGAAACAGGAACACAGAGGGAAAAGGATAGGGAAGAGTGCGTATCACTCCGCCAGAGGTTACCCCGCATAGAAAACAGGAGTAGGGTAAACTACACAAAATTCTGGTCGGTTGGGAGGAGATCCCAGATACTCCTAAGAAAGTAGTTCGAGGTAAGTACTCCGTGTTGGAACAAAACCCTTTTTTATTTATTATTTCTTTATTATTATTATTCTTTTTAGATATTCCTGTATTATTCAATTGTATTAATATGTGTAATTATGTGTAGCCATTTATTTAAGAGTTATTATGGTTTTTTAGGCTGAGGAATGAATTAAACAAATTACCGTGTATTCTTATGGGAATATTTGCTCCAACATACGAAGCAGTTTCTGGAACAAATTAAGATCGTATGTAGAGGTATCACTGTATGACTTTGTGAAAGAAGTTCACTTGTGGCTGTTAGAGTAGATCGTGTCATGAAGGGAGTTTTCTCGAGACTTACATCAGCAGCTGAAAAAGCAACGGGAACTATCCCACAGCTGCCAAGCGGAACTTAGAGGGTTATTGACAGGTTGTTGATGATCTTGCCTTGTTAAGCACCTTCAACTGAAGGCAGGAGAGGACAAGGCTTCGTATGAGAAGGAAGAGTTCCAGCGAGGGAGAAATGTCCATCCCTAGAGCCTGGAGGCAAGACCTAAGGCTGAGGGATAGCCTTTCACAGCCGAAACTGAAAGGCACACTTCATCCCACAACCCCACAAGGAGCTCCGCTATTGCTGGAAGCGGCATCGTGTGGAGGGATACCCTCTCCACGACACCGACCACAGTAACTCGCTCCTTCGCCTGGGAGACTACTGCGGAAGAATTGCGCAGGTGTCCAGGCCTCCTTTTCGCAACTTGTTGCGAAAATCCTCGCTCTTTGAGGAGAAGCTGGATAGTCTCCCGGCGGGAAGTCGGAGCAAGCTACGGCTTTGCGGAGGACTATATAGCATGTGGCTGTGTGAGTAACTGGTGACGTGGGGGGGGTTCCCTCGGAAGCTCCGAAAAAAGTTACAGAGGGACTGGTGAGCCACCTGCGAGGGGCCCTAGCGGAGCTATGGAGGTCATTGAGAGACTGACCGATGCTCTGGTTCTGTAGGGTACTCTCCTCGTCCGCAAGAACGGGGAAAGGCGAACACATCGATGTTGTCCCACCGTTGCTGGAAGGCCTCCTACTAGAGGGCCTTGGGATCCGTGACCGGGGAGCATTACAGCGGGAGCTTGCAGCTCAGTGCTGTAGCGAGCCGGTCCACAGAGGGAGCCCCACCGAGTCAGGACTTTGTAGGCTACTTGAGGATCCAAAGACCACTCGGAATGTGGCGACAGTGCCGCACTGCCCAGACTGTCGGCGAGCCCATTCCTTTACCTGAAATCAAGCGAGCTGCTAAGGAGACCAAGGGGAACTCGGACCATCCCGGTATCTCTACCGTAGGATGGGATGGCTGTACTGAAAAGTACCTCCTTGTCTCAGCAAGTAAGCCATCACTGTGGTGTTGTTGATCCTCACAACCACAGAGTAGTCTGCCAGGCTAGGTGGAGCTACTGAAGTGCCAGAAACACGGTTTCCATCTCTAGTAGGCCTAGAGAAGGAACTTCCTGGTTCTGACCACCGGCCTGAGGTCCCGTGGTTCCGAACGTGGGCCCCCCCCCCCCCTTTCTTTGACGCGTCCGAAGACAGCAGCAAGTTTGGGGGAAGGACGAGAAGGTCCGCTCCCTATTGTAGATCCTCGTCTGCTTCCCATCCCTGGGGGTCCGTCTGTTCCGGTTGCCCCTAGGGGTCCCGGCATCCGGGGACTCGTGCCCCTGACTACCCCGCGCCCCGAGTCGCTACTGGAGAGAACTCATCCTGAGGCGACTGTTGGAAACCAGACGGGCCAGGGAGGAGAGACGTAACCCCATTGGGTTGGAGGTTCTTCTCGTGTGGGGAAAGGTCTCGCGACCTTCCTCCGCCTTGCTATCCTGTCGCCTGAAGGAAAGGCTTCAGGAGATTGGTGTTTAAGACCAGGCCCAGGTATACCAGACTCTGAGAGGGCTGCGGGGAGGACTCCTCGAGGACCACTATGATCCTTAGAACTTGGCAAAGTCCGAGGAACTTGTCCCGATGACGAAGATGGGATGCCTTCGAGTCTGCTAGGATTGGCCAGTCACCCAGGAAACGGAGGGGACGGATGCCGATCCTGAGAGCCCGTGAAGAGATCAGAGTGGAAGCATCGGTGAACTGTAGAGGTGCTGTGGAAAGACCGAAGCACAGCACCTTGAACTGGTATATCCGTTTCCAGGCACACTCCAAAGCACTTCCTTGAAGACGGGTGAACCGGGATCGGAAGTACGCGTCCTACCAGACCAGTGTACACATGAAGTCTTATGGTCTCACCGCAAGACTGACCGCGTCTGCCGTCGCTATGCTGAACGGGGACTGTTTGACAACCCCGTACAGAGTCGAGAAGGGGAGGAGAAGATTAAGGAGGCCTCGGAACCCGTTGGCCACCTCTTTTAGGGAGCGAATCTCCAACATGGACTGGACTTCTGCCCGGAGGGCCCGTCCCCTCACCGATCCCTACCCAGGGAGGAGGGAGGGGCTCGATACCGACCAGGATTGTTGAAGGAGACAAGCTCAGAGAGCTGGCCCTCGGCCTAGTCTCTAGTACTCCTCATTCCCTAAGACCAGGGCAAGATGCACTGGCCCAAGGGAGCCCATGGGTGAGTAGATTCGGTCCCGGACCGTATCCTTCCCTTACTGAAGAGGCAACTCTGAATCTGGGGTCCCCTTGAGGTGTCTCCTGAGGGTCAGAACCTGCCAGAACGCAAGTTCCGACCCCTGGAGCTTCTCCTCCTGATGGCCTGGAAGCGAGATCTCTCATCCCCGGAGCTCTTCCTGGGGGGACTCGTAGACATGCCCCAAGGGTCCATCTGGATCCTGTCGGGTCATTGCGGACGACAGGGCCTTAGGATCCCTCCTAGGAGGGAAACAGGACTCCAGCGATATAAGGCTTTCGCCCCCTCCGCACGAGATGATTTCTCAGGAAGAAGCGGGGATTCTCCCTATGGAGTGATGAGGGAGAGGACCGGGTCTTCCGACCCTCCTGGGGATGGGTAATGCTCATCCGCAGGGGAGGAGAGAAATCTGAGGAGGGCTCATCGACTGCGTAAGGACTCACGAAGGGACAGGATAGTCCTCGGAGGAGATACCATGCCAGGAATTCCTCTCACCCTCTTGAGGGGGAGACGAAGTTGCTACTGTTTAGTGACCCCCGTCAGAAGGCACAGGCTCATCGCCTGCATGAGCGCTCTGACGACGGCATCCCACCAGGGATGCTGACCGACCCTCGCGCTGACAGGAAGTCCCTCTGGAGGAAAGAGGATCGTTCGATCCCCTGGAGGAGTTGACACCTGAGGGTTCGCCCGTAGAGAATATGTAATGAAAGGAGAAGAGACCTTTGACCTGTCCGGAAAAGTCCCCCCCTCTGGAGAGGGCGCTGCTCTGCGCTGCGGGGGTGGGAAGCACGAAGGTGGCATGACCGCCATAAGCCCTGATGTAATCAGGGCGCGATCGTGTCGGAGAACGGTGCGCCGATCACGCTGGCGATCGCGCGAAAAGCACAGATCTGGGTAGCGCGTGAATGAAACATGCGTAGCAGTATAACCGCGCCCGCATGCACGCTTACCCGCGTGAACGATCCCCGCGCATGAAGATCGCTGGCGCTTGTGCATGAAAGATCGTAGGCGATAGCGTGGGAAACCATCCCACGCGAGAACGATCTCCACAACAAGAGATCGCCGGGCTTGTGCCATCGGCGATTGCGTATGTGAAACCATCCCACGCGCGGAAGAAATAACGCTGACGATCTTCGGCGCCTACGCGTGTGCGAAGATCGTTGGCGCTAGCGCAAGAGAAGATCGTCGGAGACAGTGAGCGGGAAACCATTGGTGCCCGCGCGCGTACGATCTCTAACTATGAAAGGCGATCGTCGGCAATTCGCGCGAGTACGAACGATCTTCGCCGCTCACGCGTGTGCGAAGATTGTCGGAGCTCGCGCGCGAGAGAAGATAGTCGGCGATCGCGCGTGGGAAACCTCGGAGCCCGCGCGCGATCGTCGTAGATCGTCCGCGCGGGGGCTCCGGAAACCGCGAGCGGACGATCCGTGTGATGATCGCGTGAGCCTCAATGGTCGCGCGCGGGAAACTATCCCGCGCACAGAACGATCTTCGGCGCTTACGCGTACTATGAAGATCTTCGGCGCTTGCGCGCCTAATCTGAAGATCGGCGGCTAACGTCCGTCGACGATCGCGTGCGGAGAATCGTGCCGGACGGCCTCGTTGTCGCGTGCGGAGAATCGCGCGCGGACGGCCTCGTTGTCGCGCGCACAGAACGATCTTCGGAGCTTACGCGTACTGTACCATGAAAATCGTCGGAGTTTGCACGCCTAGCGCCGGATCCGAAGATCGCCGGCTAACGGCCGTCAACGATCGCGTGCGGAAAACCGCGCGCGGACGGCCTCGAATATCGCGCGCGGGACGACCTTCGGCGCTTACGCGTTATGAAGATTGTCGGTGCTTGTGCGTATCAGAAGATCGTTAGCTAACGATCTTCGAAGAGCGCGCGCGGGAAACCATCCCGCACGCAGGCAATCTTTAGCGCTTACGCGTTAGCGCGTATCAGAAGATCGTCGGCTAACGATCCTCGATGATCGCGAAGATCGCACGCGGGCGATATTCAGCGCTTATGCGCGAGTGAAGATCGTAGGCCCCTGTGCAACAGAAGATCATCGGAGAGCGCGCTTGGTTGAAAGATCGGCTAACTCATAGATCAGGAACTGGGATGTGTCCCTAAAAGGGAAGGCATCCCCTGAAGAGAACCAGGAGGCCTGCTTCAGAGCCGATGATCAACTGAAGAGCTGCTAAACACTCCGAGGAGTGGTCTCTGTGAGGGACCTTTCCCGCGAACGGGAGAGGTATCCTTCATAGAAGAGACAAGAGACACCGCAGGCTAAACCACTGGTGAACGCCTGTGCGCTATCTCGGGAACCCCAACGATGTGCGCAAATGCGCAGGGAACGTTGGTAGCACCCTAATTGAAATACTGGAACAGGGTGTCTCTGGAAGGCAGTCTCCGGAACAGCAGCCGAGCGCTAGCGCGCTAGGGAATGTTGGCACGCAGGGGATACCTGGCACTTAAGGGACTTACTCAAGATGTGAGAAAGTCTCTCCTGCCCCGGAGGGAGGAGCCCGTTGGATAACGGGGGGCGTGGGCGCCCAAGGCGCGTCAGCAGTCAGGAACGGATACAGCAGGCAGAGAGAGACCCAAGGTCTAACGTAGCCTGAGTAGTGAGGCCCCGAAGGGATAGTTGCAAGACCCCGAAGGGTCAGCGCAACGAGAAACCGAAGTTTCTCCGTCACTAATCACAGAAGTGTAGAAGTGACTAAAGTTACGAGAGCCCGAGGGAACTGCGTAACTAAAGCTCCGAGACCCCGAAGGGTCTGGGAAAAAGAGAAATCGAAGTTTCCCTGTCACTAAACACCGAAGTGTTAGTGACTGAACAGCAAGCTGTTTCAACAGGAACAATCCTCCGAAGAGGAGTCTCTATGAGTGGCCTCTCTCGCGAACGGGAAAGGTGAGCACTTTGTAGAAGAGACTGGTGATGGAACCCCCAAGGGCCGTGAGATCAGCTGACGTAAACAGGAACAATCCTCCAAAGAGGAGTCTCTGTGAGTGTCCTCTCACGCGAACGGGAGGAGACAGTTCGTAGAAGACAAAAGGAGCAATCCTCCGAAGAGGAGCCCTAGTGCGGCCTCCCTCGCGAACGAGAGAGGTCCAGACTTATCTTGCAGCTGCTCAGCCCCTTGAGTGTAGCTACAGAAGCGACCGCTCAGCCTGAGAGCATAGTCGCTAGTACCATGGTCCGGCCCTGCAACCGCTCAGCCCCTTGAGCAAGTCACAAGGGCGGTCGCTCAGCCCCAAGAGCATAACTGCCTAAGGACCAGGGAAGGTAAGAAGGAAAGTTAACAACTACCCAGGAGGCGAACCTCCTTATCGTTCTAGGATACACTGAAGAGCTGACAGTAATCACGGGGGAACTTCTAAGAGAAGCGAACACCCCTGACGATGTCCTAGAGAGACGGCGGCGACAGCAGACTTCCCAGGCATAAATAGGACAGCTCTGCTTCGAAGGCACGCAACAGGCATGAAGAATCGGCACCGTAAACTGAAAAATAAAAAGAATAATTATTTAATAGGAATTCCCCCGGGTGAAAACTCCGAAGAGAAACCCCGAGGGAAGGTAAAACGTAAGAACGAAAGTAGGTATACGCCCTCCTCCCCCACTGCGGGTGAGGAGGGGGACGAAAACTTAACAAAAAAATGACAAATTCGAAGATAATTTGTATTTTTCCTAACCATACAAACCTTAGCTATTTACAGAGGGGGTTACCTTTTAGCGCAGCTGAAATGGCGAGCCATTAGAATCTAACGAGGGTGTATTACCCCCGCGCTAGTTAGCGGGGGGGGGGGGGGGGGGGTAGGGGAGTGGTAGCTAGCTACCCCTCCCCCCCCTCACACACAGATGAATGCTCACTTTCACTTAGAGGTAGGACTTGTCTTGGGGGACAGGGCTGGCGGGCAAATATGTGTAAATAGCTAAGGTTTGTATGGTTAGGAAAAATACAAATTATCTTCGAATTTGTCATTTGTTCCGTAACCGAAATACAAACCACGCTATTTACAGAGGGTGACTTACCCCTTAGGTAGGGTGGAAAGTCCCCAGCCATACTGGCTTTGGCTTTACCCGGGGACTCAGAATCCGAGTGAGTCACACTCGAGAAAAGGAGTCCCTGCACCTCACAAGTTCCTTGCTCCGCAAGGAACCATGTGGCCTACGTAAGCTTGTGTGTGAAGGAAGAAGTGTGACCCGTCCTAGGCAGTTGACCTGGAGTTCCAGAAGGAACTCTGGGTTAGGACGTTCCCAATACCACCTCGTCAGGGTATGGGGGACGCGACAGTATTGACTCAATACTCGGAACACAAGGAAGCATGGTTTACCTGCAGAGGTTCGAGGTCAGCTATGCAGAGACCAGGATGCTGCTTCCCCGTAGAGGGGATGATGAAGAAAGAAGTAAGGGCCAGACATACTTCTTTCGTTCATGCAGACTAAAACCTGATAACAATGCCCTCAACCTTCTGCTACCTGTCCAAAAGGAAGCCTGAGGTTAGACCAGCTGTTGTGTAGCCACCACAGAGCGATAGAAAACGTATCGAGACTCCTGTGGGTCACGTCCTGCAGGAAGCGGGCTGCGAAGGTCATTAGACGCTTCCAGACTCCAGCTTGTAGCACCTGCGTCACAGAGTAGTATTACTCGAAGGCGAGGGACGTTGCGATGTATCCAACATCGTGCTGTAGGGCGACGTGACGGGGGAGGGTCTTGGAGACAGGTCGAGATGAATGTCCTTGAGTCCGGGCTGAAGAGGTATACTGGTGACTCTCCCCCATGTCCTCCTTGTGCTTCCAAATCGGCTGCAACTGAGGACAAACTGCAGCTGTTCCCAGCGCTAACCTCTCGATTCCTTTACTGGCAAGAAAGAGAATGTCTTGGGACATCAGATACAGAATGGAGACTCGAAATCTTGAATGAATTGGACCGAAGGGCCGGGACCCCCAGATTCTGAGTCTAGCCAACAACTCAGGAGCAAGCCTGAATGTTGCCTTCCCCTCTTCCTTAGAAAGGGGGGAGTCGTAAGAGACCAAGAAGATTGCTTACACACTGGCCGTGGCCAGAGTGAGCAGGAGACCCAAGGCGGAATACAATCCGAGGCCTGTCGTAAAGGGTCTTGAGAAGATCTCTTAAAGGACTAAAAGTCCGAGCCATGCTCCAAGTTGGAGGTCTTCCTCCGACTAGGGCAGGGACGATCGTAGCTTCGCATGAGCGAGGATAGATCCAGCGGGCAGGAAAAAGTTATTCCTTTAAGCCTGAAGGTCAGGGAAAGGCTGAGCGACAGGCTTCATTGCCGAGAGCGGAAAGGAGTTTCCTCCCGCCGAAAGGCAATAAGACCGATATTGCTGGAGAAGAGGCCTCAAGGGAAGAGGTATATCTCCCACGGCACCAACCACCTTAGACTCTTCACTTTGCCTGGGAGACCCCTGTGGATGACTATCGCAGATGACGCGACCTCCGTACCGCGACTGTAGCGGGTTGTCTCTTCTTGAGGAGGAGGCGTAGTGTCTCCAGGCATGAAGCCGAAGCGACGCCCCGGTTCGGGAGAGATGTCGCAGTGTGGTTGCTTGAGTAGTCTGCGCCGTGGGAGAAGCTCTCCCGGGAGTTCCGTCAGGGGAAGCAGAGGGTCCAGAAACCGTTCTGCGCATAGTCCCAGTGGAGCTCTCCCATTGAAAGGTTGACAGACAACCTGGTCTTGTTGAGACCCTTTGTCCACAGACAAAAAGGAGGGAAGATGCAGGCGTCGAAGTTGTCCCACCATCACCGGAATGCATCTTGCCAGAGTCTCGGGGTCTGAGACTGGGGGGAAGAATAGCGGAAGCTTGAGGTTCCAAGCTTTCGCGATCAGGTCCCCCAGACCAGTACTTGCTGGTTACCCAAGGTCAAAGACCCCCAGGTACACTCTCTCTACGAGGCTCTGCTCGGATAGTCTGAGAGAACATTCCCCTGCCTGGAATGAGAGAGCCGATGGTGGTATTGAGAGAATCTCAATCATCCCGGTATCTCTACTGCAAGATGTGAAGGTGTGAAAATGCGTCCCCTGCTGGTTAGAATACGCCAGAATCATGAAGTCGACGCGCACGGGGCGACTCGGCAGGAGCTGTAGAGGGGCCAGACTAAGGCCCCTAAGCCTGCCTGAATGATGGAGAGGTATCCTTCAGGTCTTGACCATAGGCCTGGACCGGAACATGCCCCCCCCCCCCCCCCTTTCCTTTGACGAGTCCGAGAACAGCATCAAGAATGTGGGGAAAGGACGAGAATATCCACTACCATCAAGAGGCTCCATAGGTCAACACCCATTGCAGGTCTAATAGTTCCGCTGGTCCCATAGGGGCCAGGAAGTCCGGTTAAACATTGCCTGAAGCCACCGGAACTTGGATCGCCCCACATGGAACTTATCCTGAGGCGACCGTTCGGACTATAGACGGGTCAATGAGGAAAGGAGAACTAGGAAACGTTCCAAGGTAGGGCTGAAAGCTCTGCTTGACTGAGAACAGGTACTGCGACTCTCCTCAGTCTTGCCACAGTCAACCGAAAGGAAGGCTCGGAGGATGTGGTAACAGAATCTGGCGTCCCCAGGTGGTCACCCATCCAAGTACCAACGTTGCTTAACCTCGCTGGACGGACGAGAAGCGGGGTTTCCAACGTGGTAAGGCCGTTGACTCAATATCATGGCCAGATACTCCAGATGTTGAGGCAGAGGAAGAGAAGGCTCCAAGCAAAATACCATGAGCCCACACTCATGGTAAGCATCCGGAAGCTTGTCCCGGCGCTGAAGAAGGTCGAACCCGAGCCTACCGGAGTTGACCAGCCCTCCAAACAGCAGAGGAGGCGGAAGCCTGCACCTGAGCGGCCAAGAGGAAGGCAGGGAGAGTTCTCTGGGGAAACAAACCAGTAATGCCACGGCGGGATAGCCACACTGCATCATAAGCAGGAATACTTGCAGTCTAGGCTGAATTCGACGAGCACCCTGGAAGATGGATGGAATGGAAACTAAAAGTACCCGTCCTTCCGATCCAGGGTTTAAGGAGTCCTGTCACCTCGTTACCAGTCTGATCGATTCTGCTGGTCTACGCTGGCCGAAGTTTGTTCGACAAACTTGATCAGGGCTGAGAGGTCGACTACGGACATCCCCTCTCAGATCCTTCCTTACAAGAAAGGATCGACTGAGGAATCCGGGGGTGAAGCCGTCGATGATCCTAAGGAAGACCTTCGCCTAAGGTGTGGATCATTCTCCCCAAACCGGGCAACTCTGCTGACGCTATGGCATAGAGGTTCAGAGACACTGAATTCGCTGACAGAGACGGCAGGCGCGATATCCTTGGCTGATCAGAGATTGTGCGGGAATGGGCATCGGGAAGCTGTCATTCGGATGAGTAACCTTAAGCATCCTCCCAGCAAAAAACCTGCAATCCTAGAGTTCGTGAACTCCTTTTAGGACTATGCCCCCCCGGGGGAGTCTCCCGTGCCATCTGTTCCTGACAGGAGGAAACTGCAATTGGACACCTTGTCCCAGTTGTCGTAGCCGATAACTTAGGCTGACGTGGTTGAAAGAAAAGGGCGCTGGAGCCCTGCAGAGTCTGGAAGAAAGCGCCTTGGAGGAGTGAAAACAGAAGTCGATTTCCTCCGCACAGCCGCTGTCTAAGTCTCTGTCCTTGGGCACAAACAAACTCTTCTCAAGGATGGAAGGGTGTCTGAGGTCGTCGACCTCCACAGATGAGACACCCGAAGGAAGCCCTCAGTCAGCGCGTCCAGATGGTACAACATCGAGCTTGTCCGCAAGTTAGATACTTAACGACGAAAGGCCAAGGTGCCTGAGCTCGAGAGGAGGAAAGTACCCATGATCTTCCTGTAGCTTCCTTGAACCAAACCTCGGGCCGTAACCGAGGAGGGAAAGAACCTGGTAAGCTCCCAGAGGAAGGGGTAAGCAGTCACCCCTTGTCCGATGGAGACATCTCGAACGGAAAGCCCCCCCCGCCAAAAATCCTTCCAGGGAATGACGGGGAAGGGCTAACCCAGGTTCAGGAAAGAGGAGTGTTGCTCAGATCTCCCTTAAGTTTCTCCTATTCTTGCAAGTGCCATGCTCTGCGTTTACGGGGTGAGGCCGTGTTCTGGAAATACGCTTCAGAAGAACTCGCCAGGCTGGCCATGCTGCGAAAACCCCATTGAGAATCGTGGTCGCAATCGCCCTGGAGCTCGCGCGACGGTAATTTAAAGATTTTCGCGTGGGCGAACGTGGAAGCGCCCATGCGCAGTAACGCAAACAAAGGTGAGCGAAGGAGCGCAGAAGGAGGGCGAGCGTGGTAGGAAGGGCGAGCGTGGTAGGAAGGGCGAGCGTGGTAGGAAGGGCGAGCGCTGGTGGTCGGCGATCGATAACCCATAGACGAGCAATGGATACTGCAAGAAATAAGCCAACGTTTGTGCGAAGAAACAATGTAGGTTCGCGCGACGGAACACCATCCGTCCGCGCGTTGGAAAACCGTTGGTTCGCGCGCGGGCGAACATTGGAGAGCATGGGCGCGGACGAGCATGGGCGCGGACGCGCATGAGCGTAGACGCGCAGGCACGTGGGCGTGTGGGCGCGCAGGCGAATGGTCGCGCGGGCGAATGGTCGCGCGGGCGAATGGTCGCGCGGGCGAATGGTCGCGCGGGCGAACGGTTGCGCGGGTGAGCGGTCGTGAGGGTGCGCAGGTGGATGAGCGCGAGTCCGAGGCAGCGAACGCAAGCGTTAGCGCGATGGCGAGGAAACGCGGTGCCGCGTGGGCGAGGAAGACCGCTGGCGATATGGATCAACAAGCGATCGGTGGTGAGCTGGTGAGCGCTAACGCGCAGGTTGGCGATGGCGCGTTGTGTTATGCCGACGCGATGGTCAAGCAGCATGCGCAGGTGAGCGATCGTGCGTTGGCGAGCAGTATGCGAAGGTGAGTGATCGCGAGCAGCATGTGCAGGAGGGCGATCGCGCGATGGTGATCAGCATGCGCAGGGTTGCGCGATGGTGATCAGTATGCGCAGGGTCGTGCGATGGTGATCAGCATGCCAGGGTCGCGCGATGGCGATCAGCATGCGCAGGTGGGCGGTCGCGCGATGGCGAGCAGCCTCTGCAGGTGGGCGATCGCGCGATGGCGAGCAGCATCCGCAGTTGAGGGTCGCGCGATGGCGAGCAGCATCCGCAGGGTAGACGATAGCGCGACGGTGATCAGCATGTGCGGTCGCGCGACGGCGATCAGCATTGAGGGTCGCGCGACGGCGATCAGCATCCGCAGTTGAGGGTCGCGCGATGGCGATCAGCATCCGCAGTTGAGGGTCGCGCGATGGCGATCAGCATCCGCAGTTGAGGGTCGCGCGATGGCGATCAGCATCCGCAGTTGAGGGTCGCGCGATGGCGATCAGCATCCGCAGTTGAGGGTCGCGCGATGGCGATCAGCATCCGCAGTTGAGGGTCGCGCGATGGCGATCAGCATCCGCAGTTGAGGGTCGCGCGATGGCGATCAGCATCCGCAGTTGAGGGTCGCGCGATGGCGATCAGCATCCGCAGTTGAGGGTCGCGCGATGGCGATCAGCATCCGCAGTTGAGGGTCGCGCGATGGCGATCAGCATCCGCAGTTGAGGGTCGCGCGATGGCGATCAGCATCCGCAGTTGAGGGTCGCGCGATGGCGATCAGCATCCGCAGTAGAGGGTCGCGCGATGGCGATCAGCATGCGCAGGTGAGCTAGTAGCTGGCGAACCATGTTCCTTCAGAAGTGTTGGAGAACGTTGGCGTGCCGGCTGTAACACACGCGGGCGATCCGGAGATCGCCGAGAGACAGGTGATCGCTGGCGAGCTGATGATCGCTGACGAGCAGAAGGCTACGCGTAGAAGCCTGCGTATAGAAGAAGAGTCCTTGACCCCGACCTGAACCGAAGTTCTAGATCGCGAGGGCGAACGTGGGCGCACAGGGCGCGTAACAGGAACCAACAGGAACAGCAGGGATGATCATCATGAAAGCGCTGACGAACAGGAGAGCGCTGATGAGCAGAAGAGCGCCTGTGCGCTAACACTGAGCAGGAGCAGGAGAGAACACAGCAGAAGGGCGCGCAGGGAAACCCTGACACGCAAGGGAAGAACCCCCGTGGGAGGCAACCCTTTGCCCCGAAGGGTTCGTTGTCCGCCGGGAGACTGATGTCCGTCGGAAGACCGATGTCCGTCGGGAAGACTGTTGCCCGTCGGAAGACGAGATCAGACTACTGTCCATCTGCACCAAGGCGGAAGATCGAGAAAAAGGAGTTGTAGGCTGCAAACGGAGATTCAAAAAGGCGCCTCAAGCACCCTTATAGGGAGATGAGAGGCCCTTACGACGAGGCGGACGGTGGGCCTTACGGCGAGGGAGGCCAACAGCAACAGCAGAAACCTCCGAAGAGGAGTCTCTATGAGTGTACTCTCTCGCGAACGAAAGAGAAACACTTCGTAGAAGAGACTGGTCAGCCAGTGACCTAAAAGGAGCAATCCTCCAAAGAGGAGCTCCTGCAGTTGCCCAGCCCCTTGAGCGAAACTGCAGGTGTGACCGCTCAGCACCAAGAGCATAGTCGCACGAAAAAAAGGCAAGAGAAGAACCCCCCAAAGGGGGAAAAACTCAAGCCTGGACAGGAAAAACTTCCCTCGGAAGGAAAGTTACCCGCCCAAGGAGGCAAGCCTCCTGAGAGTTCTAAAATGAACTGGAGAGCTGTCCGTCGTCACGGGAGTACTTCCAGTAGAAGGAGACACGCCCCTGACGAAAATAAAAGGGGGGAGGCAGCAACAGCCGAATCCCCAGGACAAAACAAGACAGCTCACACCGTTGCCATATTACAGAAACGAACTAGATCGGTAACTGTAAAAAATAAAACAAATAATATTAGTACACATTCATTCCCCCGGGAAGGCTCCGAAGAGGAATCCCGAGGGAAAGGAAACAAGAATTACACAACAGGCACGTGCCCTCACAACCACTTACACTCACGGAAGGAGAGCTGTAACCAAAACAGAATTATAACAATTATAATTATGTAACTATGTAATTATGTAATTTAAAAATGAATGAACACTAAAGAAAGAACAAAAACCCCGAAAGGAATCGTTCTACAAGCTGAAAAACAAAAAACAACTACAATTAGATTCATAACTAATTGAGACAAACGTACGGCGTAGCAACCCCCCCACACGGAAAGGAAGCTACAAGGGCGTAGTAACACGTAGTAAAAGGGTGAACGACCTCAAGAGAGAGAGAGAGAGAAAGACATAAGTCAAACTCGATCGCCACCCATAAAATTACGCCGTGGTGGCCTAACTGCCGAGGACTCCACGTAGATATCGTACACTACACACACAACCCTGAAAAGGAAACTTACTTATTTCTATACTCAAATATATATACAAACATGTAAACATGTTTACATATATATTGAGTAAATGAAAAGTAAGCGATTAAGTAAAGACAAAACAAACAATGGCTGCCAAGAGAGGACCAAGACAGAGACGTCTGTCACAGTCCGAGCCAAAAGTGAAAGTGAGCATTCATCTGTGTGTGAGGGGGGGAGGGGTAGCTAGCTACCACTTCCCTACCCCCCCGCTAACTAGCGCGGGGGTAATACACCCTCGTTAAATTCTAATGGCTCGCCATTTCAGCTGCGCTAAAAGGTAACCCCCTCTGTAAATAGCGTGGTTTGTATTTCGGTTACGGAACAAACAGAAATTATAACATTATAATTATGCAACTGATCACAGACCCCCAAAGGGACGTGTTCCCCGGCTGAAAAGTTAAAAATACAATTACTGTATATTCATAAAAATAATTGAGACAAATAAAACGAAATAGTGACTCGGCCTGAGAAGCTATCGTAGGCGTAGTACGGAGTAAGAGGTGAACGACTTCGAGAGAGGGGCCGTACTCCACGAAGGCAACCATGGTGGCCTAGGAGTGAACGGCCGTGACCAAGAAGAGAATCGTGGTGGCCTGGCTAAGCCGGCGATACTCTCGTAAACGTACACAACGCACACCGCACAACACCGAAAGCAAAGGAAACTTACTATTTTCTATACACAAAAATTTATATAAACATCAATAATGTCTAAATATATTAAGTATAAGAAAAGATAAGTTAAAAAGACAAAACAATAATGGCCGTCAAGTGAGGATGGGAACGGAGACTTCCGATCGCCATCCGAGCCAAAAGTAAAGTGAGCCTTTCACCGGTGTGTGAAGGGGAGCTACCTACCCCCCGCTAACTAGCGGAGGGGTAGTAAACCCTCGTTAAAATTCTTATGGCTCGTCATTCAGCTACGCCGAAGTAATTACCCCATGTAAATAGCGTGGTTTGTACTGTATTTCAGTTACGGAACAAAGCTAAGGTTTGTATAGTTAGGAAAAATACAAATTATCTACGAATTTGTCATTTGTTCCGTAACTGGAATACAAACCACACTATTTAATAGGGGTGACTCACCCATTAGGAAGGGTGGACGTCCCACCCAGTCTGGCTTTTGGCTTTGCCCGGTAACTCCTTATTTGAGGGTGTAAGCACTCAAGAAATAAGGAATCCCTGCACCGCGCCAAAACCTTGCTACGCAAGGTCTGCGGCCTACGCAAGTTGTGTGTGAAGGTATGAAGAACTGTGACTCGTCCTAGAAAGTTGTTCTGAAGTTCTTTAGATGGAAACTTGTAGACTATGACTTTCTCAATACCACCTCGTCAGGGTATGGGGATGTAACACTATTAATATTAATACAGTACTAGGAACACCAGGGAGCATGGTTTACCTGAAGTGGTTTGAGGTCAGCTATGCAGAGAACCCAGGATGCTGCTTTCCCCAAGAGAGGGGATGATGAAGGAAAGAATAAGGGCCAGTCAAACCTTTTCATTCATGCAGACTAAAACTGGGTAACAATGCCCTCAACCTTCAGCTACTTGTCCAATAAGGAGCTTGAGGTTTTAAACCAGATGTTGTGCAGCCACCACAGGACCGATAGAGAATGTATCGAGCCTCCTGTGGGTCATGTCTTGCAGGTAGTGGGATGTGAACGTTGTTTGCCGTTTCCACACACCAGCTTGAAGAACCTGCGTCACTGAAAAATTTCTTTTGAAGGCCAGGGACGTAGTTATTCCCCTGGCATCATGTGCTCTGGGGCGACGTGATGGAGGAGGGTCTGGATTCAGTGCCAGGTCAATGACCCTGCAAATCCATGCAGAGATGGTGTTCTTAGTGACCCTCCTCTTAGTCCTTCCTGTGCTGACGAATAGTGCTGGGACACGAGGACGGGCTGCGGCTGTTCTTTTGAGGTAGAGCCTCAAGCTCCTTACTGGGCATAGTAGGCCTAAGAGATGGTCTGGGTCATCTGTTAAAGTACGGAGACTAGAAATCTGGAAGGAGTCGAATCGAGGATCCGGCACTCCTGGATTCTGAGTCTTAGCAATAAACTCAGGGACTAAGCTGAACGTTACCTCCCCCCATCCCCTTGAATGGGCGATGTCATACGAGAGACCATCAAGTTCGCTGACTCGCTTGGCCGAGGCCAAAGCTAGCAGGAACACCGTCTTCCAGGTTAGGTGACGATCTGATGCCTGCGTAATGGTTCATAGGGAGGTCTCTTAAGAGACCTGAGAACGACCACGTTTCATGGGGGAGGTCTCACTTCCGACTGAGGGCAGGTAAGTTCATAACTCCGTATGAGTAGAGAAAGTTCTAGCGATGAGGAAATGTCCATTCCTTTCAGCCTGAAGGCGAGGCTTAAGGCTGAACGATAGCCTTTCACTGACGAGACTGAAAGGCGCATTTCTTCACGCAAATACACAAGGAACTCCGCTATTGTTGGAATAGTGGCATCGAGTGGAGAGATACCCCTTCCACGACACCAACCACAGAAGATTTTCCACTCTGCGTGGTAGACAGCTGCTGAAGACTTTCGCAGGTGTCCAGACATCCTGATTGCAACTTGTTGCGAAAATCCTCTCTCAGAGAGGAGATGCTGGATAGTCTCCAGGCGTGAAGCCATAGTGAACCTACGGTTTTGTGGAAGATGTTGGCATGTGGTTGTTTGAGTAGGTTGTGTTGTGGAGGGAGTTCTCTTGATGGCTCCGTTAGGAGTAGCAGAAGGTCCGGGAACCATTCTGCGTGATGCCATAGCGGAGCTATGAGGGTCATTGAAAGATTGACCGCTGTTCTGGTCTTGTTGAGTACCCTCCTCATCAGACAGAATGGGGGAAAGGCGTAAACATCGATGTTGTCCCACTGTTGTTGGAAAGCATCTTGCCAGAGAGCCTTGGAGTCTGGGACTGGGGAACAGTACAGCGGGAGCCTGAAGTTCAGGGCCGTTGCGAAGAGGTCCACAGTGGGAGAACCCAACAAAGTCAGGACTTTGTTGGCTACTAGATGATCCAAAGACCACTCTGTACTCACTATTTGAGATGCTCTGCTCAGGTTGTCGGCTAACACATTCCTTTTCCCCGGAATGAAGCGTGCTGATAGTGGTATAGAGTGGATTTCGGCCCATCTCAGTATCTCTACTGGTAGATGGGATAGTTGTTGCGAAAAAGTGCCTCCTTGTTTGTTGATGTAGGCCACTACAGTGGTGTTGTCGCTCATCACCACCACAGTGACTTACCAGGTACTGTTGGAACTGTTGAAGGGCTAGAAACACGGCCTTCATCTCTAGGAGATTTATGTGGAGTTACCTTTCTGACTCTGACCAGAGGCCTGAGGTCGTGTGGAGCAGCACGTGGGCTCCCACCCTTTTTTTTTTTTTGAAGCGTCTGAAAACAGCATCAAATCCGGGGGGAGAACGAGAAGGTCCACTCCTCTTCGTAGGTTCTCGTCTGCCACCCACCACTGGAGATCCGTCAGTTCTGCAGGTCCCATGGGGATCTGGATGCCCGGGGAGTCGTGTGCTTGATTCCACCGGGACTTGAGTCGCCACTAGAGGGATCTCATCCTGAGGCGACCATTGGGAACTAGACGGGCCAACGATGAAAGGTGACCGAGGAGACATAACCGCAATTGGGCTGGAAGTTCTTCTCGTAAGAGAAAAGGTCTTGCAACCTTCCTCAGCCTTGCTATCCTGTCGTCTGATGGGAAGGCTTTGTGGAGAGTGGTGTCTATAATACTGCCTAAGTATACCAGTCTTTGAGTGGGAAGCAGTGAAGACTTCTCGAGGTTTACCATGATCCCCAGATCTTGGCAAAGTCTCAGAAGTTTGTCTCGGTGTTGAAGAAGGGTTAACACCGAGTGTGCTAGGATTAACCGGTCGTCCAGATAACAGAGGAGACGGATGCCAATCCTGTGTGCCCAAGATACTACTAGGGTGAACACTCTGGTGAAGACTTATGGTGCTGTGGAAAGACCGAACACAGCACCTTGAACTGGTACATTCTGTAGTCTAGGCTGAATCTTAAGTACTTCCTTGAAGACATCCTTTAGGTCCAGTGTACACATGAAGTCTTGCAGGTTTACTGCTAGTCTGACCGTGTCCGCCGTCTCCATGCTGAACGGAGTTTGTTTGACAAACTTGTTCAGAGCTGAGAGGTCGATGACTGGTCTCCAGCCTCCAGACGCCTTCTTTACAAGAAAGAGTTGACAGAAGAAGCCTGGAGATCCATCGAGGACCTCTTGGAGAGCGCCCTTCTTCAACAGGGTCTGGACTTCTGCCCGAAGGGCTTGCCCCCTTGCTGATCCCATGGCAAGGGAGTTCAATGACACTGGATTCGTCGTCAGGGGAGGTAGAGATGTCATGAACGGGACGCGATATCCTAGACTGATCACAGAGATTGTCCAGGAATCGGCCCAGAGTTGCTTCCACCTGTTTGAGCAACTTTGTAGGCATCCCCCCACTGGTGGAAATGCAGGGAGACTGCCTATCCTAGCGTTTGCGGCCTCGGCTGCTCTCTAAGATTCTTGCCTCCCCTGGAGGACTTTTTGCCTTTCCTTTCTTTGACAGGAAAGGGCCTAGAGACTAAGGTCTTCGCTGCTGTTGTCGTCGTAGTAGTCTTGACTGGACGGGACTGCTGTGGTGCTGGAGGCTTATAGGGTTTGGATGTTAAAGCCCTATGAAGGAGGGAGTCTTGATGAGACTTCCTCCACCTCTCAGCGGCATGTTCCACATCCTTAGGCTCGAACAGGAGGGATCCCTCTAGGGAGGAATGTCTGAGCTTATTGATCTTGGCGCTAGGGACCTTCTGATGGAATCTCTCAGCTACTGCATCCCGACATTTCAGAATGGTATTTGCCCACAAATGCGAGACTTGATGGGCCAAAAACTCGATCATGCAAGTAGCTGAGAGCAAGGTTTCCATAGCCTTCCTGGTACGTTCCTTGTTAAAGTCCTCGGAACATATCAGGATACCTAAGGTACCCAACCAGATATCGTGGCTTGCATAGCACACTTCGCAAGTTTCTCCTGGTTGAAGATCTCGGCTACCAAGAATGAGACCAGCCGGTTGGAGAGTCTCTGAAGAGGGACTCCCCTGGTTAGCTCTTCCTCTTCACCACTTGCTGGAAGAGATAACCAGGGGAGTCCCTCTTGAGAGACTCTCCAACCGACTGGTCTCATTCTTGGTAGCCGAGATCTTCAACCAGGAGAAAGTTGCGAAGTGTGCTATGCAAGCCAGTTTATGGCTCGATATCTGGTTGGGGACCTTAGGTATCCTGATATGTTCCGAGGACTTTTCCAAGGAACGTACCAGGAAGGCTATGGAAACCTTGCTCTCAGCTACTTGCATGATCGAGTTTTTGGCCCAACAAGTCTCGCACTTGTGGGCAAATACCATCCTGAAATGTTGGGATGCAGTAGCTGAGAGATTCCAACAAGGCTCATCTAGGATCTCGAATACCTCCTCTGCTGTATGCGAGGAGGTGCGAGGAGCTTGTTGGTGGCACCGGAACGGTTGGAGGAGGACATCTCAGAGAGCAGTTGTGAGATCTTGTCTCTGGTACTCCTAACCCCCTGAGACCAGGGCAGGGCTGCACTGGTCTTAGAGGGATTTTGAGTACCAAAGACACAGTCTAAGACCGTGTCTTTGCCCTCTCGAGGAGGGATCTTTGGGTTGGAAAACCCGTTGAGAGCCCTCATTAGAGTCAGAACTTGCCAAAACACATGTTCTGACTCTTGCAGGTCTCCTCCTGCTGTAGGAATTGCAGCAAAGTCTCCTTCTATCCCCGAAGGCTCTTCTTGGGGAGAGTCGCGGACATTCCCTGAGTGGCTAGTTGGCTCCATCCTAGTCCTAGTAGAGGACTTCGGCAATGTTTTGGAGTCTTTAGATTCCTTTCTGGGAAGGATATGACTCCAACATTGACAAGGGTGGCATGTTCCTTCCAATCCCGGATTGAGTAGACCCCTCGGCGCGAAGACCCCTCGGCGCGAAGAGAGGTTTCCTCCATTGGTGCTAGGGGGGAAAGTCTCTCATCGCGTGATTCCCTTGGGGACGGGAAATCTTCGTCCAAAAGGGAAGGAGAGGCCGTCTGAGGACTACAAGGAACCTGCCTCGGTCTGCATGGAGTCAGTTTAGCCTTTGGGGAAGTGACTCCTCTTTTTCTCTTCAAAGGGGTAGAAGAAGCCATGGTTCTGTGTCCCAATTCAGAAGACAGGCTTGAAAGCCTGAGTTACGGCTCTGATCACGGCAGCGAACCAGGGCTGTTGGCTGACAGACGCGCTGTCAAACATACCCTTTGAAGGGACAGGGATTGAAGGATCCCTGGGAGAAGTCACCATCATTGGTGGGTTTGCCTGTGGTAGCTTTGGGATCCTGGACCCCTCTGGATCTTTCCCTTCTCCCACAATGCGCGGTGGTATGCGCTTACGGGGAGGGAATGAGGCGATGGCAACCTTGCCGTACGTCGTTCAGTAGTCTCGTGTGCAAGAGGATACTAACGCTCGCACGAGGGAGAATAATAGCGCACACGCGAGGAAGAATATTGGGGCTCGTGCGCCGGAGACTGTGGCGCGCATCTATGCTGGCCGTAGGGAGCGCGCGCAGGAGAAAGATCCCTAGCTCGCGGGTGCGCAGTTGAATCATGTGGGGCGCGCGGGAGATGTTGGCGCGCATCCTTTGG
This sequence comes from Palaemon carinicauda, assembly GCF_036898095.1. Lineage (NCBI taxonomy): Eukaryota > Metazoa > Arthropoda > Malacostraca > Decapoda > Palaemonidae > Palaemon > Palaemon carinicauda. Next base: position 49,247,484 of record NC_090725.1, on the reverse strand, counting down.
AGAAGATGGGCGAGTGTGCGCAAGGCACGCGTGTATCCTTGCAGATGTGCGTGGGAGAAGGCTGGCGCGTTGGTACTGGTTGGCGCATGGGAGAAGGCAGCATTGCTGACTTCCCAGAAGTACTGCTTTCAGTAGATCGTTGGCGCGCAGGTTTTACCTGGCGCGTATGATGATGCACAGCATGGCGCGCAGGAAAATTGGATGTTGGGCGCATATGCGCGCGGACAGGAAGCTGTTGGTGCACGGGAGAGCGCCCTTGCGCAGGAGGTTGATGGCACGCAGGGGGCTTGCGCGCAGATGGGCGCGGGCGCGTAGGAGAACGTGGCCGCATATGCGCATGAGGGCGCGCAAAGCGCGTGATGGAGCTATGTTCCTGTCGGAGCGTATGCGCATGTTGGCGCGTACGCCCTTTATGCCCTGTGTTATGGTTTAGTGCTAGGGCCTGACGAGCTACTAAAGAGCGTTCGTCAGGTCTCGTTGGCACGCAACAGCGTGCTTTGGTGGAGCCTTGTTAGGCCCATGTAGAAACAGTGACGGAAGGTCAGGCAGGTCATTCGGGTGGAAGGTCGACGTGTCCTTTAAAAGGACGACCTTCCACTGAGGGAGATCGCGAACGATCTGCAAAAAGGTCCAGGACCAATGCCGGAGCAGTGATGGATGATTGGTCTCGAGGCTCCTCTGCGGTGGACTGCATCGAAGATGTTGAACCAAAGAGGCGCCTCCTCACCGCAGGTGAAGGAAGGCCTCTATGACGAAGAGGAAGGCGAGCCGTCCGACGTTTGCGCCCTCTGGCGGCCGTTGAATCAGCAAACTGACCTTCTGCAGTCCTCCGAAGAGGAGTCTCTGTAAGTGAACTCCCCAGAGGAGAAGAAACACTAGCAGGAGAGACTGACGATGGACATAGTTTCTCCCTCGTAGGTTGAACAGGAACGGGAGAAACTAAGCCGTCAGCTACCGTAGAGTTTGGAGTGGAAGAAGTGATGGGTGATACCGCATTGGATACCTCTGACACCACAACGTCGACAAGAGAGAGAGGATCAATCTCCTCGTGTGATTCCCCTGGGGACGGGAAACCTTCGTCTGAAAGGGAAGGAGAGGCAGTCTGGGGAAAAGAAGGAACCTGCCTCGGAGGGTTTGCGTGGAGTCAGTTTCGCCCTTGGGGAAGTTACCGCGTCTGGAACTCCTCTTTTTCTCTTCAAAGGGGTAGAAGAAGCCATGGATCTGTGCCCCAATTGAGAGAAGAGAGGCTTGAAAGCCTGCGTTAAGGCTCTGAACAGTGCACCGAACCAAGGCTGTTGGCTGACAAATGCGCCGTCAGACATACTCTTTGAAGGGACAAGAATTGAAGGATCCCTGGGAGGAGTCCTCATCATTGGTGGGTTCGCCTGAGATGGCTTTGGGATCCTGGACCCCTCTAGATGTTTCCCTCCTCCCACAATGCGCGGTGGTATGCGCTTGCGGGGAGGGGAATGAGGCGATGGCGACCTTGCCGTGCGTAGTTCAGCAGTCTCGCGCGCGGGAGGATATTGACGTGCGCGCGAGGGAGAATACCGAGGCTCGCGCGTGGGAGCACGGGAGACTGTTGACGCGTATGGGGGGAGAGTATTCCCGCGGGCGTGCAGGATCAATGCGTTGAGTGCGCGGGCGAGAGTTCGCGCGTACCTGTACCAGCTGTAAACGCGTGCGCGCAGGAGAAAGATCCCTAGCGCGCAGTTGAAACGTGAGGCGTGTGATAGAACGTTGGCACGAATCCTTTGGAGAGGATAGGCGAGAGCGCGCGCGTATCCTCGTGGATGCGTGCGGGAGAACGCTGCAGCGACGGCGAGCGCTGGCGCAATGGTATAGTTGGCACGTGGGAGAAGCCAGCTTTGTTGACTTCCCAGCAGCACCCAGATCAGTAGATCGTTGATGCACAAGAGTGTTAGCTATTGGGCGCGTTTGCGCGCGGGAGAGCGATGGCACACAGGAGGTTGATGGCGCGCAGCTGGGCGCGGGCGTGTAAGGGAATGTTTGCGCTTAGGCTCAGGCAAGACCTGGCGCGAAGGAGAAGGTGGGCGTATATGTGCATGAGGACATGCATAGCACGTGATGGAGCTATGCTCCTGTTGGGACGTATGCGCATGTTGGTGCATACGCCCTTGATGCCCTGTGTTAGGGTTTAGTGATGGGGCCTGACGAGCTACTAAAGAGCGCTCGCCAGGTTTCGTTGGCGCATAGCACGTATCTGGTTGGCGCGCCTTAGCGTGCTCAGGTGAAGCCTTGTTAGGCCTATGTAAAAAAGGTGACAGCAGGTCGGTCGGGTGGAAGGTCGACGTGTCCTTTAAAAGAACGACCTTCCACTGAAGGAGATCGCGAACGATCTGCAGAAAGGTCCAGGACCAGAACAGCGATAGGCGATTGGTCTCGAGGCTCCTCTGCGGTAGACTGCATCGAACGTGTTGAACCAGAGTCGCCTCCCCACCGCAGGTGAAGGAAGGCCTCTATGGCGAAGAGGAAGGCGATCCATCCGGCGAATGCGCCCTCTGGGGGCCATTGGATCAGCAAGCTGACCTTCTGCAGTTCTCCGAAGAGGAGTTTCTGTAAGTGAACTCCCCCGAGGGAAAGAAACACCAGCAAGAGAGACTAACGATGGACTTAGTTTCTCCCTCGTAGGTTGAACAGAGACGGGAAAAACTAAGCCGTCAGCTACCGTAGGGTTTGAAGAGGCAGAGGTGATGGGTGATACCGCATTGGACACCACAACGTCAACAAGAGACAGAGGATCAACCTCTGCCGGTGACGGCGATTGCTTGACAGCGGCACCCAATCGGATGTAGTTAAGCAAAACTTCCTTGGAGGGCAAACCCGTAAGTCCCAAGGAGGACCAAAGCTGAAAAAGGGGGGTTAGTGACATATCCTCCCTAGGGGGGAGAGGTGGAGCTGCTTCGCTAGGGGAAGCAATGTCATCTCTCGAGCCCCAAGGTTGGTAAACAGTACATCGGTCTACGCTACCACTCAACGGTCTCTCGAAAGAGACAGACCGAGTGGGAGCTTCAGAGGACTTTTGGGCAATGGAAGAAGAGGCCTTGGGTTTTTCTCCTTTCAAAGAAATCTTCGAAGGAGAAATATCCCGTTTGGATTTCTTCTTCCGTTGTCGCGAAAACCTCTCCCACTGGGAAGCCCACTGGGAGGTAGACCACTCCCTACACCTGTTGTTGCTATCACACCGTTGGCCCCTACAAGAAGGAAAAAGGGTGTGAGGATCAGTCTCGACCGCCGACATGCATGTTCCACAGGGGCGGTTGGGAAACCCAGGGCAGGTGCGCATGATCACAGAGGTCAACTTCACAAACAGAACTAGAAAAAGAAAAAGCATTAAATGGCTGCCAAATGACGGCGAAGATGAGAGCGGACACGTCCGACTACCAACCGAGCCGAGAGCAAAGTGAGTTCAAGCACAGGTGTGTGAAAGGGGGGGCTAGCAAGCTACCCTCCCCTACCCCCGCTAACTAGCGGTGTGGGTAGTAAACCCTCGTTAAAAATTAATGGCTCGTCATTTCAGCTACGCCGAAAGTAATCCCCAACTAAATAGCATGGTTTGTATTCCAGTTATGGAACAAAGGAAGGTTAGATACATATCCTACCCCAGGGGGAGAGGTGGAGCTGCTTCGCTAGGGGAAGCAATGCCATCTCTCGAGTCCCGAGGTTGGTAAACAATACATCGGTCTACGCTACCTCTCAACGGACTCTCGAAAGAGACCGACCGAGTGAGAGCTTCGGAGGAGGTTGGGGCAACGGAAGAAGAGGCCTTGGGTCTTTCTCTTTTCGAAGCAACCTTCGAAGGAGAAATATCCCGTTTGGACTTCTTCCTCCGTCGTCGCGAAAACCTCTCCCACTGAGAGGTAGACCACTCCCTACACTCATTACACATGTTGCTATCACACTGTTGGCCCCTACAAGAAGGACAAAGGCCGTGAAGATCAGTCTCGACCGCCGACATGAATGTTCCACAGGGGCGGTTGGGAAACCCAGGGCAGGTGCGCATAATCGCAGAGGCCAACATCACATATACAGAACTAGAAAAAGAAAAGACAAAAGCATTTAAATGGCTGCCAAATGACGGCGAGGATGAGAGCAGACACGTCCGACCACCATCCGAGCCGAGAGCAAAGTGAGCTCAAGCACAGGTGTGTGAGGGGGGGGGGGAGGAGCAAGCTACTGTCCCCTACCCCCGCTAACTAGCGGTGTGGGTAGTAAACCCTTGTTAAAAATTAATGGCTCGTCATTTCAGCTACGCCGAAAGTAATACAGTACCCTTATTATATAGTGTGGATTGTATTCCAGTTACGGAACAAACTAGATAGACAAGGGAGCATGGTTTACCTGCAGTGGTTTGAGATCAGCTTATGCAGAGAACCCAGTGGAGGATGAAGAAAAGAACAAGAGCCAGTCAAATCTTTTCATTCAGGCATATTAAAACTGGGTAACAGTGCCCTCAACCTTCTGCTACTTGTCCAATAAGGAGCTTGAGGTATACAACCAGCTGTTGTGCAGCCACCACAAGACCGATACAGATCGTACCGAGTTCCTGTGGGTCACGTCTTGCAGGAGAAAGGTTGTGAAAGTCACCAGGAGCATTCACACCCTTGCTTTTAAAATCTGCTTAGAAGGGCCAAGGGCATGACATCGTGGGTCAATGTGCTGGATGCGGATCCTGATTCAGAGCATAATTGATGACTGTGAATTCAACAGAGATGATGTTTTGGTGATCATCCTCTTGTCTCTCCCAGTGCGGACAATAAAACAAGGGACCCGGGTGGGCTGTTGCCATTCTCTTGAGGTAGAGCCTCAAACCTCACCCCGGGTACAGTGACAGATGATCTGGATCGTCAGTTACTGAGTGGAGACTTGTTGTCTAGGATCCGTCACCAGTGGTGACTGTGTCTGACAACAAACTCAGGGACAAAACTGAACGTTGCCTTTCACCCTTTTCATGAATGGGCAATGTTGAAAGATACCATGAAGTTTCTTGACTCGTTTGGCCACTGTCAAAGTGTGTAGGAACACTGTCTTCTAAACTAGGTGAACATATGTTGCCTGGTGAAGTGGACCGTAGGGAGATCTCCTTAGAGACCGGAGAACTCGAACCATGTTCCGAGAGGGAGATCTCAATTACGACAAGGAAAAGGATAGTTTGTAAGTTCGCACGAGTTAGGAAAGATCAAGCGATGAGGGGATATCCCTTCCTTTCAGTTTGAAGGCGAGGCTCAAGGTCGAGTGATCGTCTTAACCTGCTGAAACTGAAAAAGGGGGTCCTTTCCTCCTGCATATATTCGAGGATTCCGCTATTGCTGGAATAGACGTTTCGAGTGGAGAGATTCGCTTTCCCATGACACCACCCACAGAAGACGTTATACTTTGCCTGGTAGACTGATGCTGTGGAATTCCTCAGATATCTAGACAACCTCTTCGCAACTTATTGTGAAAAGCCTTTCTGAGAGAGGAAATACTGGGTAGTCTCCAGGCGTACAATCACAGCAAAGCTATAGTTTGTGGTAGATGTCGAAGTATGGTTGTCTGTGACGTGGAGAGGGTTCTCTTGGAGGCTCTATTAGGAGCTGCAAAAGCTTTGAAACCGTTCTACGTAATGCCATAGCGGAGCTATGAGGCCCCCTGAGAGGCTGACCAATGTTCTAGCCTTCTTGAGTACTGTACCCTTCTCTTCAGACAAAAACAAGGACGAGACAAACGTCGTTGTTGTACCCAACATTGTTGGCATGCTTCTTGCCAGAGAGCCTTGGGGGGTCTGGGACTGGGGAGCAGCGGAAGCCTGAGGCTCAGGGGCATTGCGATCAGATCCATAGTTGGAGAACCCCGTAAAGTCAGGACTTTGTGGGTTACAAAGTGATCCAAAGACCATTCGGTATACCTTATCCGAGATGCTGTGCACAGATTGATGGCGAGCACATTCCTGTAGTCTGGAATGAAGTGGGCTGATAGTGGTACCGAGCGGACTTCAGCCCCTCTTAGTATTTATTCTGTTAGATGTAAAGAGAATGCGAGCAAGTTCCTTCTTGTTTGGTGATGTAAGCCCCTATGTGGAGCTATCGTTCATCACACCACTGAGTGGCCCATTAGAAACTGATGAGGATGTTGAGTTGGCCTTCATCTCTAAAGAGATTTAGGTGAAGGTACTTTCGGACTCTGTCCACAGGCCCAAGGGAGTTAAGCCCCCTGACCCCCTTCCCAGGTCACAGATCTAGCCAGGGGTTAAGCTCCCAGCCCCCTTCCCAAGTTACAGATCTAGTCAGGGGTTAAGCCCCCTGACCCCCCCCTCCCAGGTCACAGATCTAGCCAGGGGTTAAGCCCCGACCCCCTTCCCAGGTCACAAATCTAGCTGGGGGCTTGGACCCCGTAACCTCATTCCCAGGTCACAAACCTACCCAATCGCAGATCTAGCCGAGGGTTAACACCCTGACACCCCTCTCCCTAGGTCACAGATTTGGCCAGGAGTTGAGCACCACCATCCCAGGTCACGGAAATCACAAATAATTCCTTCCCTTGTGATTGACAACTACGTCTTTTTTGTTTTAGCAATCTTTGCAGTCGAGTTACAATAAAAATGTGTTGGTCCTTCAATGAAAGATAGCTCAGAATCACGCTTACGACACTCTAAAGTTTGAGGGATAACACAATGAGATTTTAAAAAGGTGTTCACTACATTAGTTGTACCTTAAAAGTCGCCATGAAATTGTAGTTGCTATATTTCGCCACAGCCATACACTTATAACACCATTGGGGTTGGGGGAATCTTGGCCCAGAGGAGGGAATAATATCCTAGGACAAAGTTCCCCAAGGGGGATATACAGTATTTCCTGGACCATATTTCCCCTAGGGAGAATTTCGGACAAGGGAAAAAACAGACCATTACACCGGTTGGAAAGGAAACAAAGGATTCAGATTTAGTCTCAAGATAAGTTAAGGATAAAATGGTCTAATGGGGGTCACATAGGTTCCCAGTAGTAAGTTGGTAAAGATACATCTCCTAGCTTAAGTTATGTGGGGAACCTTAGGTTATATAGTGTTCTTGTGTGTTTCCTTAATAAATGGTGGTTTTTCAATCAATACTTAAATTTAAAAATGTCTACAATCTAAAATATATAGGTTCCTACAATCATTTTAATTTCTTTTTATCACAGATTTTCATTTCAATTTATTATTTCTCTTATTCTTACTTTACTATATGATGATTTTCTCTTATCAATTAGATTTAATACATATACTTTAGCTATACAAAATTTATTTGGGCTAGCTCTACAAGAGTCAAGCTCGACTCATCGGCCTGGTAAATCTCCTCATTTCAATAATAATAATCTGGCAATGGGTGGTCGTGGATGATGTGTAGGTGATGTAAAGTATCTATAAATATTAAGCTAGAGTAAATATTCACCATATTTTCTTTTAGTTTTCATGTTGTTTATTGAGTTCTGTTGTCATTACCTTCCGTACATTGCAAGTTTTCATTTTCGAGGTGTATATATGATTGCGGCCATGCCTGTAACTACCTTACGTTTAACCCTATCGCTAAGAATACAGCAATCTACAGGAAGGAAGGCTTTTTCTTTAAAAGTACATAATACAGCATTCTATGGGGGGGAGGCATTTTTTTTTCTTTTTTTTTTTGAAGTAGATAAAGACACAGCTTGTAGGTTAGGTGTTCTATGTAGGTGAGAGGTCCTGTCCATCACTATACAAAGAAACGTCATTTTCACCTAGCCACAACCCTGAATCACACCTGGGGACCCCATTACTGTTGGCGCACGTATATCAGCGGCCAGTTCCTCCAGCGAGCATAAAATATGGACACCAGTTAAACTACACTCTCCCTCCTAACATAACATACAAGCTGAGTCGTTACCTACTTAAACTAACATATACTTTCCCCCCTAACCTTACCTACATGCCGTGTCCTTACCTACTTAACTAATGGGGAGGGCTAATGCCCCCTGCAACCTCCCCCCTTACATTGGCGTATTCTAAGTTAGCCGTAATAATACACACAAGTGGCCGCTATCATACATACACCACACCCCCTGTATTCTTAGTCAACCGTCACCATACTTACTGGTGGCCGCTATCATACATACACACCCCCCCCCTAAGATAGTTTTGAGGAAGATGGTAATAGAACACCATAAAACATGGAAATAAACAAGAAATGGCTCAGAGGAGTCCAACAAAAACTTCCGTTTTCTATGCGTGGCAGGCTCGGTGATCTGCGCATCTACCCCACCATCCCATCGGATCTCCGTCGCGTAAAGTTTATCTACGAGCATCGCCCGTACTGTTTGGTTTTATCACGTGCATCAGTAATCTCGTTTGCAAAGAAGATTGATGTCAATATTATAAATTTTGGAAGGAAATTTAAGTGGTATGTACTAAACAAATGTCACAACCCCTTTAACCTAATCATAGTGCTTGCTTACTGAAGGACCTTCCATCCACTGATGGATAAAGCGAGCTAAACCTCAATCACAACCCCTTCAACCAAATCTAAACCTCAATTTAGGGTACAGTAAACAATAAACTAATCAAAGTGAACTAATAACCTTTCAAACTTTGTTAATTTCTCATACCTCAATTATAATACAACAGTGAATTACAAGTATGATACGGGTAAACACGTAAATTACAAGTATGATAATAGTATCTTGGCGGGACCAGATTGAATGTAAACAAACCATACCTTAAGGTAGGCTTGAACTGTTTGATCATAACTAACCTATAAAAGAGAAGCTTATAACTAAGTACCAGCGAAACAAAATTAATAACTACAAATTCCTTACATTTTTAATAATTCAGGGACGCACAGCAATATTCTTGCCTTACGATACACAATATAATCGTTGCTACACGAACGTTGAAGTTTTTGCCTTCACATTCACAGTGGATCGCACCGCAGTAAACAAGATTGTGTTCGAAACCGTTCAGTTGAACTTTGCCTTCGTTGTTATCTATCAAATAACTATAATTGATATCTCTTATGCTATTCCAGCTTTATTTATTCTAATTTCATAGTAAATACTAATAAATAATTTATTTTCATTCCATGAATCAAAATAATACATTATCTAATTAAAATATAAAAAATATTGAGAAAGGTTTCGGGATAAGCATTTCTGACCCAAGCATGGTGGCTTCATCATTCACTAGTAAAGAAAAGAAAACGCTTACATGAGCAAAACGTGCTATTTCTCATGGAATGGTATGTGATATTATTTTAGAATATATCAAGTTATCATTTTTATTATATCAAATAATAAAAAGATAAATAATATATGTCCTGTAGATTAGCCAAGCATATTTTATTTTGCTTTATTTAGCGCGAAAATTGAAAAAAAAAATATCATCATCATTATTATTATTATTATTATTATTATTATTATTATTATTATTATTATTATTGGCACTACCTCCCCTTGCATGTCCTAAACAGCCTTTTCAGTTCAATTCTTAGGTCTTGGTGCTTTCTTATTTTCTCTCTTCCGTTAACTTATATTCTTGACTCCTAGTGTATTGCGACATTTTCTTCTTTGTCTTGTCAACCAGAATGACGTTGAATGGGACTTTGGGATCACTACATGGACCTGAGTCAAACACACTTCTACTTACACTTCACTTTATTCACTATCTACACATACATTCACAGTTATCATCTTAGAAACATTGCTTTTATAAAGAAGTACCAGGTTGAACATTCTATAAAGAAATTCTCTTATTACCAGGGTTGACTACTGTAACTCCATTATTACAATTTACGAAAAATCCAACATAAGAAATTGAAAAACATAATGATGAATTTACACTGGCTGCCGATTGAAGCGAGAATTGAGTTTAAAATATGTACAATAACTCATTATCAGAACTAGACGTCCAAAATATCCAAGATGCTTACTACATAGGCCTATTGCGCAGCCAACAAAACGTGTTGAGACGAGAATAGTTACAGATGGTTTCAAATTATTGGAACCTACATATGTGTCTAGGCTCTAAATGTGCGGCCCAGAGACTATACAATAAGTTCCCACTAGATATTCAAAAGGCTGAAAATATTAAGACTTTCCAGAAGAAACTGAAGACTTTCTTGTTCTCTAAGCGCTTCGATTGTGCGGCTTTGACAATAAACGAACAATATGCGGTGTGAAATGTTGAATGCTTTCGAACGAACATGATAAAGTGACTGTGGAGGTCCTGTAGAAAGTAGTGTTCTCATACTACAGCATATAGGACCAGAAAAGCAGCCTGTAAAGCAAATAAGTAGAGTACCGTTAAATGTTACTTCAAACTAACCCTAATGCTAATTTATAGATCAGCTGTAATACCATAAACATGCCTGTGTTATTATGATAATAATAATAATAATAATAATAATAATAATCATTATTATTATCATTATTATTATTATTATTATTATTATTAAATGCTAAGCTACAACCCTAGTTGGAAAAGCAGGCTGCTATAACCCCAGGGACCCCAATAGGGAAAATAGCCCAGTGAGAAAAGGAAACAAAGAAAAAATAAAATAGTCTAAGAAAAGTAAAATCATTGAAATAAATCTTTACTATGTAAACTATAAAAGCTTTAACAAAACAAGAGGAATAGAAACTAGATAGAACAGTGTGCCCGAGTGTACCCTCAAGCAAGAGGGTACAGAGGCTATGGCAGTACCCAAGACTAGAGAACAATGGTTTGATTTTGGAGTGTCCTTCTCCTATAAGAGCTGCTTACCACAGCTAAAGAGTCTCTTCTACCCTTACCAAGAGGAAAGTGGCCACTGAACATTTACAGTACAGTAGTTAACCCCTTGGGAGAAGGAGAGTTGTTTGGTCATCTCAGTGTTATCAGGTGTATGAGGACAGAAGAGAATCTGTAAAGAATAAGCCAGACTATTCGGTGTCTGTGTAGGGAAAGGGAAAGAACCGAACCAGAGAGAAAGATCCAATGTAGAACTGTCTGGCCAGTCAAAGGACCCCATAAGTCTCTAGCGGCAGTATCTCAACGGCCGGCTGGTGCCCTGGCCAAGCTACTACCTACAATAATTCTAAGCTATAGACTTATCTATTATAGCAACAATGTCATGTCTTAAACTTATATAACATGTATCATAATACGATGCTATATTTTTATCATAATACCACAAGACTGTTTTCTTTCCTTATAGAAAGTCTTATTCTACTATATAAGGCATCATATGCCTCAAATAAAAGAGTACATCACTATGTTGTTTTCTCTATCTATAGAGTTTTGTTCCACTAGCTAATATAACACAGCAATCATCCTTTGTAACATCATATTGTTTATGTTTTCATTCCTTATAGCGTTATATTCTACTGGCCAACACAATATACCATATTCACCCCCAAAATATCGTTTTCTCCTAAAGACAACACAGTTTTCTATATTTAACTGTCACTCTCGTTTTTAATTCATTTTCGTCAATTTTATTATTCAGGGCAAGGACAAACTCACTGGGTTTGAATATAAAAAACAGACATCAAGATGGAAATATAAACTGTGTATTCTGTGACGTAGAAGAAAATGCTAACCACTTTATGCTATATTGTCCACAGTTTAGAATAAAAGCAATTGAGCTCCAACAACCATACGAAGAAGATAGTGCACAAACAGTTGGAAAATTCCTTTTTTGTGAAGAAAATATTGAAAATAAGAAAAGATTAGTACAACAAATGTGGATGAAAAGAGAAAAACTAGTGAAAATGAGGAACACACAAAACTAAAAGACACAGAGGCCCCGTTGCAAAGGCAAAGCCTCAACCTGAATCTGATCTGATCTGATTCACCTTCCTATTCCAACTGTTGGCTCTATCTCCTCTATATAATAAAGAGCAGGTGTCTAACTCTATGTATATATATATATATATATATATATATATATATATATATATATATATATATATATATATATATATATAGGGGGAGAGGGAATAGTCCTACCCTGGTGAGAGGGGTGTGGAAATGTAAGATGCTATAAGCCCAAGGGCTCCAATGTGGAAAAAATATCCCAGTGAGGAAAGGGAACAACCAAATAAATAAACAGCAAGAGAAGTAATAACAATCAAGATAAAATATTTCAAGAACAATAATGACATTGAATTAGATCTTTCTTATATAAACTATAAAATATTTAGCCGTCGTTTTTGAGGGGGCCCCTATACTAGTTCATGATAATCGACAAGGGCTCATTAGCCTCACTATCACTGTGATTCGACTTCCTTTTTTTAATTGAAGGTTTTGGCGTTGGGTTCTAACGAAAGATTACATGTCTCATTTCCAAGTTTCTCAAATATATGATACTCTCAAGTCTGGTGTCTCAAAACAACAAATTGGTGCAGAAGACAGAATTATGAGAATTTAAATTGCAAATAACTACAACAATTAAATATCTGGTCAGTGTACTTGTATCACCAGTGTCTACCCTAATACCGTACTCCCAAAATAGCGTGAAATTCTGATAAATTTCAATGGTTATAATTTGATGATCGTGACATTTTCTGGTGCACATTGTTTGGTATTTATTATACAGACTACAGAGAAAAGCTTTGGCCACTGTGTCATTTGGTTTCTTAAGCTGATTATGGGCAAGTGGTTTCTTTATTTGCCACGTATTTCTTATACAGGAGCCCCAACAAGGAAAATAGCCCAGTGAGGAAAGGAAACAAGGAAAAATAAAATATTCTAAGAACAGTGACATTAAAATAAATATTTCCTATACAAACTATAAAAACTTTAAAACAAGAGTGTACTTGGCCCAATCTTATTCTACATCTATACTATTGGTCTATCGAAAATACGACAAAGGCATGGCGTGAAGTTCAAACTATTTGCAGATGACACACAATTTTACTTCCCCATAAATGATATATATGACACTACTGAAACTCTAAACCGAATCCATGATAGTGTTAGAGAATGGATGACATTTAAACAACTAAAATTAAATGAGAACAAAACTGAATTCATGGGGGTGGGAAAGAGAAACAGCGTGAGAAACTTACGTGATCTTCAAATGAACATAAATAATGACTCGGTGCCGATATCTAGTAAAGTTCGAGATCTAGGTATATTTCTTGACTGTAACCTGTCTCTAAATGCCCAAATAGATAATGTAATAAAAATGCTGGTTATCATCTGAGAAATATTGCGTTTATAAAAAAGTACCTGGACGAAAATTCTGTAAAGAAACTTGTGATAAACTGTGTTATTGCCAGGATTGACTACTGCAACTCTATCTACTACAATTTACCATAAGTGCAACTTAAGAAATTACAAAACATAATAAACAGAGGAGCAAGACTGATAAAATGTGTCCCACCTAGAGAAAGGATCACCCCTATACTAATCGATTTACACTGGCTGCCGATTAAAGCGAGAATTGAATTTAAAATATGTACAATAACTCACCAAGTTATCAGAACCGGGCGTCCAAAAATATATAAGAGAACTGCTACATATTGCGCAGCCAACAAATCGTGTCGACACGAGAATAGTTACAGATGGCTTCAAACTGTTGGAACCTAGATTTATGTCCATTTTGGGCTCCAGAGCCTTTAAATATGCGGCCCCGAGACTATATAATAAGCTCCCACGAAACATTCGAATAATTGAAGACATTAAGGGTTTCAAGAGGTAACTGAAGACTTTCTTATTTCATGAGTCTTTCGACAGTGACGATTTAACAGTAAATGAGAATACTAGACATGAAACGTTAAATACTCTGAACGAATAAGGTAAAACGTCAGTGGAGGTCCTGTAGAGAGTAGGGTTCTCCTGCTGTATGGGACCGGAAAAGCAGCCATCAAAGTAGAGTAAGTAAAGTAAAAGGAAGAGGAAGAAATAGGATGGAATAGTGTACCTGAGTGTACCCTCAAGTAAGAGAACTCTAACCCAAGACAGTGGAAGCCCATGGTACAGAGGCTATGGCATCAATCAAGACTAAAGAACAGTGGTTTGATTATTGGAGTGTCCTTCTCTTAGAGAAAATATTTAGCATAGTTAAAGAGTCTCTTCTACCCTTACCAAGAGGAAAGTAGCCACTGAACAATTACAGTGCAGTAGTTAACCCCTTGGGTGGAGAAGAACTGTTTGGTAATCTCAGTGTTGTCAGGTGTATGAGGACAGAGGAGAATCTGAAAGAATAGGCCAGACTATCCGGTGTATGTGTAGTCAAAGGGAAAGTGAACCGTAACCAGAGAAAAGGATCTAATGTAGTACTGTCTGTCCAGTCTTAGGACCCCATAACTCTCTAGCGGTAGTATCTCGACGGGTGGCTGATGCCAAGGCCAACATACTACCTTTGGCGAAATGTTAGTTCCGTCTACTATGTTTGACTATATTTTGTTCTGATCTTGCGCTGCCATTATCATTACCTTTGTTTCTTTCTCAAGTTTTCTCGTTTGTAGCTTTAGACATGCTTCATTACTGACCAAGTCTCCAGTTTGCCGCATGAATTATCTTTACATTGGTTTGCTTTGCCATTCTTCTAGTCTCATTTTTGCTGTTCACTCCATATATACTTGTGAACTTCATCCTGCTTTATCAAGATTTCTTCTCATTGTGGAAATTCTTTCCACGCTTTATTTTAGTCACCCCCGTTATTCCATTTTTTATTTTTTGTTTGTTATTTTCTGGATTTAACGCATCTCTTTTTTCTTTTGTTTTCTTTGTAACCTTCATTATTATACCCTTAAATATTCATTGCTGCTAACATGTCCATCATTCCCCTGTAATGCTTTACCTTTCATCACCTCATTCCTCTGTAGATGATTTTATCTAATTTCCTGAGCTCACAGCACATTGCTTGACGATGCAACCGACCGTCGACAATTTTCAAAAACAGCACTTGGTTGGGTTCTGTTCCAAATGCTCTTGAAGCTTTGTATGTTTAACCACAATTGGTTTGTGTTTAAGTAACTTTAATTTACGTAACTCATTGATCTTAGCTTATTGCTATTTACATCTCAGTACCTATTTATAAGTCTGTTTAGCTAGGATTGTTTCCTGTGTTATTGAACATCACTAAACGCCACTTAGGGCCCGGCCAGACCAAGCGCGGCTAGCGGCGAGGTTAGCAGCAAGAGGTTATGGCGGCAAATTGAAACCTTAGGTATCTTATGTAGGTGGCCAGATGGGAGGCGCTGGAAGCCTCGCGCCTCCTATCTGGCCACCTACATAAGATACCTAAGGTTTCAATTTGCTGCCATAACCTCTTGCCGCTAACCTCGCCACTAGCCGCGCTTGGTCTGGCCGAGCCCTTAATTTTTTTGTACGTATATTAATTTTTATAAGCCAGACAGTGGGATTTCTTTATAATTACTTTCCCCTGGAGTTTCAAGACTGATCCTTGTATTTATAAAAAGCACCCTTCAGCAAACCACGCACTCATGAAAATTTGAAGAAGAAGCACCCTTCAGCAAACCACGTACTCATGGAAATTTGAAGAAGAAGACTCGACCGGCTTGAACCAGCTCAGCGGCGGGATGCAGAAGCGTGTGAGCGGATCACTTAAAAACCAGGAAGCGTGGAAGGTGGACGTAGGCGTAGCCTCTTCATCTGAGATGTCATTTTAACATAGGCGTCGGTTCAACTACCTGTTGGTCAACCATTTACTAACCAACAGTATGCCTTACTTTGTGCCATTATTTAGAAAATAAACTTACGAAGACAAAACACGTCAGTGCAGAACTGAAGATGCACCGTGTTCTTAACAGTTTACAAGATGCCTCCACTACATCTACAATTAACCCTCAAGAGTGTGACTACTAATTAACGGTGCTCAACCTTGGCCAAGGAACTGCCCCCCCCCCCTTTTTTTTTTAGCCTTTATTTGACGATGTGCACATTTAGCTAGGAAGTCATGTTCAAACTGTCTGGTTTAATCATTTGTGGCGTGTCCATTAACATAAGTTGTGTTCCCGTTCCCCTCTATCAAGTTTGAAATTTTATTGCCCGAGAGGAATGTGTTCAAAGTAGTGAGTATAACTTTTGGTATTATTTCTGTCACCATTTTTACTTTCATTGGTTGATTAGTCATTTGATTATTGATTTACGATTTAATTGATTTGACCATTTTCTTGGCATTTTTCATTTTTCATATGCCATGCGGTCTTTATTCAAATTTCAATTAGGTAGTTTTTCTGTTTTTTCCTGTGTCAGTTAGGTGAAAATTCCTGTCGTACTTTATGGAAATAAATGCTGTAAGGACAGTGAGACAAGAGTCACCAAGATCAACTGATACTTTATTCAAATGTGCACGGGAGTATATTACAAGGTGCGGACGGAAAGGTAGGATGGCACTGGTGCCAAATCAGATTGAAGTGCCCGCCAAAATATATGTGTTTTCTTACACTTACAAATATACGAATTATGAGTTAACAGAAACATGTAATGAAATTATACATATGTCAAAATGTAGCTCTGATGGAGCGAAATACATATACATGGGATACCACGGTGTGGCGAAAGGAGAATTCAAATAAATAAATGGTTTGTTGATTTTCTGGACGACGAAGGGAGCGGTGTCCTTACAAGTACTCCCACCCCCAAGACATCGGGCAGCGTAGAGGGCTGATGATCAATCTTCGTATCTTTTCGGGCGTCGGAGGGTTCCTCTTGTTTTTGAACGGAGGGGTGCGCCGGTGGTCGGCGTAAGGATCTCTTCCTCTTGTCGTCGTTTGATGATTTTTCTTTCGTTGGGCGCCTTGTTTTGAGGTGGAACTCTGGATCTGCCAGGTCCGGCGGAGGCGGTGTCGCTTCCTTCGAGAAACGCTGGTTTCACGCGGTCTATTGAGACCCAGTCCTCTTGGCCATGGACGTCGAGAAGGAAGGCTTTCGTTGTCTTCTTAATTACCCGGTAGGGACCTCGATAAGGTCTAGTTAGTAGTTGTCGATGAGCGTCGACACGGACGAAAACGTACCCGCAGTCATCCAGGTTTTTTGGCTTGAAGTGCTTGGTTCTGTCCTGGTAAGTTTTGAGACATGGCCTGAACTTCCTGGCGATGTCCCTTAGGTGATCCAGCTGCGTGTCGTCGGTTGATGAGGGAAAGAATTCGCCAGGAACTGCGAGCGCCTCCCCGTAAACCTTTTCGGCGGGCGAAGTTTCGCCGTCTGCGCAAGGGCCGGTGCGAAGGCCGAGGAGTACCCAAGGAAGTCGTGATATTCAGTTCCCGTCGGTGCAGCTCGCCATCAGGGACGCCTTGAGGGCGCGGTGAGTTCTTTCGACCATGCTGTTTGCCGCGGGGTTATATGCTGTGGAGTGTCGTCCCCATCTGGTTCGCCAAAGCGAGCCATATTTCTGAGAGGAAAGCGGGGCCTCTGTCTGTCGTGATGTCGTCAGGAACGCCAAACCTGCTCACCCAGCTTGACAGGAGGGCTTCGGCGCATGCTTGAGTCGTAGCTTCGGTCATCGGCGATGCCTCCAACCACCTCGTGGAGCGATCGATGATCGTAAGTAGGTAGCGAGCAGATCCAGAAAGGGGCAATGGTCCCACGACGTCGATGTGTATGTGACCGAAACGTCTTTTTGGCTGGGGAAAATCGCCTACCCCCGATTCGGTGTGACAGCTGACTTTGCTTGACTGGCAGTTGATGCATGACTTCGCCCATTCCCGGGCGTCCTTTTTTATCCCTGGTCAGACGAACTTTTCAGACAGAAGGCGAGCGATGGTGCGTCCTGAGGGGTGTGAAAGTCCATGGATGATATCGAATATTTTCCTTCTGCAGGAGGCTGGTATCCAGGGACGTGGGCGGCCTGTGCTGGTGTCGCAAAGAATAGTTACTCCTGCTGGTCCGAGGGGAATCGCACTTATCTTGAGCGCGGATGGCCCCGTCAGGTGATCCTGTGCTTCTCGGTTGGTGCGTTGTTCGGTTGCGAGATTGGCGTAGTCGATTCCCAGGTGGATTGCGTCGATTTCAATCCTTGAAAGGGCGTCCGCGACTGGATTTTTCTTTCCTGGGACGTAACGTATGGTGTACCCGAATTCGGCGATTGATGCGAGATGACGTTGTTGTCGGGAGGACCATGCGTCTGTCGATTTTGTGAAAACGTGTGCGAGGGGTTGATGGTCCGTCGCGATTGTGAAGGAAGTGCCCTCCAAGATGTGCCTGAAGTGGTAGACGGCGAGGAGTTCCCTATCGAAGGTGCTGTATCTTGTTTCGGCGGGTTTCAATTTCTTGCTGAAGAATGCCAGCGGTCGAGGAGAACCATCGACGAGTTGCTCCAGCACAGCCCCACAGGCGACGTTGCTGGCGTCGGTCGTTAGTCGCAGGGGCGCGTTGTCGTCGAAATGAGCCAGGGTGGTGGCATTCGCGAGGGTATCCTTCGTCCGGGCGAATGCCTGTTGCTAGGGCAAACCCCACTCGAGTTTTTTTGCTTTTCCTTTCAGGACGTTGTCGAGAGGTGACAGGGTTTGTGCGATGTTGGGGATGAAGTGCCTGTAGTAATTGACCATCCCCCAGGAACTCCTGAAGTTGGCGGATGGTCGTAGGTATCGGGAACTTTCTGATGGCGTCGACCTTGGTTGTCATGGGTTTTACCCCGCACGAGGATACGCGGTGACCAAGGAAATCCACTCCTTCCGCACCGAACGTGCATTTGTCGAAACGTACGACCAGGCCGTTCTCCTGTAGGCGTTTGAGGACGGTGCGGACGTGCCTCCGGTGTTCCTCCTTGGTTTTCGAGAATATCAGGATGTCGTCGACGTAGCAGACGCAGAAAGGTAGGTCACCCAGAATGCTATCCATTAGTCGTTGGAAGGTCGCCCCGGCGTTGCGTAGACCGAAGGTGTAGGATCCAAATGGCGTTATAATGGCAGTTTTCGGGATGTCTTCCGGAAATACGGGGACCTGGAAATAAGACTTTCAACTCCGGGGTCACCAGTTGTAAGGACAGTGAGACAAGCGTCACCAAGATCAACTGATACTTTATTCAAATGTGCACGGGAGTATATTACAAGGTGCGGACGGAAAGGTAGGATGGCGCTGGCGCCAAATCAGATTGAAGTGCCCGCCAAAATATATGTGTTTTCTTACACTTACAAATAAACGAATTATGAGTTAACAGAAACATGTAATGAAATGATACATATGTCAAAATGTAGCTCTGATGGAGCGGAATACATATACATGGGAAACCACGGTGTGGCGAAAGGAGAATTCAAATAAATAAATAGTTTGTTGATTTTCTGGACGACGAAGGGAGCGGTGTCCTTACAACGCCATTTTTAGGTTAAAATTATTAACTGTTTTTAACTTGGCCTTTACATTTTGAAATGACTAAATGAGTTATCACGAGGTGAGATATGACTTAAGGGTAAGTTTATATTTACGTCAATCTAAAGCTATCGGTGTCAATCCTTTATTGTAATGTTCTACGGTATTACCTCCCGGTGGTCCTTAGGACGTTTTGACTTTTACAGTACTGCTCCCCCTAACTCTGTGAAACTGTCGTTAACGTAACTGATTCAGTCCAACCACACTTGATTGGGATTTACTATTCTGCGCCCTGGAGTAGCGTCTGAACATCAAGGTGATATCGGTGTCGACAGTCCCGGTATAGAATAATCTTTGGACTTAAACGTGTGTAGGGAAAGCAAACCGTCTTCGTTGCGGTTCTCTAGTTTGTCAAGTGTGAGAGTGTTGGCGCTCTATCCTTCAGGCTCGGGTCCGGAAATCAGAAACGGGGAGGCCTTTCCCGGAATTATTTCTCACACTCATGCACTCTTCATATCCATTCGTTATCGTTGGCCCTCAGCAAACTATCAATAAACAATGGTGGGAAATGAAGTTGTACCGACCGATCTTGTTAAGTTCCCGTCGGAAGATGGCTGTCATCTACACCAGGCCCCTGGTCTACACGAGTAACGACGTATGCGTGCTCAGTTTATGCAGGTATTGTCTCGGCGTTCTGCTTTCGATGTTGGCACAATCTTCTGAGATGATGATTAGGCCTTCCTCTCCTTCTCTGCTAGGTATAGGTCTGTAGAGCCTGCCAATATGTTCATTCTTGTGTGCAGTGCTTGATACACGTTCATTGCCTTTTATTCTAGTTTTTTTTTTTTTTTATCTATGCTGCGTTGATCTGACTTCTTCCACTCCATTATTTCAGTACTGTACCTGATTAATGGTACTGCCCAGGTGTTTATAGCCTTCACCAATCACCATGTTTCTAAGGTTAAACTTTGACTTCAGTATAGCTTTAACTCTGCGTGTATTCTATTCTTATCTTTTCCTTCATCTCTTGGTGGCTTATTGCTTCGCACTCTCGCCTCATGTAACCTCAAGGTAATTATATAGCTTCATTTATGTCCTTGATGGCATTTCCTTCTGCCAGCTTTAACCCTCTAATCCTTGTTACTTCTCCTCTCTTCTGATACAATTCTTACAGTGGATTAACATGAAAAATTTGTTAGCATCTTTCAGGAACCTTATATGATTAATATATATATATATATATATATATATATATATATATATATATATATACATATATATATATATATATATATATATATATATATATATATATATATATATACATATATATATATATACAAATGATGGTAGAATTTCTTTCAGGACAGTACCATAAATAATAAAAAAGTTGATAGGTCTTCCCATAGTTAATGAGAAAAATTACAGATTTCTCCCCAATCAAAAGGAGCAAAATGCATATGTCTCCTTGTCAAATGAAGAACTAGAATTGCATTCTGAGAGTGCAGACCTCCGCCATGCCAGCTTGTTTCTCGAAACCAGCTTGCCTTTCCAAGAATCAATTTAAACCGTAAGCATATTTGAAGTCTATATGACAACCATGTGCAAACTTGGGGTTAAGGTTAGGATTAAATCGATCGACCTTTTGCTCAAACTTGACCTTGACATTTGACCTAAGACCTTCAAAATTGAATCACTTCTGCGTTTCAACATAACAATTAATAATTGAAAGTCTCACTACTCTTTGAGTAAAATTGTGGCCAGGAAGTTGTTCACAAAAAAAAAAATAAGAGGACAAATAGACAAACAGGGCCTAAACATAACATCCTCCCAACTTCATTGGCGGAGGTAAAAATTCATAAAGCTCCCCTTGGCCAAAGTGCATAGAAAAATAATAGATTCCCTTGTTCATAAG